>NC_135184.1:25553394-25855358 GCF_041146795.1 Maylandia zebra | reverse complement strand
CTTGAATTGAAATTAAAATCAATACTTTAACAATTCTGTTTTGCAGTGTTAGTCAGTGAGTGACTGGCTGCTCTGTATGGGATTAGAAGGATGCCACCTTATCTCATAGTCCAGCCAATAATGCGATTCACATACGCAGCTAATCAACGTCGTCGACAGGCTATGACAGCGTCCTTATGTGCCGACACCGGTGTTGTAGCTAGCAAAGCGGCGTGGCTGATGTGGAGTGAAGCCACGTTAATGACAACGTGTACAACCATTGGAGATGTGAGCAGGACAGACGGAACAATTGACGGAAAAAGTGTGGACTTTATACCAGTTTTTAAATTGTGTTGATCGGCCACGTAAAACCGGAGTTATGATAAAAATATCTGCAATGTTTGGTTTTCTTCCTGAATACTGTCATTGTTTATATTTACTGCGGGAAGAAACGTTTTTACATTTTCATTGTAAGTGGGCTAAAGCAGTTAATTAAAAGTAGTCGAACATAAATGTAAATGCTGTAATTTGATTATTTTAATAAACCATGTAACTTGGGTGGATTCCATGCTGGCGTGACCACAGTGCACACGTCTGCTGTTGCTCACAGTGGTCCAAGGGATCGCTCAGGGAGTTTGTGTGTTCGCTCAGACACATGAAAAGTTCGAGGGAACATTGCCTGTTAATCTCTAATCTGGAGTCTAATGTGCTCCACAGCTGTTACCATGGTGATGTGCCTCAGTAAGAAGTGAACCACCTTCAGGAAACCCATGAAGTTACCTGGATAAGACGAAATCCTCCTTAATAGTACCGGCCTCAGACCACGTGAACCAAACTGCAGATGTAAAAGCATCTTCACAGCACTTAGGAAACTGAGATCTACAGTTTCTGAAGAGGAGCTGGGGAGGCTAGACCTCCTCTTTCAACTTTTCTAATTCTCAGTTTTCATCACTCAGCAAATCTGCCTGGATTGCCTGCAGGCAGTTCAAAATGCTGCTGATTGTCCTTCCTGTTGGCCAGCCATACATGCCTCATGTCACTCCATTACTAATGTCCCTTCCCTGTCGCCTTGCAGCATTTAGGATCCTGTATGAAGTCCTCGGTCCTATCTACAGAGTACTGCATTACAATGAGGCTCCCTCATATGCAGCTGAGCAATTTCACTGCTCTTCTCGCTCATGCAGGTCAAGCAATCTAAAAATCTAGAAGAGATCATCAGAGGGAGGGTCGCCTGCTCCCACCAGGTTTACCAATTCTGTGGACTCTTAAAAGTTTGTTTACTTATGCATTTCAGAAACTTTTCATGCTTTTGTGGGGTCTACATTTTGTCTTTTGATTCTTGTACTTCTCTTAGAAAGTTGGTTTGAATAATTTAATTATGCAGTTTTGTTATACAACATTTTTGTGCCCATTAAATTCTTTCATATTTTTACAGCGTAGATTATTTCATATCCAAGACAATTCCTGTCTTTGTAAAGTGCTGTATAAATGAATAAATAAATAAATACTGTTTAATTCCAGTTCACAATAAATGAACTAACCCTAATGTAATATAAATAAATAAATGCTTTACTGTAAAAATGTTAGGAGCCCCACAGCATGAATTCACTTTTACAGTCAATGTAAAAATATAAGATATCCTTTCCCTTACTTAGACAAATAAACTTTATTTATAGTCATTATTATGCACACACACACCGTTTGTGGGTTCAGCTTTCCTGTCATCAGATCCAGCAGATCCTCGTCATTCAAGGATAATGTGCAGTCTGCCTTTTTACCTAAAACAAGACATTAAAAGATGCATTTATTATTTATCTGGCCAACAGCATTTCAGGTGAGCCAAAACTAAAAATCTGCACACACAAAAACAACTAACGACATACTCTACACTGAAGGAAGCAGCACGGAGGAATGTTTGTCTCCGCAATATAGTACAGAAAGCACACTTGGCATTTCCATAACACTGCACTGATCAGCCACAACAATAAAACAGGCAGGAGGAGTGAATAATTATCTCATTACTGCGTCGCCAGTCGAGGGCTGATGTAAAGAATAAGATGTGACTGCTCCCTTACTGCCTTTGAACAACAAGAATATAAGCAGAAAGTCACAGCCGCAGTTGGCTGCACAGCCATAAATCCAAGGCCAGAAGTGACTACACTGGCCATGTGAGAGTCAGAGCTCAACCATCGAGCATGGAAGAGGTCCGATGAGTCATATTTCCATTTACTAAGAAAGAGATGGCAGCATAATGCTCTGAGCAATGTTCTCCTGGGAAATCTTTGCTCATGCCTTTAATGCATATTCCTCTGACCACATTTACCCCTTTATTCCCACTTCTATTCCCTGATGGCAGTGGCATCTTTCAGCAGGATAATGCACCCTTCCACACTGGCTCCACACACAATACTGTTTAGCGATGGCTTGAGGTGAAGTTGTGTTTCAAGGCGTCTTAACTCAATAGAGCACAGGTGCCAAACATGAGGCTCTGAGGGCCAAAATTGTGCGGGCAAAGACTGGGCAGCTAGGACAGATATGAAAGCATGAATTTTTAACTTTAACAGTATTTTCATAAGTTTTCCAGCTTTTCCATCCATGGTTATTCATACTGCACCACAGTAACAGAAAACTATTAACAATTTCTATTTCTGCTTTTTATTTTTCACTTTCTAGTGATTTAACAAAAACTTTGTTTTCTAATGACAGGACAGTCTGGGCAGTGAGCCACCAGAACTTCCTTTGCAGTTTTACACATTTGTTTCTTTCTATTTAAGCCCAAAGAGTCGTGGCAGCAGATTTCTTTCATCTAGTAGAGCCAAACCTCTTTCTTATGCAGGAAAACTGAGGTGTACAGCTGAGGCTGCACTTCCTTTTCTATTACTAGTGTATCTCGGGGAATAAAATATGCAGGTAAACTTCTTTACACTGACAAGGGCAGTTCCACTGGTCCGGCTCACTCAAGGTCAAAGTGGGCTGTATGTGGTCCGCCATGTAAAATGAGTTTGACTTTCCTGCAATAGAGCGCCTGTAAGATGAGCTGGACAAACAAACCCAATCCACAGAGGCTTCACTTCACAGCTCACAGAAGCTTTTGACTCAAAGCAGATTCTTTGAGTCTGTTACCACAGGACACCTCCAGAGACACAATATTAGGCAGGAAGCTTTAATGACTTGGCTGACCGAGGCATCCATTCAGTGCAATTTGTATCACAGCTCAGAAAGCATTATGACTCACTCTTTCTATATTGCATAACTTAATATACTACTTTGTACTGTTAACACACAATACATTCTGTTTCCATCATGCTTGAGCAAATAAAGATGGTGGACAGACGAAATATAAAAACTGAAATTTAGATGGGCACCATGTTTAAATCAGTCCAATAAGGGGAGATGATAATGCAAATTAAACCCTGTTCAGTCTTCAAAGTAAGACTGAACACACTGCCTCAAAATCTCCTGTGTCAGCTTCATTAAAGATGTTATTAGAGCTATCTGAGAGCTGCAGTATCCTAAAATCTAGTTCAACTTTCACTAAAAACAGCACAGCAGTGTGCTTGCAGAAGTTCAAATACTGGTCCTGCAAACCAGCAAGAAAACATTCAAGTGTACTGGGTTTAACAAGCCTGTTGTTCCCACTCATCGGTTCAGCTTTTTATGTGCAAGAGAACTTCTTTAACTGTTGTTATGATTGCAGCGGTTTTCAAATTTTGCTCCTAACCTAACTTTTAAATTCGTGCAGTAATGTTGGACCATAACGGAGGGGGAAAAAAACGCATATTGAAAACCTTTGAGTGGAACAGCTTGTACATCTTAGATTTCCCTGAACATTTCTTTCTATTTTTGAAACATTCAGTCGTATGGACAGAGTGGTGATTCAGAAAAAAGGGCTTGGAAGTAGCACGCATTACAGGGGAGACCATCAAATGATGAGATGCCCATTTACCAGGATGTGCCTATGAGTACGGATGCTACGTGTGTGTGTCTGTGCAGAAATCAGCTTGTAAAATAAAAAAGTCAGAATGCAGCTCTTCTAGCAGTACCTCTTTTACACACATCAGGTCATTATTGGAATTAAGCTTGTTTGTTTCCATTTGGTTCATGTTTTGAAGTCCCCTGTAGCATCTGCATTTAAATCTAAATTTTAAGGCGGATAATGAAGTAGCTGAAACATTTTCACCGCTTCAGCTACTTAATTTGCGTTAGTTCTTCACAACTGCAGAAGTATCAAGCGAATTCAGCCTAAACTTTAAAACAAAAAATACCACTAAATCACAGCCTTTCCATTTTACCTCCAGCACTCTGCAATCTTCCACAACGACGGGAATAATTATGAATATCCTAGCAGACCTTATCCTAAGGGTGTAAAGACTTACAAAATAATGATAATTAATCAGCTGCAAGCAAAATATCAAGAGTGTTACAGGACTTTAACAACAGCCTCACATACCTGGGTCGTTTGTGACAGAACCGTTACCATTTTTCACGTCAACAATCCAGGTCGCCTCTTTCCCACCTGGGCCGTCCTTCACTTTAAATGCAAACACTCCGCCAATCTTCTTAACAAGTTGCGCTCCCTCCTGCAACAACAGGGTTTGAGTTCCTTTTAATGAATGATTGCATACAGTAAGTGTAGACAGGCAGCAACAGCCCACACAGTGCAAATTAAATTCTACAGCCATCTATTTGTTATACACACAGCTTGACATGAATAGTTTAGATCATGTTTCGTGGTTTCGCCTGAGAAAACCTCTCAAACTCCATGGTCCTGATGGTGACCAGAATAATACACCACCACATCTGATTGAAATGGCTGTGCAGCTATAATTATTAAGCAGTTTCTGTCGCCTGTAAATCATCTGAATCCTGACAGATTCAGATGATTTAACGTGTAAAAGTGTGACAAAGAATACCCTACAGTTTACAGAGAATGTCTGCCTTCTTAACCATACGAGTCCTGGCAGCTAATACAACAGAAATTTATGGAGCAGCTAGCTGAGAAGTTTTGTTCCAGCTCATTAACTTTCTATACTACATGGATTTCACCACAATAAAAATGATCTCTCCAGCACAGATCTGATGCTCTTGAAATCCATGTTGCATTATGGCATGCGTGTTAGCTTAGTTAACACTGAACCGTCAGCTTTCTCAAAAACAACCTAAAGTATTCTGGGAAGAAGTGAGAACATCATTCAGAAGTCTGTTCCTTGAACCCAATGCTTGTAGACGTGGGTGAAACCAAAGTTCCCCGAGAGTAACTGGTTCTCATATTCCACTCATGAGCACTTCTTTTTTAAAAATGTAACATCTGAGGGAGCGAGGGGTCACAGGCAGGACTGAGCAGAATGCTCATCTTTAAGAATATACAACGCTCAGAGAAACTGAACGGAGCACTTTTTAATCACATCAGTTAAACTTGGGGGATATTGATGAGGTCAGTTAAGTAGCACAGTTTTAGCTACTTTGGTATTAATGAATTAACAACTGTTGCACCAGAGGGGCAACAATGAGGTAAACCACTGACATTGGCAGAAGGTTTGCTGAGTCTCCCAGCACAGTCTCAAGATCATGGAAGTGATTCAAGGGGACAGGCAGTTACTCTAGGAGAGCTGGACCAGTATCTGCTCCTTTGTGCTTGGAGGAACAGGATGAACACTGCCAGAGACAAAATTGTCCTGTGCTTTTTTTTTTTTTTGAGATGCTGTAATGAAATTTCAGTTAAAATAGACTAGCATGCTGCATTTTCTTCCCACCTTTGATTGTCAGGGTGTCTTTGAATTCAACCCTCTGTAGGTTGATCATTTTCAGTTCCATGTGGCATCCCTTTATTACCCAGTCCATATCAGTATAGATATCCAGCATGATTTCCTTCCCCGTTGAGATCTGGTGTGTTTTCAAAGTGTTCCTTGATTATTATTTTTTTTGCAGTGAATATCCTCCACATTTAAGAAGATACTGCTGCCATACATCATTACTGTGGAGTGGCTCTCCTCTGAACCAAGACCCAAAGTGTCAGCCAACTCCATGAGCATGTTTTTAGTAAACACATCAACATGAAACAAGCAAAAATAGTTTCTTGTGCAGTGGGAAAAGTCCTTACTGCGATGCACATATATAGAAAATCACAGTTGGGTAGGCGTTCAGGCACCTTTCTCTGCATTGTAACTCAAGCAGGTAATAGCTTTGCTAATGCACACAATTACTGATACCGCCTAATTTCTTCTGTTATGTCATTGCACGATTAAAAGCCTTGAACACCGAGTACAAATTCTTTCAAACCAACATCATCACACACGCTTCATACAAACACACCGTCAGTGTTTAAGATTTTGTATCTTTTTAAACGCATTAATCGCAGCATATCCAAAGCACAGCATGTATCACATGTGTCATACTGCTTTAAATTTGCTCTACAAATTCAGTTTACATTGCCGCAACACTGTATAAATAAACCTTTTTGCAACTATGAGGTCGTGCGTGTGAGTTTCATATCGACAAACTGCGATTTAATTTATAAGAAAAGAAAAAAGAGACCAACGTATGAAACACGTTTCTATTAGAGGTTTGTGGTCATGTTTACATGTCACGCAACTATCAATAACGACAAAGAAGAAAGAAGAAAATCTAATACATGAATGGATTTAACTGGATGCGCACTCATCAAGTCTATAAGAGCAGACACAGAGTGGCTAATTGAAAATATCACAGTGACATGCTGTCACTAATAGGTAACCGCCTGCTGTGACACTACCTACCTGCTGTAGATGTTTTTCAATCTCTTTAAAGACAGGATAAGCTTTAAACCCTTCCAGACCGCTGCCTGAGCTGGTGAGAACTGCACCCACGCGGGACCTGAAGGAAGAAGAAAAAAACTAAACTGATGTATGAGTTAAAGATTTCCTTTAGAACCTGCCTCGGCAAGTTATTCTTTAAGATAAGAAGTGAAAATGCTCCTTGCTGTATGAGAGGTATCCAAGTGAACTAATAACAAATCATTGGCAACTTCCTGCTCACCTCGCCTCCTCTGGAAAACCCATCTTGTAAAGTGCGACAACCACTGCTCCTCCCAAGCCAATGTTGTGCTGCAAGGCCACTTTTGCCCCAGAGACCTGCCTTTGCCCGGCCATCCCTCGGAGCTGCCAGCATAGCTCTGCACACTGGGCCAGACCTGTGAAAAGGCGAGCACATGGTAAACTTAGTAAACGTGGTTAACCAAGTTTACCTCCTAGATCACACGGACTTTTAATTTAAGAAAAATTATTATTTACCCATGTGACATGAAAGTGAAGGTTATTATTATGATTTCTTTTTAAGATGATCTGTTTTAATTATGCTAAAATGAATTTTCATTTTTGTGGGCTTGCAAATTTTTTTATGCCTTTGTGCAACTTAATAATGAACATAAGGATACACTTAAGTATTCAAAAGTATTTACACACAGTAAAATCATCATTAATGTAAAGTATCATAGCTGGGAAGTTATTAAGAAACCCGCACACCCACAGAAAATGAATCCCAAAAGTAACCGTAACAACGTACCATACAAAACTTAACGGGTTCAGGACAAAGAAGCTGTTTCGCTGGATTTTCAAAATATCTACAGGTTGCAGTAACAGGAAGGGAAAAGCTGCAGTCAATATTTATTTTACAATTCTTACTGAGAGGGGTGACAAAATGACTCCTAATCTGTGAACTTGCTCCCTAATCTCACCAGTGGCAGCTCCAGCACCAACCAATGCTACAGCTAAGCATTTCATCCCATCTGCTTAACGAGCTTTCGCATTTCTCCATTATCCCAATGAGCTAAGGAACTTGAGGCTAAAAGACCATGGTGCATCTCTCACATTCTGCGGCACTCGCCTAATTCTTTTTCATGTGGACTTCTGTGAGAGTGTGACTTTGCTTGAGTGCCATTTGGAAAAATTGCCACATGGTTCAAATTGGCACTTCATCAGTGAAGAGCCTGAGGGCATCTTGTCAGATCCATAATTTTCATCCAATGTAAAAAACCTTCACGTTCAAGACTGTTTGTCGTCACGCCCCCTCAAATATGAACTCATCTGCAGTAAATTCCCTCCCAAAAGCTCTTTCATAGTACCAAATTTTCATCAAAAGCCATTTGATTTAATAAAGGATAAAAGGGTGTAGTCATTCACCAAATACTTCGACCTATGAAACAGTGACATCTCAAGGTCACTGGATGAGATGTCTACACATTAAAAACTAAATAAATAAATAAAATATATCACATCCTCCTGAGGTGTAGGTTGCTTCAGGCAATTGGCTGTTAGCATCTCTGCTCACAGTGTTACTGGGGGAAGAGGTCAGAGACTTACAAGCAAGATTTAGAGCAACACCATGGATCAGACAAAGCTTAGCTGAGTAGGGCACTCGCACGCTGGGAGTGTGACCCAGGAGACACAGGGAGTGCTGATGATATGGGCAGGGCGAAGTAATGGAAAAAAATACAAGCAAAACAATTAAGATGATAATTCCAAGATATTTGGTAAATACGGGTGAAGTGATTAATGACGTTCGCACTGTTTGGCCTGGTTATCTGTCCTTAACGAGTGCATTTTTCCATGTTTGAGTCCATTACAGACGCTGGGCGAGCCAGCTGCACTGTTTGCTCAGTCTTGTCCCCCGACGATTTAAAACGCAGAGAGATTACAGGGGAAGCGTGCCAAAGTCACAGCCGGCTGCTCTCGCACATGCAGGCTTATGATCACTTTTACCCAGTGTCAGTGTAGGTGGCCATTAATGCAAGACACATGCCACCTGGTGGGCACGGTGGAAATCGCTTGTCAAAGTTTTCAAAGTGCATCCAGAGAAAACACTTGTTTGTCGAGCCTGATTTGTGAATACGAAACGCACGTGGCTACGAGACGTTTTTAGTTCAAACTTGTCGTAGCTGCTTTAGATCGGGGTGGGATCTTGTTCACACCATAAACCGTACCGAGACCACCTCCTCCAAAAGGTCTCGGTGTGGTTGTTTTGGTCTGTACCCGAGTGCAATTACTGTGTTAAACCTGTACAAACAAAACACGAAAAAGTGGGAAAACAAACCCGAGTTCGATTTAAACTGACTAAACACCACAGATGTCAAAATGCCCCTTAGATTCTTAAAGGACTGTTTATTTTTACTTTTGTCTGCAAGTAATCTTACAGCAGGTCTTTGTTTTATAAGTAAGATAATCATAAAACAGAGAACATTTAAGCATTTGCTCATTTAAAGGTTTGTTGTTTTGTTATTTACTCCTAGTTTAACCGAGTTGAAGCATTGAGACTAAAACTGCCTTACACACAATAAGAAAACACAAATTAATGAACTATAAAACACGATTGCCCATGCCTTTACGATTCATTTAAGTGGGTAAGTCTACTAACTTAGCACAGTCATCTTTTTGTCTTCGGTTTGCTAAATGGTGTTACAGAGAATGCATATACATAACTTTACTGGTTGTACTGATCAGTCAAAAAAAAAAAAAAAAAGCTACATTCAGACACTCACACATCCACTTTGGCTACATCATCTGACTTGTTAATCTTTACACATTTCTAATAAAATGGTTTGCTCCTTGTTTTGTAAAACATGGCACTTTGCTGCAAGCTTACCTGCCCATGTTTGTGACATGCCCATTTTTATGTGAACGTCCTCATAGCTAAACTGATCTACTGAGTTTATAACCATCTTCGTGGATCATGATTTTAAGTAAGTGAAGCTGGATAAAGAAAAGGTATCCTGTTGAACTTGCTTTGTCTTCTAAACCTGCTTTATGGAACATGTTAAACACATTTTCAGGACACCAAACAAGTTATATAACAACAATTAAATGGTCAAAGTAGCTTTTTTTTTTTATTTCATCACTTACAAATGATTTGCATCAAGAGTCAGAGTCTCTTCTTACCTGTGGCACCAAGAGGATGTCCTTTAGAGATGAGGCCACCGCTGGGATTGATCACAAACTTGCCTCCATATGTGTTGTCCCCTCTGTCAATCAGTTCTCCAGCTTTACCTGTAGAAACGGTACTTCTTAAAAAGTAATTTATCTGTAGGCGTACATCCATGTGAGGTAACATGACCTCACTGATACTGCACTACAAGATCATCTGGGTGGTTCAGTAAAGCTGAATTAGCCGACATTAAATTTAGATATAAAAACTTTGGGAATTGTATCAAAATCATTTAAGTTCCTTTGCTGCCAGTATGGTCATTAAACAACACTGCCACCTGCTGCTCAGTCAACGCAAAATACCTTAACATATCACCAGGGACAATTCAGGGGAAACACTGACATAAACTGTGATAGAGGCTCAATGGATATGGAGAATACATCAAGGTTTGATGAGATGCAGTCTTACCCTCTGGACACAACCCCAAGGCCTCATACGTGATGAGCTCATTGGCTGAGAAGCAGTCGTGCAGCTCGACCACATCAACGTCATTTGGCTTCAGACCAGCGGCCTCGAAACACTTCTTAGCCGCCAGCTGGGACATGTCATACCCCACCTGGAAAGGAAAAGTGTTTGTCACCATCAACCCAATTATTTGTTTGTTGTCACCAGTGTGCGTGTCAATAACTTTCAATTTCAGATTTCTTGCCATTTTAATGCAGCTGTTCTCTTCAAATGTGGACGTCAGGTCGGTCACCATCTCCTGGGCCACAATCTCCACCGCCTGGTTCTGCAGGTGGTATTTCCTGACAAAGGGCTCGCTGGCCAAAACTGCTGCTCCAGCACCATCTGATGTAGGGCTGAGAGGAAAAGAAGACAAGACAAGAAAAAAAGAGGCATAGTTGTCAGAAAGTGAAATGGTTATCAGTAACCGATGATAAGAATCTGTACTTCGATCAACACTTGTGTAAGTTTCTTACCAGCACTGCAGGAGCGTAAGAAAGTCAAACACCTTCCTGGATTTCATCACCTGCTCCAGACTGTACTCATCCTGGAACTGGGAGTACCTGCGTGTACAAACACAAATATTTACACCCTCGTTTGAACAAAAAAAGACCAATATGAACGCTGAATGCGGTCAGCTGTGTCTTACGGGTTATTGGTGGAATGTTTGTGGTTTTTCCAGGCAATCTTGGCAAAGTGTTCTGGCTTTGTGCCTAAAGGAGAATCAAAAATACTGCAAACACCGTAGAGAAAATGCAATAATGTAAAATGATGACAACAATGAAGATTTTACAATAACATTCCTACTGTAGTCTGTAGGAATTGCTTTGTTTGGATGATATGTTTACCATATTTCTCCATGTGCTCCCTGCCGGCATTTCCAAACATCTGTGGTGCTGCTGGCGCTGCTGCCATCCCATAGCGGTTGATCATCACCTCCATGTGCTTGTCCATGGGATTTGTCCTATCCATGTACTTTAGAAAAGAAAAAAAATGCAATAACAGACTAAATTTTCCTTCCACATATGGGCTCTCTAGTTCCAGAAGGATATAATTATTTGACATTTTCTTGAAATTTTTAGTCTGTCTCTCCCAGTTTGACCTGATATGGATTTGTAAAGACAGGAAGTGAAATGTAAATCTTTACCCATCGTGCAATGGTAAACAATCCTTTGCAAAATCTTTAGATCCGGGTCTGAATTGACTCCAAAAGTTACAGTATTTAGTCAGCCACCGATTGTGCAAGTTCCCCCACTTAAAATGATGACAGAGGTCAGTAATTTGCACTAGAGGTACACTTCAACTGTGAGAGACAGAATGTGAAAAAGAAATCCATGAATTCACATGGTAGGATTTGTAAAGAATTTATTCGTAAATCAGGGTGGAAAATAAGTATTTGGTCACCTCAAACAAGGAAAATCTCTGGCTCTCACAGACCTGTAACGTCTTCTGTGAGATGCTTTTCTGTCCCCCACTCGTTACCTGTATGAATGGCACCTGTTTGAACTCATCATCTGTATAAAAGACACCTGTCCACAGCCTCAAACAGTCAGACTCCAAACTCCGCCATGGCCAAGACCAAAGAGCTTTCGAAGGACACCAGGAAAAGTATTGTAGACCTGCACCAGACTGGGAAGAGTGAATCTACAATAGGCAAGCAGCTTGGTGTGAAAAAAATCAACTGTGGGAGCAATCATCAGAAAATGGAAGACATACAAGACCACTGATAATCTCCCTTGATCTGGGGCTCCACGCAAGATCTCATCCCGTGGGGTCAAAATGATCATGAGAACGGTGAGCAAAGATCCCAGAACCACACGGGGGGACCTGGTGAATGACCTGCAGAGAGCTGGGACCAAAGTAACAAAGGTCACCATCAGTAACACACTACAACGGCAGGGAATCAAATCCCGCAGTGCCAGACGTGTTGCGCTGCTGAAGCCAGTGCATGTCCAGGCCCGTCTGAAGTTTGCCAGAGAGCACATGGATGATACAGCAGAGGATTGGGAGAATGTCATGTGGTCAGATGAAACCAAAGTAGAACTTTTTGGTATAAACTCAACTCGTCGTGTTTGGAGGAAGAAGAATACTGAGTTGCATCCCAAGAACACCATACCTACTGTGAAGCATGGGGGTGGAAACATCATGCTATGGGGCTGTTTTTCTGCCAAGGGGACAGGACGACTGATCCGTGTTAAGGACAGAATGAATGGGGCCATGTATCGTGAGATTTTGAGCCAAAACCTCCTTCCATCAGTGAGAACTTTGAAGATGAAACGAGGCTGGGTCTTCCAACATGACAATGATCCAAAACACACCGCCCGGGCAACAAAGGAGTGGCTCCGTAAGAAGCATTTGAAAGTCCTGGAGTGGCCTAGCCAGTCTCCAGACCTCAACCCCATAGAAAATCTGTGGCGGGAGTTGAAAGTCCGTGTTGCTCGGCGACAGCCCCAAAACATCACTGCTCTCGAGAAGATCTGCATGGAGGAATGGGCCAAAATACCAGCTACTGTGTGTGCAAACCTGGTAAAGACCTATAGTAAACGTTTGACCTCTGTTATTGCCAACAAAGGTTATGTTACAAAGTATTGAGTTGTATTTTTGTTATTGACCAAATACTTATTTTCCACCCTGATTTACGAATAAATTCTTTACAAATCCTACCATGTGGATTCATGGATTTTTTTTTTTTCCCCCACATTCTGTCTCTCACAGTTGAAGTGTACCTCTGGTGCAAATTACTGACCTCTGTCATCATTTTAGGTGGGGGAACTTGCACAATCGGTGGCTGACTAAATACTTTTTTGCCCCACTGTAATCACCAAGTTGGGCAGAGCCCCACATCTGGTAATGAGTTAACCAAACTACAAGTAAACCACGTAACGTCCTTGTCCACAGTTATTAGAAGTCAGTAGAAAATGCTAATCTCCACTCTCCACTGTGATTGTACAAAGGAAAACGGTATGAGCAGAAAGAAGGATCGCAGTTGCTGAATTGCAGTCTTTTATTGCCCGATGCTTTTTATCAGCCATTGGACTTTAAGGATTGAAACACAAAACTTGGCAGCCCCCAAAACTGTGGACAAAAAGTCCCCAGAGGCCAAGTCAATAAATGACAGTGACCGAGCTTTACACATGCAAAAACCCAGATAATGCTTTCCTTTTAACAGCTTTCATTCTCAATAAGAAGTTTCTCTGTATTATGTGACCTCAGCTGATTTTTTCTCCCCCCTCTCATCCATCTGGTAAAATTTCAGCCAAGTCAAACATGAAAGATTGCAAAATAGCTGTGAGGGCTGACTAGGGGGTAAAAAAATGTTAAAACATACAACGTGATCAATTCCTGGATGAATGTGCATACCTTTGCAGACAGAGAGCCCCTCTCCATCTTCTCAAACCCAAGAGCAAGCACACAATCAGAAAGACCTGCAAGAAAACATTAAAGGCAGTGAATAAAACTACTGATTATAGACTGCGCTGAAAAGAATATGCAGGTTTGAGTCGGCTGATTTGATTTTTACGCTGGATCCTCTCCTGATGCAGCCCTAAAGGGCCTCGTCTCTCCACCGGAGACTGAACTGGGGATCTTTCGCTTGTTATACACCATCGAGCCACAGTAACATTTCAATACTTTGAATAACTAGAATCCAAAGAAGCCACGGTTTATCAAGTTTCACCACAGCCTTCAGGTGTTATAGAGCAAACTACCTGCCACTGTTAAAACCTCCTGGCTGACTCACCTCCCTGGACCAGCTGGCGTGCCATGAAGAGAGCAGTGGAACCTGTGGAGCAGTTGTTGTTGACGTTGATAATGGGGATGCCGGTCAGACCCAGGCTGTGGTAAATGGCCCTTTGTCCACATGTGGAGTCACCTGGAATAGAGAGGTAGGATGAGATGCTACTCTTCACTCATTTCACTTTAACTGTGCTGAAAAGTACATGAAAGAGGCTTAACAAAAAAAACAACAATTTGGAGCATAAAAACAGGAAAAATAAAAAATTCCCATTTTCACATATACAGCAAAGTAGACAATGTGAATGCACATACTATATTGTTAAAAATATAAATATTTATTCGAGGTTTTACCATAGACGTATCCTACGCAAGCTTGTTCAATGGCAGAATATGGGATTCCTGCATCTGCTAGAGCCCTTTCACCTAAAATAGGATGTAGAGATACAGCAATAAAACTTATTACATGTTTTATAACAGCACAAAAACAATAAATATCAAGATCTGATATCTATGAATGAGTGGATGACCAATAATCTGTAAAGATCAGCACCTGCTTCCTTGGCCATATCAGGATAGTCACCTTCCCGTGCTCCAGGCTTGTCAAACTGCAGCAAACACACACATAAAAAAAACCTCAGGTCAGTGCGACTAAAGAATGATTCAAGATTTTATTTTCAAAAAAGTTTTCTGTAAACATTTTATTAAGTGTGGAGAAGTCTACAGTCACTCTGCTGATGCAACCTAAACATGCACCAGACAGCAAGAATATTAAAACCACTGACAGGTGAATGATACTCATCATCCTGTTAGTATATTTATATATTTGATTTATACATGCCTCCTGCTGCAGGTGTCATGATGTGAACAGACTTAAAGGACAAAGAGCAGATAAAAAAGCTGCGGTGGCATAATTGTAATTAATGTCATTAATGCACAGAGGTTTAAAATGATAGAAAATTATTTGTGTGCACTGTTCAGAGAGCAGAACAGTGCACACAAATAATTGTGTGCATAAACAAATATACCCTTCTCCACCAATATCACTGTGAGGGACATATTTAACTTTTCAGGGACCTGAAAGCATGAGGCTCGTTCAGGTTTGGAGGTAGAAGCAGCTTTTGGAATTAAAGTGTCCACCTTTAGCAGCCGGAGAGAAGACCTTTGGCACAGTTTGTATTACAAACTGTGCCAAAGGCCTTCTCTGTTGACCATGAACTGTGGACTCCACGTTTAGTCTCAGCGAGTAATGAATACAAACCAGACCTACTGCCATCACACTCACGAAAGCTGGGTAGGTTTTAAATTGTAAACATGAACTACAGCAATTTGACTTTACTTCGGCTAACTTAGCTAGCTAGCCTTTCAAAGTGTACTGACAGCTATGACACAGGGTTTTTTTTTTAGACCTTTGGACACAGCATGAGCACAAATAAGCCCGACAGTCCCCAACACCTCGGATTTTGATCCAACTGTCCCAATGAGAGCAGAAAAGTCCCAGCTTAAGGTTTTAGATGGACCGCACTGAAAGAACCGAAATCTTGGTTTAGGTAATCGTGCTAGCCTCTCCGCTACACAGCGCCGTTTCTCGCTGTTTTACAGAGCAGCAGGGTGATAAACTGCTAAAAATAAAGTAAGATTACCTTAGTCATGCCAACTCCTATGACAAATACTCTGTTCTTCTTTCCAGGTGCCATGGTGCTTCTCTGAGTCCACTCACACAAGTGACGTGAAAATCCGTGAACACGGCGTAGTAACTGGGACATAAACGATCTTCAGCGTGGTGGCTCCTGATGTGACCAATGAGAGCCCGCGGTGAGGAACATAAACACGGAGACTTTTCTATAAATATGCGTCCTCAAACATAACGTCCACCAGATTGATAGCACTGCATATATATACAACTACCATGAGGTTTTTTTTATGGTTAAATATTGGAAGTTTAAGAACTCACAAGCCTGTGTCCCCTGTGATCATTTGACCTTTATCGTTTGCGTTATCTGATTACTTTTTGTAAGGCGTTGTCGGACTAAATTGTTATGCTATGTTGCTATATCGTTATGCCAAAAAGTCATTTCCGATATTTAAACCGTTGTAAATGACTTTCTGGCCTATAGTCCATCAAAAATCCCTCTCATGTTTAATAACAAGTTATTTTGAGCTACATCCTGTCACAAGGTAGAAACAAAAAATCCGTGAACACGGCGTAGTAACTGGGACATAAACGATCTTCAGCGTGGTGGCTCCTGATGTGACCAATGAGAGCCCGCGGTGAGGAACATAAACACGGAGAGAAGCGGGCCTGACAGCAGCGGGTACAGCAAAGATCGTCTATGCACAAGTAGGTGTGTCACTCTGTGGGAATACAATACCATTAGTAATAAGTTAGAATAAAGCTCTTAAACATCTAAACAAAAGCGACTTTTCTATAAATATGCGTCCTCAAACATAACGTCCACCAGATTGATAGCACTGCATATATATACAACTACCATGAGGTTTTTTTTATGGTTAAATATTGGAAGTTTAAGAACTCACAAGCCTGTGTCCCCTGTGATCATTTGACCTTTATCGTTTGCGTTATCTGATTACTTTTTGTAAGGCGTTGTCGGACTAAATTGTTATGCTATGTTGCTATATCGTTATGCCAAAAAGTCATTTCCGATATTTAAACCGTTGTAAATGACTTTCTGGCCTATAGTCCATCAAAAATCCCTCTCATGTTTAATAACAAGTTATTTTGAGCTACATCCTGTCACAAGGTAGAAACTGGAGTTTTTCAACAAACTAATGCTTATATATCCTTTATTTATGCACGATAAAATGTGTCATTGATATTAAATATGTCTTTTTTAAGAGCGATGTGCAGAAACAAATATATCACAATTCTACAGTTATTTTAAGTGGTCAAAAGGGTTATATCAATGCAAAGTCATAACGATGCTTGCAAAAAGGTCTTTTTTTAAATCTTATATTTAACCCCTTTAGAAATCCTGTTGACTACAACCTATTTACAGACATAAGCAAAGACGTTAGACGTAAAAAAACACAAACATCAGTTTTTGACACAAAGCAGCCTTATAGTTAGGTTTTGTTTTACTTTTACATATCTAGATAAGTCACTTTAAGGGTAGCTTTTTATTATTTCAAAAGTATACGCATGTGCAGATATTAAGTAGCAACTGTTCACACTGAACCACGCGTCTACTGTGAGATAAATCCTGACAGGAGAAATTAGTTGGAAGTTTGCAGCACTCTGCAGGTACAGTAAGACCTCTTCAGTGACTGATACTTTCTTTTGATAAATTCACCCACAATGGGTCCTTGTCTCAATCTGTATTGTTTATAAAGTCCAATTTAACACAAGAAAAGGATTTGTATGTTTTCCCGGGAGGAGGCCCCGGGGCAGACCCAGGACACGCTGGAGAGATTCTATCTCTCGGCTGGCCTGGGAACGCCTTGGTGTTCCTCCGGACAAGCTGGAGGAGGTGGCTGGGGAGAGGGAGGTCTGGGCTTCTCTGCTTGGGCTGCTGCCCCCGCGACCCGGCCCCGGATAAGCGGAAGAAAATGGATGGATGGGATGGATGTTTTTCAAGTAGAGTTGCGTCTTAATTTAATTCCCAAGGTTTAACGTTACTTGTCTTTTTATTTAACTCTGAAGTGAGTCATACATAATTATCTCTTAATTACACAAAATGTGTGGAGGACATTTCAAAGTGTATTCTCCATTAGCATCTTTAGCATATTATGTGACATACCTCATACTACACATCGTCAGTCTTGTATTGCTGTTTGAGGAGCAAAAGAAAAGAAAAACCTCAATTCAAAATGTTCATCCTTCATTTTTATTGAGGGACTGAAAAAAAAAACAACCAAAAAAAACCACCATCCTCTTAGCATGTTGATCAATCCAAGACACGTGTACAACAACCTGTTGCCTTAATCCGCACACCTTAATGTTCATCGTCAACCAAAGCGCCGATCACATCTCCGTGTCGAGGCATTCCCCGTCGCCAGGAATTGGGGCAGAGGAAGTTTTCCTGCAGTGTTCCTCTAAGGCTCAATGCATGGTGATATCAGCACTTGATGAACTGGTGTGTGACCTCATATATCCCCACAGACTCACTAATTTTCTCATCGTAGTCGGTCCAGTCCTGAAATGTTTTTGTTTTTAAAAACATGAGCGAGAGAAAGAACTGTAGGGATTATTTTCAGATAAAGTGCAGTGATTTTCACGAGTTCAGTGAAGATAAATGAAAGAGCGCACTACCACAGGAAATCAATCACATATCAGTGAATTGTATCCTGCTGTGCTAAACAAACAGCTGAAAGTCTGCTAAAGGTCAAGTTTACTTTCTTGCAGTGAGCGATTTAATTTCTCCTGTGCTTACTTTTTCTAGCAGGTTGATTTCAGGAAACGGCGTTCCAGACTCGGCTCCTTCTGCAGCAAAGCCAGCCTGGAGGAGGGTATTACAACAAGTCAAAGTCACGCCATTATCACAGTGTTACCTAGAACACACTACCAGATTGCATAGATAGCATCAGCTTCATTACATAACATAAAAGATAGAGCGAAAGAGGTTCTTGCAGGGTTGAACCCTGACACACTGTCACAGGCAAACAGCACTGGTGTGCTGGACATGTGCTCTACAAAGCAAGCCCAGATTTGGCCGATTACCCTCTCCAAATGTTTATGACATCAAATATTGTAACCTCAACTTTTTTTATTACATTGTTGTAATAAACGGGCAAAAAGGTGATCCATCAAAAACCTTTTTTCATACAGGATAAAAATGAACCGACATCAACTAACATCTGGATGACAGTTCTGGTGGAGAGTGGCTCTGGCTTCATGGATGATGACACAATCTGGGTTTTATCTCCTCCAGTTTATATGGACAGTTGTGGAAATAGGACAACAAAGATTCTCACTTGTGGCTGGAAATCAACGGGCTCCAGACCTCGACACTCGAACTGCACCATCGTCTTGAAGGTTTCGCTGTTCTCGGCCTTCAACCCAGCAGACACGACACAACATTAGAGAAAGAGAAACTGAAAAACCTGAGAACTGACCGTGGACGTTTGCTTACATTGTAAGGTGTGATTGTGTCTCCCAGAATATCTGTAAGGAAAAAGTTGACATTTCGTAAGCTTTTAACTCTGCAAATTAAGACAAGATGAGCCGGACGTCATGTCACGGCCTACCGATGGAATTTTCCCTGGAACAGAGTTTACACTTCTGCACCATGCTGGCGCTTCCTCGTCCTCCCTTGAGTGGCACACTCTCCTGTGAAGGCAAACACAAAGTACAGGTGGTATATTATATACGTGCAATTCTATAATAATAATAATAATAATAATAATAATGTTAAACTGAATAGAAAAATTGCCCTTTCTTCCTTACCACCAGAGTTACATACTGCCATTTATCTGGAATTTCTCCACAGTTTCCACACTTGAGCTAAATTTAAGACAAAACAAACAAGAAACACATAAATGATCTTTTAAAAAATAATGTTTACATGTTTCATTATTTAGTGAGTATGTGTCAGCATTACACATGGTTAAATTAAGGAAATGATCAAAGATTAGCAGAGAGGAAAAGTGCATGATATTTTATTATGGATGAAAACAGTTTAGCATGTTAGCTTCTCATACCTTCAGGAACCAGCGGAAGTCGTCCCCCAATGGTCTAACATTGGTTACGTTCTCCAGGGTGGCTTTAAACTGCAGTCCAAATTTCTGCCGTGCACAGGACAGAATAGGTGGTTAAAACTAACATAATAACAGCAGAAATTACCCCTGAGACACGCAGCAGCAGTACGTACCACCATCTCGAAGCTTCCCCGCTGACAACTTCCTGAGGCATTCAGGACACCTCGTAAATTTTAACTTCCAAACCACTGACAGCTATTTTAAATTTTGCATTTTTTTCAGTTCATCTCAAAAACAATCATAACATAGAAATAAATAGTCGTTATAGGAATGAATGCACCATGCTTGCAGGTGACTAATAAACTAAAAATAAGTAATCTTTTATTACGTATCTGCTCATTTTGTTGCCTAAATGAGGCATTTCAGCTGTTTCTACTAAAACTTTGCATAAATCTCAATTACAAAATCTTTCGGCTCTGATGGCCGTCAGAATTTCTTCAGAACTATATCAAAAATAATATCAAAGTACATTTTAAATCACCAATGCTAAAGCAGGACGGACGTGCGCCATCTAGCGGATGTACCAAATACAACATGAACTGTTTCTCTGTGAAATGCATTTAAATTGGTAAAATAATCACAAAGCTACAAAAACCGCATCAGTTTATTAACCGTTCAAATATAAATCACCAAACAAATCATTATCAAGTCATCATACAGTACAAATCTTATGGTACAAATTATTAAATTAAGCACATTAAAAAATGGATCCAGCTGTTTGTTTTTTGTTTTTTTATTGTAACCTTTTCATAGTGGAAACTGCAAGTGTGAATACTTACTAGACATTTTAACCTGAGGCATCTTCACAGAGGCATTGTGGTGGATCTTGGTGGTTAATGGCCACACACCTGGGATAAGTGATATTGCTGTACCTGGCATTTCAAATCCATTGGTATCAACCTGAGTATATACATGCCAGCTCGAACTCGACAACTTATTTGTCCATGTGAACGTGAGCAAATTGTAGAAGAGGGAGGAGTATAGAAAAGCAATTCACAGATTTGAACACTTTGCTCACAAACCAAAGTCTGTGCCATTGAAAACACAAGGATCTGTATAAGCTTCAGTCATTACACGTGAGCCATTTAGACAGGAGAACTAACCCCATAATTAACAGTTGCACTAGACATAGTTATCAGAGCACTCAGTTGAACCCTCAGGCATTTGGCTTCATTGATCTGCTAGTCGTGTTATTCTGCATGTAGCAACTGGTACCGAAAAATAAAAAGAAATTGTGTTACAGGCATACAAAAGGTGCGGACACTACAATACACTTAACACAAACGAGAAAAACCAGGAACTGAATGAAAATTGTAGGAGACACTCCCAAGATTGTCAGTGCAAATCTAGCTAGAGTGCACCTGATTCATCACTTGTCTAACTTGCGTTCCTTTCAGAACACTAAACATGTCATCAGATTCCTCCCCCCCCCCCCCCGAGGGCTTCAAGTTTTATCAGACATAAGAAAGAAAAAAAAAAAAAAAAAAAAAAAAAGATTCCCCAATTTTATTCATTTACAGCATAAACTTTAACGGAGCAGCAGGGGATACATAAAAAGAAAGGAAGGGGAAAAAAGAGGCAGGGGTGAAATGCATGGGATCAATATTTAACCAATGGTCTCATCGCAACAAGAGCTCATCTTTACCCTCATGACAAAATAAAAATCAAATCCTTACAGTTACAATGAAATAACCAATAACATAAGAGTAGTCATGATATAATAAAAGGCATTTCAATTCTCTTTGCATTTCTTCTTCTTCTCCTCTTTTAAATACAGTGATGCCCACAGGCATTATTTACAACACCCCACACCCCTCTCCCTTCTGTGAAGAGAGGTGTGATGGGGTCAGTGAGGCCGACTGCTTGACTCGGAGGTCCGCCGCTGCCGTGGAGTGCTGTGGCCGTTCGTGCAGCCGTTGTGACGTTTGCTTGGTCCGCCGTTCAGAATGTCTTGGATGTGCTGTACTATCAAGTTGATGGCCACTGAAAGAGGAAATGGAAAGTTTGTTAAAGACCTTGAGATGCTGTGTGGCAGAGGTGTGTTATTTGTATCACTGGGGTCCGTTCTTCGTACCTCGATAAGTAAGTTAGCTGGATTTGATTGTTGACGATTTCGCGTGATCTCGGATCGTTCGGTTCTCCGAAGCTCATCCGGGACTTGCTGTCATAGCAACAGATCCGTAAGCGTAAACCTGCTCGGGAGCAGGTTTACTTTATGTAAACAAGATTAGATCGCGGCCACTCAGGTATGTCCGCTTCATTTATACGAAAGCAACAGCGATATTTTGTCACAGTTTTACCATAAATAAATATT
Organism: Maylandia zebra; assembly: GCF_041146795.1. Classification (NCBI taxonomy): domain Eukaryota; kingdom Metazoa; phylum Chordata; class Actinopteri; order Cichliformes; family Cichlidae; genus Maylandia; species Maylandia zebra. The sequence goes on along the minus strand of NC_135184.1, from coordinate 25,833,220 downwards.
ATCAATGTAACTAAAGATAATGCAGTACTTGATTCTTTTATTGATTTCATACAGATACATACAGGTCATTTCCTAAAAAAAGGGAAATGTACTATTAATCATTCTATTTCATGTATTTGATTATTTCAGATGTAAGTCATATGTTAGAGCAGTAATAGTAAATTACTTCGTGTAATCAAGATGAGAGACCACGGCTATAAAATCGAAGGTGGATTTGGGAAGTCTGTCGCAGCCATGTCCTCTCCGTATACGTGAGCCACCCATTGCGGAAGGTGCAAGATTGATAAGGAGAGTCCTCAGAATTCAGCGTATATTGCGGGATAGACAGGATCCTTTAGCTCAGCGCGACAGCAAGCTGAATAGCAAGCTCAAAGTTAGCGCGATGATTTGATCTTGGATGTAGTAAGCGAGGTACGAAGAACGGACCCCTGGAGCGCGAACATGTTTGTTTTGCCTCGCACGGGCAAACTCAAGCACAATCCAAAGGACAAGTTAAACACGTTAGTTATTTGTAGGTTAAGATGTCACGATAATCACTGAGGCCTCACCAAGATTATCTGCTCCTCGTGGAATAATGACATCTGCATACTTCTTCGTCTGGTAGAAATAAGAAATGTTCTTATGATTAAATACAGCAGCTCAAAAACATTATAATATGGAACAATTCTTTATTCTAAACAAGTACAAGCACACAGCGCTCTCTAGTGGGCAAATATTTCTTGTTACCAAAAAAATAATTGCCTGTATCAGTGTTAAAACTAGAATGGTGTCAGTCCTGGTTTAGTGTCTCAACAAGACAGGAGCACTCACAGGTAAACAGAACTCCTCGAAGGCCGGCTTCACAAAAGTGATGTACTGACTGAGCACTTGCTCCAGGTCTCTGCCACGTTCACTGATGTCTCTCAGAACTGAAATAGAGACATGTTTTACATTTAGACATGAAAAACAAAAGTACACCAATGTAAAAAAAGAAACAAGAAACAGAAACACAACACAACACACACACACACACACACACACACACACACACTATGTGATGATAACAGACTGTCCAAATGTACTTTTGAAAACCAAAAGCACTTTAACAGTGCACTTAAGTGACAATCGTTACACTAGTGAGTAGCAACCCAAATCACGCTATACACCTCGACGCGACAGCCGTGTGTCGGGATCTGTGTCAACAAACAGCTTCATCTGGAACAGATCTCTGATTTCCTGCGAGTAGAACATGAGGATGCCCTCAAACAGGACCACATCAGCCGGATACACCATAACAAACTCGTCTTTCCTGGAACACACAGAAAGGTGCCTCTTCTCTGTGAGCGACTGCATTTACACGCGTGTCAAAACAAATTTAAGCATATTACACAATCGAAGTTACACATCAAATGCTTTATTTGTTTAACTGCATAAAGCCTCTGTTGTGCTTCTATGATCACATGATGAATTGTGGCCAAATTAAACAGCATGGTAAACAAAGAGGCACTCACCTGGAATGAGTGACAAAGTCATAAACTGGGATCTGGACAGTTTTCCCCTGAAGGATCTGTCTCAGTGTTTGTATGATCAGCTCGCTGTCAAAGGCATCTGAGGTCAAGAAAGGGAAAACCGAAAAATGCTCAGTTACAATTGGTCACACTTAACCTCCATCACTACAGCTCAATGTGCACCCACAGACACGTGGCACCGCTCCCCGCACGTTTGGTAACCCAGGAATCGCTTTCGTATAACATGTGTTGTGTTCAGTCTGAGCCTGGCAGCAGCTGCCTGAGGACGGCTTGCTGATGGTGCAGATTTAAAATCAGCCCAGAAAGGAAGCGAGGGTGAAAAGCCTGACTCCAAAAATGGACTCCAAAAGTTCTATGTATTGCTGCCACTGTTAGGTGTCATTTAACATATTTTATCCTCCAATTGTTTAACCGTAATCCACTTTGGACTGCATGTGCACATGAAAGATGCCATTTAGTTAATACAATAAGCCAGGTAAAATGACCTAGCCACTAAAACCTGTAACATGTAGCAAAGATTTAACGTGCATCATACCTGGATGATCAAAGTTAAACTGGCCCTTGAGTGCCTTGGCTTTCTGCTCAGGAGTCAGCACCTTGTAAAAGCTGTCCTGGCTGAGGATCGCCACCTGCCGCTGATGGTGGTCAATCTTGTTCTGTCCCAGGAGCTCCATGATCTTCTCACACACAGACGACTGTGGAAATGATCAAGAACATGACTGTCAGGAGAGTGCACCAAGAGGACTACTGAATACCAGTATCGGCCAAACATCAGCATGCTACATCCCATGTGGGCTAAATATCAACCCACATAGATTAAGATTTTAACCTAGAAATAATCTGGGTGAGTAAACATCCTGCATCACATTTGCAAACTGCTATAGGCAAACTGCCCTGTGGCCAACCTTTTTTGTCCTCACTGACCTCCCAAACTAAAAGAATCTCATGCCCAATGCTGACAGGGCATTCCCCCACTGCCTGAGGCTCTGCTTCCTTTTGTACCCATTACACTGTGCTACAACGAATTTAAACAGCTTCACACCAGAGCTGGAAGCTTGGGTCAACGCCCTCAAATGGGGTAGTTTCTGATAAAATGGACGAACTTTGAATGTACCCTTGAGCCACCCCAGTGACACAGCATCACTTTGAAGCTCTAACTTCTAAGTTTAGCCCTCTTGGAGAAATTCAAAATAAACTTTTTAAATACACTAAAGGGAAGACGTTTTACTTTTAAATATTAAGGGTATGTATATAATTTTATAATTATTTTTTTTAGTATTAATGTTTGTTTTTTTTAAAGAAAAATCATATTCATTATTTTGTTGCCATTACAGGCAGGGGGAGACCTTCAGCAGTAAGGCTAATGAATATGAAACAAAACTGGTATGTCTTCTAAATATACCAAACGCGGAACATGACATCACTCACACCCCGAGCAGCGTCAAACCGGAAACTGACAGGAAAACACTGACATAATGCCAATAACAGATGATACGGTTTAAAGAGCCAGAAAGAGGGCCCAAAGGAGATGAATGTACGACGGGATCACAACAAAGCCGCGAAAAGTAACATTCACCACCAATTTAGTATTGTTTACCTTGACTAACCTTCGCATTTAGCTAGTCTGTTATGTGAACTTTGATCACTGGTTTAATTCAAGGGGAGTTTTTTTCCCCAGCCGCCCACGGTTTAAAAAAAAAAAAAAAAAAAAAACCCTAAAATTCATAACAAAGAAATGTGACGACGTGTTTGGAGAAATAGCCACGTCTGTGTTTAAGAGTCAGCGCCACCGTGTGCGCTGGCAAGTTTAGCTCTGCCCACGCGCGTGCTTCTTTGTGCGAGGCTTTTAATGCAACTCGGTCAAATTAAAATAGAATACAATAAGCTAAGCTAATACTTCTTGAATCGACGTGTGTGTGTGTGTGTATATATATATATATAATTTTTTTGTTTTTTTTGTTAAAAAGGCATCTAAGGTTTCACATATTAAGGAGAGATGAGCGACATCTTTTTCCACAGTGATTTCCACAATGGGTTCAGTATATTATTATCCAGTAAGCCACCATGTAGGTTACCGTTATTTAACGTTAGCAGTTATCCCGGGTCAAAGGGGAAAAAATCTGACGTCAAACAACTATCAATTTAACGCTGCTAAAATATTATTCATTTGACAGATATGTGGCTCACACTGTTTACAAACACAGCCCACCTAGCTTAGAGTTAGGTTAGCACTAGCTATTGTCTTAGATCTCCCGGCACTGCTAGCATGTGATGGAATTTATCGTTAGCTCGGGGGCTAACTAAGCTAACATTATTACCATCCATTGTCATTTTAGTTTATCATTATCATTATTATTTCCGTCACAAAAAAGAAGAATATTGGACCAACTAAAGTCAGCGTTCAGCACCACAGACAGAGCACCAGTGCGCTAAACTATTGTGAACTGTCAATCAAGCCTCACTGCTGCGTCGCTGAAGCCACGCGGTCAGCCGGCGAACTCAGCTGCGAGCATCAGCCGTCAATTAACTCAAAATTCTCAACGTGTCACTACGTGAAACCCGTCAAATTAGCTCACTAGAACGCTAACCTTGCCGCTGGCAGTGCCACCGGAGACACCGATGAGGAAAGGTTGCCGAACAACCTGGGTGTTCTCGCCGCGGTCCCCTAAATGTGTCTCACTGTCTCCAGCCATACTTGTAATGTGCTCCTCCAGCCGCTGAGCTGGAACGTCGTTATGATGTAGCTCCTCCCACAACGCTGCCCTTTATTTTAAACAACTGCAATTTTAATTATATATTTTTATTTGCTTGTATTTATTAAGAAAGTTTTACAGCCATGCAATAGTTACTGACGTTTAATTATGTTTAACATATGAGAGTATATTCGTAAAGCCGCTTTAAGTGATCGACAGTGAAACTATCCAATCGTATAGTACGTTCAGACGCCACTGGCCTGTTAGCGCCGATTGGCTTTCGGCTGAAATTTGGCCCGCCCCTTGGTGAATCGTCAGAAAAGTACCGTTGTAATGGCAACTAAACACGATATTCTCAATTGAGTTGAGATTGGACTCTTCGAAAACAAATTAAACGTCTTATAGGTATGTTTTCTCAAAACTTAAATCCAATAATGACATTTTAAAAGTGACAGTAAAGTGAAAGAGTCGTTAGCACATAACTGTTTGGCGGAGTTGCTTGTAATCGAGTCAGACTCCTTTTTAGATTTTCCAGCGTTATCGGTATAGTGACGTTAACCCGCATACTGCATGTTTTACAGTCATCAGTGACACTTGAAGCTACGGGACGAGCTCCAATATGCTCCGGAGACTCGCTAGTCTCCCTCTGCGGCGCCCTGCAGCTGCTCTTCTGGCTGCTGGAGTGAGGTGCATCTCCTCCGGCTCGGTGGAGATCACCCTCCCGCTTAACTTCTGGGCTGGGAAGAGGAGGACAGGCCCTGAGAAATGCAGCAAGGACATTGTTTACGAACCTGCAACCGGTAAAACACACAGCTCGTAAATACTGAAAAAAAAGTACTGACCCTGCCTTATCACCGGACTTTGGCCATTGCTGTGTGAATATGTATGTCTGGTAATCTTTAGTAGGGGAAAATGATTTCAACGTTACTTTCTGAATGATTAAAGTCTTTTTGTCAAATACACCTCTAAACTTGGTAACTAGTTTTTCAATAAAAGTAAACTTTCTACACATGTTGATTGATATACTGTATCCAGTTAGTCACTGCTATAGACCAGCAGTCCTGTATGGACAGTGTTATCTCTGCACAGCTTCATTGGAGCAGAACCAAGACATGAGAGCACATCATTATCAGTTAATGATGCCTGATAGTCAGCCTGCTGCTCCGTGCATTACACATTTTTAGTCCAATTATATTCTGATGCTCTTTGAGGCCCGGTCCCTGTTTTTAATTCAACTCTCTTAACTCCATCTGAGCCAGCACAGAGCCTGCATGCAGCCCCACCCTTTATGCATGGTGCTCTTTATCTAATCACAGTTACCATCACTGAAAATGACATTTCCAGCTCTAAAGTGTAAGCGAGCCACAAAATTCACAGCACAGTTGCCTGTAGCTGCTGTAGGCCGATAATTATTTTTCCTTCACATCAAAGAACGACTGGAATCATAGAGATGACTGTGCCAAATGGAAACTGTGTGCAACCTGTTGTTTTCATGAAAGTCTGCCTACTTGGACGCTTGAGCTATCTTACATTCCATGTTGTAGGCCGTGTCCTGTGCCAGTTGGAGCCTTGTGGTGCTGTGGAGGTGGATCAAGCTGTGAAGGCTGCCAAACTGGCTTTCGGTTATTGGAGCAAAATGTCGGGGATGGAGAGGGCAAGGGTCATGATAGAAGCTGCACATATAATTGAGGTGTTTGTTGTTTATATGTTTTTGTTTTGTTTTTTAGAATGAAGAACAGCTCAACAAAGTTGTTGTTATATCTTGCAAAAGGAAGATCTCATGAGTCATCTAATATATTAGATTGCATATGCCCTGATTTTAATGCACAGAGCAAAAGAGAGGAAATAGCTGAAATGGAGGTGGTCAATAATGGGAAGTCCATCACAGAGGCCCGTCTGGATGTGGACTCTGCCAGACTGTGTATAGAGTACTATGCAGGACTGGCCAGCACTTTAGCAGGTTGGTATAGCTATCGTATATTTTTGCCATATTTATATGGCTTTATAAATGTCACGTCAGCCTTTGTTTTACCTTGTCAATGCTTCTGTTTTCCTTTATCAAGGCCAGCATGTCCAGTTGCCTGGGGGATCCTTTGCATACACTCGCAGAGAGCCGCTGGGAGTCTGTGTTGGCATCGGTGCTTGGAATTATCCCTTTCAGATCGCTGCCTGGAAGTCTGCTCCAGCCCTGGCCTGCGGTATGGGTTTCTTCCACGACCAAAACACCAGTGGCCTTTGTTGGTTTGCTACATTTAAGAAAATCTCTTTAAACTCCTGGAAAATGAATCAGTACATTTTCTTAAGAAGTTAGACTGTTTTAAATGCACTTTAGAACAGCACGCAGCAACACTACATATGAGCGGGCGGAGGGAGGTTTGGGGTCCTCACTCACTCCCGTTCTGTTAACCTTTGGGGCTGGGGGGCTGGGAGAAGGTGCTGGCCGTCAGATTGGGGTCTGGGATGCGGGGTCTCTCTCTCTCTACTGCACATAAGGAGGCGGTCTGCTTTGCTCCACCCCAGAGAGAAGGGTTACATTTCCTTGGTCCGGGTATGGTTTGCCCCTCTGGGGGCAGGGGTACCCGGACCTGGGATATAGAGTATGTTTGGGGAGTGTGAATGTGTGTACAGTGTCTATTTGTGTCTGTCCCCACGTCGGATGAGTGCCGAGTATTTGATTGTGTATATGGGGGTGGGAATGCACGTTTGTGTCTGCGTGCGCCTGTTCATCTGTGTCTATATGTCAGCTTGGGTCTTAGACTCCACCTCTCTGGGAACATCTCAGGCTCTCCGAGGTATGGAGGCCTATCTCCCCTCACCACACTCCCTACCAGTGGCTGATGCCCTCAGACGATGGTGGTTCTTGGTGTCTGGGGCTAGGCGCTCATGTATGTACCGACTCACTCCTGGTGTCCAATTGGCGGGGCCTGGCGCCTGTGGCCCAGCTGGGCCCCTTCCAGGGGGTGGGGTGCCCTCAGGTCTCTGGCATCTGGGCCTGAGGCTCGGTCCTCTCTGGCACAGCTGGCTGCCAGCAGAGCCCACGGGCACGTCACTGCAACCCCCTCTGGCCTTTGCTCCGTGACCTCTCGTTTGGGGCTCTCCTCAGCTCTTCCCAGGAGGGTGGCGCGGTTGCCCCTGTGGTGCTCCTCCTTGGGTCCTCGTACTCTGGGGCCTCTGGATGTCTGGGGCCTGGATCTCCTCCATACCTGCTTCATGCCCTGGGGGACGGGGCTGTGGCTCCCCACACTCCCTAGCAGATCGTTACATGGAGAAACCTTTTGAATACAAGCGTGCTGATCCACACAGGTGTGCACACAGGTGTGCACACAGGTGTACACACGGGTGTTCACAAACACAAACTACACCTTTCTTGGCTGCTACCTCAAAGCACATTGTGCACTGTCAATCTTGTGTACTGCACAATAGCATGTAATATTTAGTATCTACTGTTATCTACTATTAGCTAGTTTATTGTGATGGTGGTGTATTTATTATGTTGCTCTGTTTTGTTCGTTTTCTCTTCTGTTTTTTTTTGTTTTGTTTTTTTTATCTCCATACAGGTGATCCAGGTGTTTTGTTTGGTTTTCTTTTTTTTTTTTTCTTCCCCCCTTTCTCACCATCTCTTCTCCCCTCTATTTTTCTTTCTCTCCCTCTCTTTCTTTCATTCTCTCTCCCTGTCCTATCCCCCAGTCATGTCTGTCCCGTCTGTAACAACCAAAAATAAAATAAAATAAATACATAATTACAATAAAGGTCAATCAAATGGACCAATATGGCAAGGCCATGATGATCCACTTGGTAAAGTAAATCCGCTTGGCATCTTTCTTGGCCTTCAGACAACAATTCTCACGGCTAAAGATCCAAATGGGACAGGCAAAAAAAAAAAGAAAAAAGAAGTTAGACTGTGGGGTGAGGAAAGGGCATCTGAAGTTAGGATAACTGCACGTTCTAGCAAATGAACAGCAAGACTATGTTTTGTAAGGTCACTTGACATAAACTGCTGCGCTACTAAAACTAAAATGTGGGTGTTACCATCTTTAAATGTCAGCAATTCATTTGAGCACAAAACAGTTCAGAAAATAATTACAGCATTTCACCTTTAGATAGCATTCCACAGAGACTGATACAACTGAATGTGCAGACTTATTAAAAGAATTCAAACAATCCATGTTTTTCTTTGTCATCTTTTCTCCATATTAGGTAACTCCATGGTGTTTAAACCGTCACCGGTGACACCTGTGACAGCAGTCATGCTGGCAGAGATCTACGCCAAAGCCGGAGTTCCAGAGGGGCTCTTCAATGTGGTCCAGGGGGGCCAGGAAACTGGCAGCCTCCTGTGTCAACACCCTGATGTTGCTAAGGTGTCTTTTACTGGTAGTGTGCCCACAGGACAGAAAGTACGTGGTATTTTAGACTTCTTGTGACTAGGACATTTAATAGTAAACAATTGGGATTTGTAAATGTCGTGGTAACGATGCCGACGTCTTCTTTATATGTCTTAATAACTGGATGTTTTTCCATTTGCTTTTGTGCCACAGATCATGGAGATGGCATCTAAGGGGGTCAAACCAGTGACTTTGGAGCTTGGAGGAAAATCTCCACTGCTCATATTTAAGGACAGTGATCTGGAGAACGCTGTGAGGGGAGCTCTCATGGCCAACTTCCTGTCTCAAGGCCAGGTAGTGTATCTTTTTTTTCATATGCTGTTATATTTTACCATCACTCTATGGTTCAGCTTGTGTCTGGTTCACATTGAAGCCTGTTACTTGATAGTGTTGTATATCTGCATCACAGGTGTGCAGCAATGGTACGAGGGTCTTTGTTCAGAAGGATATTCTGCCTGAGTTTGTGAAGGAGGTGGTAAAGAGGACCCAAGCGATCGAAATAGGAGACCCTCTTTTAGAGAGCACCAGAATGGGGGCACTGGTCAGCCAACCACATCTGGATAAAGTCCTGTCTTTTGTTGATCGAGCAAAAAAAGAGGTAAGACTCGTTCAAGGAGTTCTTTTTATTTTGTCAGGTGTACACCAGTAGGATTATGTGCAGGAACTTCAACTTGGATTGCATTGTTACTAGGGCGCTACAGTGTTGTGTGGGGGTGAATCTTATGTCCCATCTGATCCCAAGCTCAGAGGAGGATACTACATGACACCATGCGTATTAGGTAGACCTTCTATAAAATACTCTATTTTTGCATTTTGTTACGGTGCTGGAAACTATCTCCCCCTACTAAATTTAACTGTAACACCACAAGTTTTCTGAAGTCAGTGGATTGAAATCCTTTAATTTTACCCCTTCATAGGTAACTGCACTGATGACATGACCTGTGTGAAGGAGGAGATCTTTGGTCCAGTCATGTCTGTGCTACCCTTTGAGACAGAAGACGAGGTGCTGCAGAGGGCTAATGACACTTCACTGGGTCTGGCTGCAGGTGTTTTCACCAGGTTGGTTTGTTATATGTGCAAATTCTCTTCTTCTTTTTTTTAAACCACATTTAAAGCTACAAACCAACCAGTAATTGAAGTCACTTAATCTGAGTCCCAGTGTATCACATACACATATAACACATACAATTCCCTAATCCCTCAAACAAAGTCATCTACACTCAGTGGGTCCCTTCTTTCCCATGCTTCAGCTCTCCAGCATGTTTCATGTAGTTGTTTGTTCATGTGGTTGTTTTGGCGAAACCTTGCTGACAAACAACCAAAAGATCGCGCATGTCAGCCTCTTATTTTGCTTTGGTGTCTGAATTTATTTATTTTAAATTTGTCTTGATGCATTATCAATTATCCAGGTAAGTAAATCTCCAAAAGTTGATTCTGTTCATGAACAGAATCAACTTTTGGAGATTTTAAATTTGCTTTTATGCGTGTTCTGCAGGGACGTGAGGCGAGCCCATAGAGTGGTTGAACATCTAAAGGCAGGCTCCTGTTTTATCAACAACTACAACATTACTCCTGTGGAGGTGCCTTTTGGGGGTTTCAAAATGTCAGGTACACTCTCGTTTTCAAGCTGGCCAAGAGCTAAATGTGAACGGCATATCATTACTTTGTTTTGTTTTTTTATTAATCAAACTCATAAGTAAGTAACTGAATAACTCAGATCAGTTCTATACCTGGAAAAATGCATCATCTGACAACTACAGTAAGTAAAGTGGGCGTGCATTTGTGACCCTTATGTTCCCCAGGCATAGGGCGGGAGAACGGCCAGGTGACGATCGAGTTTTACTCCCAACTGAAGACTGTGTTTGTGGAGATGGGCGATGTAGACAGCCTCTTCTAGACCACCCAGCCACAGCAAGCCAGAGCTGTGCACTGAGACAGAGACTCTAGATCAGGAAATCTCTCTCAGTCAAGGAAAAACTATCAACTGTTTGTGCTCCAAATAACAACTAACAGTCAAATCATCCACACTTTTTTTCTAATTTACAGGAAAATATAACACATTGTAGGCACTAAAACTGCATTCTGAACCAATTCAATCTAATTCAAGCTCTTAGCTTTGTGATTAAAATCTAAATCTTGACTGATTTTAGCTACTTGAGTGCGAATGAGTTTCATATTGAGTTTCGTGCTTGGTTACCTTTTTTGGCCATTTATGTAAATGAGATGATTCTCAACGTATTTTACGCATTTGCACAACAATGTTTACAATCAAGCTTTATTTTATAAACTATACACATGAAACTATTTTTGTACACTTAAATGAAAACCTGAGTACTTTTATATGAATTATGAATGATATAGCGTGTCGTGTGAAATAAAACTGCAACAGCAATGTCTGGGTAGAGTGAACTATCAAAGGAACCTGTCTAACACATTTGATAATAACATGAATTGTACAATAACGTCATACTAAAATTAACAGGTTGTTCACACGTCTTTTGTCTTGTTGGTTAGATTCTTCTTTTCTTTCTTGCAAGATTTCTGGCAGCTGCAGTCCTCTAAGACAGACAAAAAAGTAAACAGTTGGAAAATTAATAATTATTATTAATTAAGCTCAAATATGTTATTTCTTAGATTTTGTTACAGTCTAGTACCACTGTACCTTTGCCATGGGTCGCCTTGGTTTCTTAAACTGTGCAGACTCTGTTTAGAGGAAAGTCAGCAGTGTAAGTCTTTTGTTCAATTTTATGTTTTGTTTTGTTTTAGGGTGAGGGTTTAAACAGCAGCAGCACATCCAGGGTAGGCGATCAGTTTTCCCAAGAGGAACACATGTGAAAGTGGGACTGTTGTGGAGGGCTGCATCTATTATGTGAACTTAATCCTGCTCAATATAGATTTTATCTGCCTTTCACAACAGCCCAAAGTTCTACAACAGAGTATTTGCGCCACATTAACAAAAAGAATATTATTCACTTTGAGAATAAAGTTGAAATGTGAAGATACAGGCTGTTGTTTCAAGCTAAACAACTCCCACGGCTGCTATACCCGATGCCCAAAAATGCCTTTGTAGTGGAGTTGGTGAAAAAACATTATCAGCTGTCTTACTGTGGCTTATGACACAGCATACGTCCTCTTTAATGCGAGAATGTGTAACCATTGATATCCTTGCATTTCTAACTTGACAGGCATGTCATTTTGAATAAATCCAGACAACTTTTCTGAGTTTGTGTGGTTTTTCCTTTGATCAGATGAGGCTTTCTGCACCATCTCTTCAACGTCCTCATACCCATCAGCACACTGTGTTTATGTGCTAAAAGAGAAATAATTTCCTTGCTGTTAAAACCAGTTCTGAAGTATGATTTCAGTCATTCATCAACACAAGGCATTTCGCAGAGTGTAGCAGCTGTGGCAGACTTGAAACAACAGCTTTAATCAGCTTTGTACTCTCAAAATGAATATTTTTTTCTTAATATAGCCCCCAATACTCCTTTGTACAGTTCTCATGTGGCTTCTTGAGAAATATGGATCACCCAGCCCTGATAGACTCACCGTCTTCAGAAGGCAGATCCTCTCCTTCATATATTTTCTTGGGAGGATTCTGTAACCAAGTGTTTAAGAATATTATGATAAACTGCCTGTTGCATTTGTAAACAGGATTGAGACTGTTATAAAGATATCATCCAGTACTTAAACAGTCCCCTTTCTGTAGCCTACCTTCTCAATTTCCTTCTCTGGAAAAGCCCCCTGAGAAACCTGCTTAGTCTCCCCCAGATGATTTCCTTTCTGAAGTTTCTCCACCCGATCCTGTTCTGCTGACACAGCTATTTTCAAGGTGTGAAAGGGCGTCTCCACCTCACCAACCCTGAAGTTCACGGCCACGCCTTCAAACCACAGACTGTCACATTCGCCCTCCTTGAAACCAGGCGGCTGGTAGTCAGCAGGGGTGACTTTGAAAGAAGAGCACAGTATAATATTTTTAGTTTTTAGTAGGAAAATTCTAGTCTAAAAGACACAAGGATATTCATTAAAAGTAAGTATCCTACTCTCATCATAGTAGTAGAGCTTCATGGTCAGGTAGACGTTGCTGGGGAGGACGTCCAGGTTCTGCATAAGCAGAAAGAGCTTCCTGATGAGAAGCACCAAAGCCTTTTTGGTGTCGTCCATGGTCACTTGCATCTTTATACCGTTGTTCCTATGGTTGCACAGAGGTTATATCAGCTTCAGCCAGTCAGCTGGGTAGGGCTCAGTCTGTGTGGCATGCTTAAACTTATTCCTACCTGAGTATGTCCATCTCTGGTCCCTTTGCACTGTATCTGAATTTGAAGTGGTAGGACTCAATTATCCGCTGCAAAGTAAGACAATGATTCATACGTTTTTTTATCATTTCCGATCAGGCCACATGCTGCTGTAATTTGAATATTCAGTAATTTAACAGAACTTACATTGGGTTCATCAGGATCAGCGCAGACCTGGATTGTAACAATCGTAAGTTTTAGACATGTCTATGTAACCGGGAAATTGTCTCTTTCATGTTACATATACACTTACCCCAATGAACACAAGCTGGAGCTGTCCAGAGAATAACATACAAAATAATAAAATTAACAAAAATATTAACGGCACCGCACATTATTACATATTTCAACAGTTGAACAATAGGCTCGACTTACATATTGTTTCTCTAATGCATCGAAACAGCCCATCAACCTGAACAAAACAAATAAGGACACTTGCAAATATTAACCAGGGTAATAAAACTCTCCTTCTATACATTTTCTTAGCATTAAAGCAGGGATTTTATATTTACCATTTCACAATTTTGGCTGCACCAGGAGTGTTGCAGTTTTCACGCAAGATTTTGATGCAAAAATCTGGCAAAACAACAAAAAGAAAACAGCCTTTTATAGTCAGTGAATAAAAGTAGTAAGACAGAGATTTGTTGGCTTCACATTGATGATTTGAATCTCTGGTAACACCACATCCCAAAAATGCTCTTTAGAGGCCACTGGAATACAGTGAACTCATTGTTATGTACGAGTTTGAAATTATTTGAGTTTTGTGGTAGGAACATACGTCAGAGACTATACTAAAGTAAGCTGTGTCATTTAAATTTAGCACACTTTGAGGGATTTAAGAGGCCCAAACAATAATACAAGGGAGGACGGATCCATGCTTTCATATTGTTGAAGCTAAATTCTGAACCTACCACCTGAAATTATCAGACCAGGAAACGTTTTTAATTGAATAGGTGTATTTTACCTTATGAAGCATCCAGTAAGTGTACATTTTTTCACCGAATACTGATTTTATTAAACTCCTAGCTAGTTTCTCTGAATGTTCACCTTCCAGATATCTGGATCTGTAGGCATCCTCTGGAAAAATACCCCTGAGATAGGTGATAGAGGAGACAGCCACGACCATCATCCTTTTCACAAAGAGTAAAGACTCCTGCGCAGATTTAAAGTCGTTCGGGAATAACTCCGTCCACTTTAAATAAAAGAAAAGAAAGGAGAAAACATATTCACAGTCATATCATGGCCACAAGATGTCGCCATTGACTGCCTTAAACATCTTCCAGCACAGATCCGTTAAACAGGAACTTAGAAATACAAACATTGAGTAAATAACACCTAAAATATGGCATTTTTATGTAGTGAATTCAAACCTCGGCAGTTTCCTCCTTATTTTTCTTCATGCACATCTTCCCAGCTGCCATTTTCTCCTTCTTTCCTTTGGCCGGAGGTTAGCTAGGTGGTACTACTAATCAATAAACGAGCTAGCAAGATAAACAAACAATATTAAATTTCGCCAAAGTATTCTTCTTAACAAAGCTCTTATGCGATTTTGGTTGTTGTTTCGGGAAGCTTATTACCACGGTGAGCAGGTAAGAAAGGAGTTATTAAATAATTAGCCGTGACCAGGCAGGTGTGGGGGGGGGGGGGGGAGCGCTAGCAATTTCCCGCCCAAAACATGGCGCATGGCCTGTATTTATATAGCGCTTTACTAGTCCCTAAGGACCCCAAAGCGCTCTACATATCCAGTCATCCACCCATTCACACACACATTCACACACTGGTGATGGCTAGCTACACTGTAGCCACAGCCACCCTGGGGCGCACTGACAGTATTGGTATTGGTCCAGTTACTGACTGTATTGGTCCAGTTTTTCTTAACTTCGTAGGAAAGCAACAAGGTCAGGGAAACTGACCTTACTTTAAAATATAGGAATAAAAAAATTGTTAAACCATAAAAAAAGTTTTTAATTTTTCAAATTCTTCACAAATAATAGGTTTACATAGGTCTATTTCTTCGAGTCAAATACATTAAGACCAGACCAGGGGCGGCAGAACTGGCCTGTAAAGGTTCCAGTCCAACCCACTGGAATGTTCTGGAAAATGTGAAGGAGGACATAGATGTATTTTTAACTGTATTGTTAAAGGTTTTACAGCTGTTATTACTGATAAAGACCTCTCCTGTGGTCATTCATACTATGCTAAAGTAATAAGTGATACACAAACAATTTAAAAAAAACAAAAAAAACCCCAGAAAATATCCCGTTTGTATGATGTAATTTCACAATGGCTCCTTGCAAGAAAAAAAGACATTTTCTGTGAATTATAAACTACTTTTCTGGGTAAAACTGAGACATACTGTTGAAAATGCAATTATTTTTCTTATATAAAGTGGGGTTAAAAATGTAGTCATAGTGGGTTCACCGTATATAAATGGGCTGTATGTAGCCCACGATGTATGAGTTTGACATCCCCGATGTAGACCAGTAGGCATGGCCATTACAGGCACTTTCTTTTTGCCAGCTTTACATTAACTGGATAAGTATGGTGTAACAATTATAAATAATAATTATATCCTTGTGTCTTTTAGACTAGCAAAAAAAGAATATGTAATAGAGAAGTTCAGTGAATCCAAAACACTTAGCCTAAACATAGCATTGATTTCACTACTTTTTCATCCCTTGACAAATTCAAAGTGTCTGCTGTGAGGTCTGTTGAAAGAAAAAAATAGATTCATTGTTAACTTACACTGGCATTTTCAGTTGTTTGGACAGTTGGTGTTAAAGTTTGTGGATAAACTGTGTTGTAATCAAACAGCTACTATATATTTATAATGTGTGACGTGGGTGTAAGAAAACTGACAATCAAGAAAAAATGCAAACTGTTGTTTGCTTTATTAAAGATCTTCATACATGGACATAATTCAGCATTGGCCTGTTTTTGTTGTTTAACCGTGTGTTATAACTGTTGACTGAGGAAAAAGATGCAATAAATATAAAGGAATCATAGACTCTCTTGTGCTATTGTGTAATTTATAACGTATCTGAGTAAATGTACATCATTCCAAAATATTCTTAATGTGCTTAACAATACCATAAAAAGTCGTGTAAGCGTGATACATAAATACATAATAGGCAGGTGAATTTCTACTTAATTTCAGTGAAATGCTTCAGACAGTTTGGTCCTTTGTATGTAACAAAAATGGGGAATGACATGAGAGAACAAACACACATTTGGTTCTGTCAGACCGTGAAGCATACAGCATACATAATTGCAGTGTTTTAACACAATTACATACTTTGGTCTAAGTGCACTGTTCACGCTACAAACAACAAAACACAAACAGCACATCAACTACAACAGCTGGCTCACTCGTCCACAGGCACAACGGCTTCAGTAAATATTGTTCGAAATGTAATCACAAAATGAAATCTCCTACAGCAGATAGCAGACTCGGGCCATGGGCTTATTACTGCTTGGAGAAGAAATCTTTGCTCTTCTGGACGTCAGGTTTGATGGTGTCATTTCCTGGTTTCCAGCCGGCGGGGCAGACTGAAAAGATAAGACTATAATGAGTCCTGGCTGGTAGATGAAATGCAGGTGTGCAAAAGTGACACACATATTGCACCTTAAAAATAAACCAACTCTGTTCTGCATGCAAAAACAGGCAACTAAAATGACAGTTTGTGAGATCATGATACATTGCGCAGATAAGAGTGCAAACCTTTGAATTTAAATAAGCCTCTGTGGTCTTTGCACTCTCTGCACACATTATTTCTGAAAAACCATTAGCTAGTTTACATTCAAAAGTTATAATTTGGTAAAAAGCTGATTTTCACTGCAAGTAAATGTGAGCTGTAGAAAGCAGGGCGAGAAAACAGAATTTAAAATCAAGACCCAGAATGCAGACATTACATGGGCACAGCAGAGCACCATACCTTCTCCGTGCTTATCTGTGAACTGAAAGGCTTGAACCAAACGCAAGGTCTCCTCAACAGAGCGTCCAACTGGGAGGTCGTTTATGGTGATCTGTCTCAGGGTGCCCTTGTCGTCAATGATGAATAGACCCCTGTAATAGAGAGAATTATCAGCTCCTAGGTCTCCTTTAAAAATATTAAGACCAGCCCTTTGAGGACTCCACATTATTAGACTCACCTGTAGGCGATGCCCTCATCCTCTTTCAGGACCCCGTAATCTTTGGAGATGGTGCGCCGTGTGTCAGACACCAGGGGGATGTTCATGGCACCCAGACCACCCTGCTTACGCGGTGTGTTGACCCTGCACAGTCACCAAAAGATAGTATGAGGACTTAATAAAAATGAATATGGTCACTGTGAATGTGTAAAATACAAAGCTTTTTAAATACCAAGCGAAATGGGAGAAGTGTGAGTCCACTGAGGCGGCAATGACCTCACATCCAATCTTCCTGAATTCATTGGCAGCATCACTGAAAGCGATTATCTCAGTCGGACAAACAAAGGTGAAATCCAGCGGGTAGAAGAAAAACACGACGTACTTTCCTGTACCAAAGCATTAAAAAAAACACCAATGAGACTAGTGAATGCATCACTTTAATTAATTCTCATCTTTTGTAGTGTAAATGAATCTCTGCTGAATATGCTGCAGGATCACAAAACAATGAATCGCAGAGAGGAGGACCATCAAAGCATGTCAAACAGAAGGTGAGACGCAGGTTGTCCTTTACCTCTGTAGTCTGACAGCTTCAGATCGTGGAACTGTCCATCCGGCATCACCGCTTTGGCAGTGAAATCAGGGGCCGGCTTTCCAATTTGTGCATTGCCTGCAGACATCTTGAATCTGATTGGATTACAGAAGAAGAAAGCAGTCGGTGTTACACTGTGCTGTTTCTGTGTGCAAAAGGTCTTCCTTATTTGCAGAACAAGGAAAAGTTTCTGTTATGTGAAACACCCACCAACACTGTTTTTATGTGACTAACACCTCTTCACTAGAATGTATATAGATATATATGTTATTTTTTATGTTGTATGTATGTACCGTCACAAAAAACAAAGTTTACACCGGTTCTCCTCTCCGGCTAAATTACCCAGATGGTGTTTTATCCATCCAAAGGGCGTTTGTGAAAGTAGGAAGGAAAATCAAAATCTAGAAAACAGGATTAAATGAATCCAAGAAGAGAAATTTCAACTACAGGAGAGATTTTTGGAAGTCCAAAGTGAACACTTTGAAGAAATGCACAATTTCTCATGAACAAACAAGACCAACAAATTAAAAATACGCAATACCAGCAGAACATTCAGATTATAAATGAAGGTTGGGGAATAATGTTTGGTCAAGCACGGCAGCAGATTATAAACCTGATGAGAGAAAACAAGAACAACAGCACACAATTAAGAGAAATGTCCTACCACCTTCAAGAAACAGAAGCTATAGTGGAATCTCATACAGTGGCACTGTAGGAATTAAATAAAACAAGCAGACAAAAAACAAAAGTAAAATTCTCGCCCTTTTTCCAGTTCAGGTTTGGTTTTAAATCCGTATTTGTGTCATTTAACCCACATTAGTTCCTTTAAACTTAACCTAGGTTTCTTTAAGTCAATATTAGTCAACTCAGTTCTAAGTTTAGTCCAAATCAAAAACAAAGAATGAGCAGTTCTGAAGGTCGCGCTTCAATGGGAGACGATGGAGGCAACATGGGAGGCTTGGCCACTTGGTTGGTGGCGAGCTTGGAAGGAGCAGGACCTCACAACGGAGCGCACACTGCGGGCACGGACCAAACAGGACCCACCGGCTCAAGCTCAGGTGCTGGCATCCGCTGCCCCGGACCTTTGGGCTCTGGACAGGGTTCAGGACTAGACCATGTGGTGACCTCTGGCTCGGGTTCAGAACCAGGACCAGATGGTGCTGAGACTTCTGGAGCAGCACCAGATTGCTCAGGGTGGGGTGGGTGGGGAACTGGTGACTGAGGCTGATGCTGAAGCCTGACCACTCTCTCCCTGGGGACAGGAACTGGTGAAGGGACAGGTCCAGCCTGTCCCTTCACCAGTTCCTGTCCCCAGGGAGAGAGTGGTCAGGCCTCAGAGGCTGGAGAGTTAGTGGCAGTGATGACAGCCTAAACCCATCAACTGTTATCGTTGGGGAACTGAGCAAAGGAAAGGCAGTAACGCTTGCAGCTTGGATGCTACGAGGCCCTCCTAGAGCCAGGGTACACCAAGCTTCCTCCCTCGTCAACTCACCCAGATAGGATGCCTGTTGCCGATTCTTTACTAAATTTGCTGGGTCCATTCTGTGGTCACGTCATACTGTCAAGAGGTGCTGGAATCCTCAGACAAACGTAAACTCAAAATGCAGCTTTATTAGATAGCAAGGTGGCAGCCTTAGCCTTCTCCTTTACAAGGAGGGGTAGCAGTTCTACTCTGAAACCTTCCCAAATGACTTAACTCCTCACCCTATCGCTAAGGCAGAGTCCATCTGCCTTTTGGAGAAAACTAATTTTGGCTGCTTGTATCGACAATCTCATGCTAATAGTGTTAACAAAAAGATGAGGCCTAGATTAAAAGATCTATGCACCATCTAGTGGTAGAAGGCAGCATAATAATTAGGACAATAATTTACTGCCATTGGATATCGATTAAAATTTTAACAGTTAGATTATAAGACTAGTAAGTCTGGTAGCGACTAGTCACAACAACGACAATTAGTTGCCTAGGCGACAAGTGGCGCACATCCCAAGTATAAAGCTTGCCACAATCAAAGTAGTTACAAATGAATCTTTTAGTCAACCAACCAGCTCAGTTTAAATACACTTATCACTGACAAGGTCCTTTAAACAATGAATGCATTTCTTGATGCATGCTCAATAATCCAAATAAGTAAACCTGAGTGATATGATGTGTGGAGCTTATAACATAGAAATCAGTCAATGAAGTGAAAACAAACCACCTTTTTTTTCCTAACCCTAACTGGCATTAGATGAAGTAGTC
The DNA here is from genome assembly GCF_041146795.1 of Maylandia zebra. Lineage (NCBI taxonomy): Eukaryota > Metazoa > Chordata > Actinopteri > Cichliformes > Cichlidae > Maylandia > Maylandia zebra. The sequence goes on along the minus strand of NC_135184.1, from coordinate 25,813,383 downwards.
CTAAATCTACAACACTAAAAACGCTTTAGTTTCAGCTTCTCCGACAGGAGGATTTGTTGTTTTTCTTTATCCAATGTGATTATAAATAGAGACTGACTAGGCCAGTGTTAATAACCAATATATAACCAGTATGCATATGTTGTTCAGTATGGGCCAGTAGGAAAGCTTAGAAACCTAACAGATGCTGGAGATAAGTTATGTTAGCACGTTTTCTTTTCTGCAGAGCAAATCTAGCTGTGGTTTCCACTGTCTGTGGCATTTCTACAGTCAGCAGCTGTCTTCTTCTTTTTCTTCTTCCTCTTCTTTTGGCTGCTCCCTTTTAAGTCCTCCTTTTAAGTATATCTACTGTGTATATAGACACAATATTAGCTAATATATTAATACATTCAAAAAAAATATGTAAACACAAAATGCAAACTAAGTAATTTGATTGCACGTATATCTTCCATGTAATGTGTTACTTAAGTACAATGTAAAACATTACATTTGGGGAAATTTGGTTAAATAAAATGCACTTGATTGGTATGCATTCATTCAGTTTATACCAGGCACATTTCCCTAAAGATTGATTATTGGTATGAATAAACCTTTGATTTAAAATATTTTCATTGCTTTTTACTCAAAATGATTGCTTCATGTTTATGGAGAGCAAAAAAAAGTGCACTTGCACTTTTTATTTATTTATTTAATTTAACCCCCCTCTTTATTAAAGCTCGAATCTATACACACACACACACACACACACACACAGATAGACAGATAGATAGATAGATAGATAGATAGATAGATAGATAGATAGATAGATAGATAGATAGATAGATAGATAGATAGATATAAATCACTGTGAACACAGTGGGATAGAACAATAACATACAAAATTTCAACATTGCAAACCGTTTAACTGTATAAGCTTGTATTATAGTGAAGTGTATAATTTAAGGCGCATGGCAGCTCACCACCTCAGCTCAAACACCTATTATTGGGCGCACAGTACATTAGGTGGCAAAAACATAAAACCGCAAAGCACTTCCACTTCGACTCTAATGTGTTTCCTTATATAAATAGTCACACCTGTTTTCTAACCCTTCTTTTGCCATATAACATCCATCTTCAGGGATTAACCCACCTGGGTTAGCTGTGTGAGTTTGGTTTGCAGCTGTAGCAAAACTCTCAAATATTTCCTTGACTCTAAAATAAGCCACACACGGGCTCTTTCTTTCGTTCACTGAAACGGAAACAAATTATCAACGAGCCATCCTTTTCTCCGAGTTTCTGAAAGCGATTTTTTTTTCACATGTGGGAAAAACCCACTTGTTGAAATATCGCTTCAGCTTCGGCTACACAACTGCAAACTTCACAACCAATAAGAAAAAATGTCATTTTAAGGTTAAGACTCTAAAGAACACAATTACATGTTCGTTAGTGTCACATACCTCACTTTTTTTCTTCACACCACACAGTCACGGCCCACGGAGTGCAGGAGGTAAGAGACTCGGGCTCGGGGGGGAAATTTATAAAACGACTCACATCTCGCGATAACTGCGCTCAGAACGTGAACTGAAGCCACTTCAGTCAGTCCCACAGAATGTGAAGCTTGCGCTTATGTAGCATGACTTTGCATTTTTCCCTCCTTTCCTCATGACTTTTCTGGGAATCCACGCTCTTGTGAAACCCAGAGGAGTAAGAAATAAAGGCTGGACTCCAGGAAATAACCTCAAGATTTTGCGTTTGGCGTTAAGTTGTTTAATAATCTCAGAGGAGCTAACCCTCTGTGTTTGAACTATCCCCATTCACTGTAATACACTGAATTATTGATGTAAAACTAAAAATATATAAATGAACAGGTGTCTAATGGCTGGCACTTCCTTAATCCAGGGGTCATATGAGGTTCCATCATAAGACTCAACCTCTTTCACGATGTGCTGCCAATCCATTGTTATGCACAAGCAGTAAATAATAGTATCATATTACTCTTTCAGCTTCACCTCACTTCTGCTGCCTTTTTTCTCATTACCAGTAATATGCAAAGTAACTTACTAGCTCAAGAAACTAGTGATACTCAACCGATGGAGCATATTTTTTTTCCAATTGTCTGTGGACTCATTTCAATGAGGGCTAAGTTCCTCTTTTTCTTTTAAGTAGAAATAACACTTCCCCTAGAAAACAATAGTAAATATACCTGTTTTATACCAAGTACAATAAATCTGTTCACGATTTAGGTTTCAACTACACATGATGTGTTTTAGAAGCACTTCCTTGAAGTCTGGACTTGCCTTTAAATTATTATTGCAACATCTTATTGCTTCTATCCAGTGAGCTGCCAGAAGGTATTTTTCTTTCTAATTTCCTCATCACTCCCACTAGATTTACTGAATGACTCCGCTGTCTGTATTTTCTGTAATCTTGTGAAGAGGAAGTTGCTACATTTTACTTACATTTCTAAGCAAGTCCATTTAGGTAAAAAAAAAAAAAAAAGAAAGAAAAGAAAAGAAAAGAAATGCCCGGTGCTATATGATATGGATAAATAATAAGTAATAAACTATAAATGAACTATTGTGGGTCACCTGTTTGTCTCTCAGGGAGATTAAATAGAAGCTAGAGGCTAATTTTTATTTGAACATGGTGAAGAGGTGCAGCATGGGCAGCATATTAAAATGATTGTTAAGCCAAACCACTTTCTTTCAAACTGCATTTGTCAGAGCCTTTGCAGAGGATGAGTTTTCTGTGTGCCTTTTAACTTAAAGTTTCAGACTCTATGGGACTGTTACTAACACCTAGGAGAGTTACCTGGGGTACCAAGGTGTAATCTAATTACACCAAAGTATTATTGACGTGTGACAGCAAACCTTATGTGTAACAGTTGCTATAATTCAGGAAGAGAAAAAAAACAACAAAAGGGAAGAGAAACCGGTTTCAGGAATCCAGACAGTGGTTAATTTTGAGTTGGGGGGTTTTCAGCTATAGTAGACCTTTTTCAGAGCAGTCATTCTTTTATATGAAAATGCAAAGACAGGTTTTAATTATGACATTAATTCAAACTCTACACCCGAATGATTCAATCTAGTTTTATATTTATATATTTTATTTATTGCACTAAATCACATAAATAGTTGCTTCAAGGCACTTTATATTATAAGGTAAATACTTTACAGTAATACAGACAAAACTCGAGCAATTACACAATCCCCTTTGAGCACGGACTTGGTGGCAGTGGTGAGGAAAAACTCCCTTTCAACAGGAAGAAGCCTCCAGCAGAAGCAGGCTCGGAGAGGGGCCGCCATCTCCCACGACCAGTTGGGAAAGAAGCCCAATCTGTGCTACTGTTAACACCTGTTTACCTATTTATTCATGCCCCAATAGTGTACTGAAAAAAGTGTATTGTGTCCTGTTTGGGAAACCTAAATGAAATAATGTTTTCTCTCACACTAGTGAGTCTAATGCCAGTGCCCTAAACATTTTGGCTAAAACCTTCTGAGTACATATATTATTAAATTCATTTTTAAACTCAGGAAACCAACCACAGTGTGTGTTTTTTCTTCTTCTTTCTATTTTTCAGGTTATGTTAGTTCACCTCAGTCGACCTACAGAGGCTGCTGTCAGTTCAGCCTCTCGCTGTCACCGAGCAGTGTCTTTGCACACTGTTACCATGGAGCTCCATCAAGGGCTAAATAAGAGGGGAGGGCCTACAATAACCTCCTGTTAGAAGCACTGCGGTGGGCTAATGATCAAACACTGCGCTGTGTTCATCTCCTGTCTCACAATATGCCCATAATTAGTACATCTGCTCCCCTAGTGATTCCAAAGCAGCTGGATGTTTGAAGGGCTCTCACACAGCTCTCATCCCAGCTTCATTCAGCCGTGCTGAATAACAAAACAGCTGTAGCAGTCACAGATGTGACGATGGACTGAAAAATGGCTTCAAATGATTGGTGCTTTTAATCCACAATTATTAAATTAGTACAGTTTAGTAAAGCTCATTTAGGGTTATCTGGCTTTATTGGCAGACTTTGAGGAAAGAAAAGCTTTTCTAGTTCTGCTACTTCCAATGACTCAGTATCAGGGCATGGCATTAAAGAAATGCATTGAAAATCATTTGATCTTCCTTAGCGAGTTAGATGAAAAGATTATTAGCTTGTGCGATATGTAGGTGGATTCAGTACTCACTTAGCTTGGCCACCTACAAAGACAGGATACAGGTGGAAACAGAAAGTATTGCTCTGTGTGAACAAAATTCAACCTAGTAGCATCGCTAAAGCTCATAAATGACCACTATAAATCTTTTTGTATGTAATTAAAGTACTTTTTACTATTTTTTAAAAACTGAATAATCATATTTCATCCAATATTTTCTTTTGTTTTTGTTTAAAAATATAATGGAATGGAAATCCAAATTCCCCCTTCACCAACATTGTCAGGTATTTAGGGGAGGATGATTTGAAATATATCTGTATGATGCTGATTTGTTGTCAGGTCCAGACTTGTTTTGATGAGGCAGCGGCACACTGGAGTCAGCAGGAGGTGATCATAGGGGAGCTGGAGTATCAGTGCTCCTCACAGCAGGACATGGGAGCAGTGTGTACTGCTGTTTTACATACATGCTGAGTGAAACTAAAACACAGTAATAGCACCATCAAATTCTACTAGATAGGCTATCCTTAAACAGTTACCCTTATACTGAACAACTCTGAGAAACATTAGAAATGAGTAAAAACTTGCATTTTTTGTTGCATTTATGGGTTGAGCAGCAGAGTTGAGTATGTGAGTTTTGCTGTCTGCTTTTGTCTGGTATTGAATTGGATGATTGAAACCAGAAGAAACAACACATATTGGAAAATTTAATCGCTTACTTATTTAACAAGGAGCATCCTCTGTGGTATGTGAAAGACTCATACACAGCTACAAAAGCCTATCACCTGCTGCTAGTCACCAGCTAGGTCCCACAGTGCTGTGGGATGGCGTCCCATTCTTCAAGAGAGTATGTTGGTCACTCTGACACGAAAAGCATGTCAAAGCTGATCCCACAAGCATTCGGTGGAGTTGGCGTGTGTCATCTTGGAGGACATAATTCAGTCCTAGACTGTGGAGATATGGGATTGCTATTGGTTGCAAAATCTCATCTTGACATCTCTCTGCATTGATATCATCTGCAATGTTGACAGTCTGGTTTTTCCAGTAAGGGAGATGCTGCCCCACACCATCACACAGCCTCCACCAAAAGCTGTTACCCTACTGGTGCATCCATCAGCATAGTGTTCTCCACAACATCTCAACACTTTGACCCTACCATCCAACAGCTGTAAGCAGAAACTGGACTCATCAATGAACAGCGCTAATCAGCCACTAATCAGGCACCGAAATGTTAGCATCTGGGTTATCTGAAGCTCAAAACAAGAGCCAATAGAAGAACAAGATTTTTGGCAGATAAAATACCCACACACTCAACCAACAAATGCATTTTCCTTACAAATGTGGCACCACTGATGGGGAAAATAAACAATATTTCCAACAGTACAGGATTTATTGCTAAAAAGCATTGTTACAACAAAGAAATGATCACCTACATTTCTTTACTTTTACTTACATAGTAAAATACTATACCTTTGCAAAATGATCCAATAAATGACTCAATAATGGTACGTTTTATTTCAATCATAGTTTTGGGTTTTTTTTTTTACTGTGATGCCGCTGTCTATTAACTAAGACAAAAAAACATTCACACTAAACAGCAGGTCACAGAAATAACTCTGACCTGATCTAACCATGTAACATTTATGTCACATTTGTGTGGGTAATTTACATATTTGAAGACATTTTCTTCAAAATATCCTATTTATTTAATATTTTGTAATTGTGTTGTTGTTCTTGTTGTTGTTTTAGTGGTGACATTACTAGAAATAAAAAACAAAATGACCAAAGGTTCTTAAAAGTGTTGCAAAACGACCTTAAGATCCCCAGGCAAGCTTTAGGGAACACTTCCTGAAGGTCTCTTAAAGATTAATGGTTGTTGGGACTGTTTCATAGTCAAAGAAGCCCGTGTGTACAATAATAACAGGGCTGCCGGCATCAACGGTACTCATTATAACAGTTTCAATTGTTGTTTTTAGTATTGCACTGGAAGGATTAGCAGTATAATGAATAGGAGTGGTAATACAAGGAGCAGTATAACAATAGCAGCAGAAGTACTTGAGGTAGTAATGCGTGTAACTGTAGCAGCGGTACTTGCAGTCCTCTTGTTAGTACTTTGTACCTTTAAGAATTCTCCCGCGCGGGTCTACAAATAAGGAAAGCGACCGGAAGGAGCAGGGGTATTTCGCGCCAATTTGAAACAACGGAACACAGTCAGTCTGAGCGGCACGAGACACGAGCTGGGACGCGCGCGCCGCCGGGGGTCTTTTTTCTTTTTAAACTGTTCTTTCCCGTCAAAGGTGTGTAGTGGCATCTCTGCTATTTAAACTTAAACGATACAAACTGGTACCAAAGGCCGAGGTACAGTTTGACCTGAGCTGAGAGTCCAGGCAGGGAGCTGAGCTGACCGATTGTTTCTCTCCGTCAGGTGTGGTAAACATGGAGGAGGCCAACAAGCTGATTGGTACCGGCAAGAAGCACTTGGTGATGGGGAAGGTAGTGGAGGCTGTGAGCACCCTGCAGGAGGCCAGCGGCATGCTGTGAGTTACCCTCAAGTCACGCTGGAGTTTCAGTGAGGTTGAACGTGAAATGGTCCCATAAAGTGGCCCTCGTGGTTACTTTTAAAACGCTCACTTGGGCTTCTTAAAACTAAACCGTGTGTTTCACTGTTTACATGATTGAAGAGTTTATAGGTGACAGTGCCTCGTGCAGGCTGATTCTGAGCAGGTGTGCAGATTGGTGCAAATGCAAAACGGCAGCTTTTTTTTTTTTTTTCTCCCCTCTGGTGTTTGAAAATGAACGTGTTTATGCAAATCACAAACTGCCTGCAGCTGTTCTTTGCATGTGAGCAGAAAGCGGTGACATTAGTTTAGCTTAGTGTTTTTCTTAATTTATATATTTCATTTCCATTAGGTTCTGTTTTATTGTTTAAGCTTAAACCTAGTTGGAATAATTACTCGCTAATCCTTTTTATACGCCTAGTTTTTTAACTCCAGGAATCTTTCTAATTTGTTCTGAAGCAGCACGTGAGCAGTAATGGATGCCTGCTTTTCACTCTAAAATAAATGGTAAATTCTTGTTATAGGGCTAAAGAGTTTGGAGACACAGCGGACGAATGTGGCGAGGCTTTCTTCTGGTATGGCAAAGCTCTCCTGGATTTGGCACGGTAGGTTAATCAGGTTTAAACATGAGAAAGTCCAGCTCTTTAAGGTGAGGATGGAGGGGCCGCTCTGACTGCCAGACTTGTTGTAGGATGGAGAACTCGGTCTTGGGTAATGCTCTAGAGGGAGTGTCGGAGGAGGAAGAAGAGAAACCCAAAGACTCCAATGTTGAGAGCACAGACAATGTAGACGGTAAGGGAATAATGTGTTATTTGGCTCGTTACAGTTAATCTAAATGTGCACACATCATTCCCAACTGTTCTGCTGTCAACAGAAAAGACCAGAGACGAGCTGAGGGTGCAGGTGTACGACGCCATGGCGGAGAAGAAAACTGAAGACGGGGAGAAGGTTGAAGGGAAGCAGAGTGAGGATCCACAGGAGAAGACTGAAGGAGCCGAGGCTGGTGACAAAAAGGAAAACACAGAAAAGGTAGAGGGGGAGGCTGAAAAGGACAATAAGAATGATGAAAGCAAATCTGAAAGTAAAGATAAGAAGGAAAAGAGTGGGGAGGAAGTGGATGCAAAGGACGACTCTGAACCTGCTGCTAAGGAGAAGGAGGGGGACTCTGCCGCTGCTAAGAAGGAGAAGACTGCTGCTAAAGAAGAGGAGCCAGCTGAGAAGATGGACTCTGCTGCTGAAGAGGAAGAAGCAGCTGCTGAGGAGGAAGCAGGTGACCTTTGCTCCTCCTGTCCTGATCCTGGCTTGGTAATGGCAGTGTTAGATGCTGAAGCATGCAGAGCAGTGTATCTAAACTCATGACATTTGCTTGTAGATGGCGAGGAAGATGAGGAGGAAGGTGGCGACGATGTAGAAATGGAAGGTGATGCAGAGGAGCAGGGTGAAGGAGATGCCACTGGGGAGAAGGTACTGAACAAACAGCTCGCATGTTAAAAAAGGACTCAGCTGACTGTGTGAATTTTGAATTTCATGTTTTCTGTCTGTTCCTCTTTTAGGACAGTGACGATGAGGAGGTGGGTAACCTGCAGCTGGCCTGGGAGATGTTAGAAGTGGCCAAAGTCATCTACAAAAGGTAAAGGAAACACTTCAGAGCCATGATTTTTATCTTATCATTTTGCACCTGCATTTCAAGCTTGTAACCTTTTCCTCTTTGTTCTTATAAAAGGAAAGAGACGAAGGAGGCTCAGCTAATGGCAGCCCAGGCTCATTTGAAACTGGGTGAAGTTTCTGCAGAATCAGGTCTGAACAAATGTGCAGCTTTGCACATAATCATTGTTTTCTCTTTGATGCAATGAGCTTGAGGCTGTGTTGATGGCTCAGTGTTTGCAGCGGTGCTCAGTTTCTGTCAGGACTAAAAGTCTGTGAGCAGCTTGAGATTTCTTTAGTTCGGATTTGTGTACCTAACACTTGGTTGCAACACAGCTAAAAAGTTGCCATTGTGCTGTTTGCCCACTTGGGGGCAGCCTAAATTAGTTGAACCATAAAATGTCTAAGCTTCAACTTTTTGAAATGCTAGTTTTCTGAGTGGATGCTCACATCCACACCCGGTAGTTACAGAACAGGTTTTTTTCGGTCGCATCACCACTTAAAGATCTTTAGCTGATGAAGTCTGTACTGTTCTCAGTTCATTGCCGTGTCCATGCCTGCTGACCCTGAACAGTGGATGAAACTCTGAGAATGCAGAGTGAGTTTTGTTTGTTTTTTTTAATACATGTCAGGTGTTGATTTGCTGCTTCTCTTTTTCAGGGAACTATCCACAAGCACTGGAGGATTTCCAGGAGTGCCTGAAGCTGCAGGTGAATCACCTGGACTCAGACAGCCGCCTGCTGGCAGAGACTCGCTACCAGCTCGGTGTGACCTATAGCCTGAACACGCAGTACAGCGAGGCCATCGAGTCTCTGAAGAGCTCCATCTCTATCATAAAGAACAGGCTTGGTAAGCATCAGCTCTTGGAGTGAAATTAGCTTCCAGAGAATCATCAATGCAATAATTAATACAATTCCAGACAAGCTGCAGGAGATGCTTGACAAAGCCGAAGGTCCAGAGGCTCTGCCAGAGGAGAGGAAGGAGCTGGAGGAGCTCAAAGCTCTGCTGCCAGAGATCCAGGAGAAGGTGGAGGACGCCACTGAAAGCCTGAAGACAGCGAGCGCGGCTGTGAAGGATGCACTGGTGAGTTTGGCATGGAGTTTGATTTAGCTGGAGGACGGTCATCAGAGCACACTGGTTAAAGTGGTGCTATCCACAAAGCATGATGCCTGAATTGTTTTGGTTTTAGTTGTTAAATGGGATTCATAAAATACATGCTCCATGCTGGTGCTTCAGTGACATGTGAAGTTCAGTGTTTCTATTTGTGTTCTGTTGCTACACGTCTTCACAAGTAAACCACTTGGTGAAAAATATTTGGCAACTCGATCCATCATTAGTCACACCTCCCTCTGTAAGGTCCGGTGAACAGCAGGCTTTCGTGAGATGATCACAGCATAGCCGCCATCATTTTGGCATTTGGCTTCTCTTTGAGCTGCATGTGCAATCTGTTTCAGGATGGAGGCTCCACTTCCTCTGCCTGTGATGGTTCCACTGTAAAGAACAGAGACTCTTCTTCCACTTCAGAGGTCAGTTACAAGTTTTCATGGCACACTTTGTGAAACAAACTTAAGCCCAACAGGATTGTAAAAGAAGTGTGATATTTAACTTCCAAACAGATTAAAAGCACATCCACTTCCAATGGCAACACCTCCACAGCTGCAGTCTCTGACATCTCCCACCTGGTCAGAAAGAAGGTGAGGTTTTTTTAACTTGCATTGATGTGGTGTAGCTATAATGGTGAGCCTCATTTTACTGCTGTGTATTGCAGAGGAAACCAGAGGAGAGTCCGGTGAAGGAGGATGTGAAGAAGGTGAAGCAGGACAACAGTCAGCCAGGCGAAACGCTTCTCACTAATGGAGATGCAGGTGAACACGCCAATGATATGGAAGTCGAAAGGTGAGGTGTCATTTCTGTCTGCTGTGCCGTTTACTACTTACAACCTCGAACTTGTCTGAAATCCCGTCATCCTCTGTTTCAGTAAGTGAAGCTGCACTTTGTCTCCGTTCAAGAAGAGATTCACCAGCATAACAAGCTCTTAACTGTCTCTTACACGTTTGCTGTTGTAAATACACGTTTGTTTGTTTGACATTATACTGTAAAATTCAATAAAGATGGTTGTATAAACCTGTGTTAAACCTTCATTACTGGAGCCATGAAAATGTTTTGTTTTCTGGCAGTTGATGAACTGTCCATAAATGTTTGTACTCACCACATAAGTGGCTCCTTTAGTCATACTGGTTCTACAGCATTCTTCAGTCTGACTTACTGTATTTAACCATGTGGTCTGAAGAGAGGATTCAGTGTGCCATGTGAGAGCAAAAGTGCAGTTTAATCAAGAGAATGCAAGAACCTGGGCCTTAGAGCTGATAGCTGAATACACGAACAGGAAAATTTAGCTGTGCAGTAACTGAAAGCCTGCGCTTAGATAAACAAAGGCTCTGTACCAACCTGATTAATATCACTGGTGTTTTTAATTACTAAAAACTTCTGATGCTATTTATGCTTTACAGCTTCCAATACTTCTCCTGGCTTAGTTCTACGTAGGGTGGCTCAAAATTTCTGCAGTCATAAATTTTTGACAAGACTCCTGACGTCCCTGGCTGAAATGCAGCCCCAAACCATGACACACCCTCCACTGTTTTACAGACGGCTGTAGACACCCACTGCCTTACCTCCCTCCTGGTCTCCTATACAAACTGATAATTTGAATGAAAATGTTCAAAATTAAATTCATCACTCCATAAAATTGTTGCCACTGACTTTTAATCCAGTTCTTATATATTTGTAAAATTTGGCATACCTCATCCTTTTGTTTCCCTCCCTTAAAAATGGCTTCTTGACAGCAACACCTGATCTTGATGAGCATTGTCATGTTTTTGTTGCATTATCTTATGTCTTAAGGACATGACTGTAGATCATGTTCAATGAGAGTTAAAAGCTCATTGAGAATAGTGTATGAAGATGTTCTGACTTGATGCAGCTGATTAGATGGTTTGTAATGATTTGTATAAACCACACGACTGGTCACACTTGGTTGTTTCATTGAACAGCAATGTATAGCAGTCTTTTCTAGCTCTTCCCCCTGTGAGGTAAACAATAACGGGAAGACAGACATATAGAAGACATCTTCATTTGCCAGAGAAGAGGAGGTACACATGCAGCTAATTATAGTAATAGCAATAATCACTATGGCTAATTAAAATGCCTGGGCCCTTTATCGTGCACGCTGGCTCACTGGGACACTGAAATGTGAATGAAAATATGAAGCCATTCTCAGTGTTATATAACCGTGGTGCTTTCCCTGCTAACAAAACAAAGCACTGAAGAAAATAAAAGCTCAAACTGAAGTGTCATAGACATGTAGACATGTCATGTCATAGACATGTAGACATGTCAAAGCTATACATTAGTTCTGAAGGCCAACAAAATCTCAGCATATTATCAGCAACGTTTTGGAAATCATGATGATTAAAGCTGCAGAAGAGAGAAATCTAGAAAAATAAACATCCCTCCTCCTGCAGCTTCCCCCACTCTCTATTCTAATCCCATCTATGTGGGCTGAAAAAACACAATACTTTAAATTTAAATACTGCATTATCCCACCACTTCTTACTTCCTGTGAGAACAACTTTTTTTTCCACGACTCACCGGATCTCAGCCACAAGTCTGTGAATCTCCCGACATGAACTTAAGCCCAGCCCACAGGACGTGCAGGAATCTCGCTCCCTCTCACACTGAATTTACATCTGCTGCAAGGTTATTAATGTTTTTGTTTCAGATGTAGCCACAGACCTGCTGCTCACAATGTGGGTCACAAAAACAAGTCTGCTTACACATTTCATCCCAAAATTAAAGCACAGCCTCTCAAAGCATTACATATGTGGGAAACTGGAACTTTTCTATAACAAAAATGTTTCAGTGTTGCATTTACTGATCTACAGCTGTTGCTACTCTGTCCTTCAAGAAACAACAATCGTCCTACAGGAAATACTGGCATCATTTGGACTCCATCTACAAATAGTCACATGATGTGTGGACTTAAAAACACCACAGTAGCCAGATTCATATTGAAACATATCAGCTTGTCAGGAACCAATTTTTATTAATATCATTAATAATGTGTCATCAGCATCATCAATGAAATGAGTTAGTCTGTTTAAAGCAGAATCAAGTGTGCATTCATTGCCCTTCTTTTCTTGATGAACACTTCAGTTCCACAAAGCGAGGAAGAAAAAGGAAGGGGAGGAGACGGAGGGTTTGTGGGTGTGTGTGTGTGTGGAAAATCGGTCAAAAGAGGGCAGGGACTGCAGTGAAGGAGGAAACGCAGGGAAAACGACGTCTGGCAGAGCAGGAATCTCCCCCTTCACTGGGATATGATTGGTTTTTCCCTTGTGCAAGAACAACAAAAACAAAATCAAAAAAGAAAGATCTTCAGAATGGTGCTCTAAAAAACAAAGATGACAGAGGAAAAGGGGAATTGCTTGCTGGGATGTGGTGTTGGCTGTTGATGTGTTGTTGGTATTTTTTCTTCTTCTTCTTTTTGTTCCATAAAGCCACGTTAGGATTTGATGCAGTCGTCGTCATCAGAGGTCTGGCTGCTGCTACTGGTTTCGGACTCGGAGCCCTCCTCGACGTGTGCCTCCGCCACACTCCTCCAGGGGGTGAAGTGGAGGGTCACACCCCGTGTCCTCGGGAGAACCCCATTCCTTTGAATGCCGTTCCTCTTCAGCTGGTCAAAACACAATCACGTCGTTTAATGTGTGAGACAGACTGAGTTGAGCTAGACGTAAGCAGAGTCAGCGTTTCCTCTGAGAGCTCACCTGTTCAGTTTTAGTCTGGAACTCTCTCAGCTCGTCCTCTGTCAGAGGCAGGAAGTTGTCATCATTTTCTGGGTACTCCTGCCAGCCCATGGCCTTCAGCAACCTAGATAAGCATAGTAATTTTCTGCTTAGCTGTCTGTGTGTTTTGGCCTGTGTGTATATATAAGGCTGTTAGCAGTGTCCTACCTGTGCTCTGCCTCCAGGGAGCTGGACAGGTGTTCGGTGTCTGAGTCACTCAGAGAGTAAGACAGACCATTCTCATGACAGCCTTCCTCGCTGTAGGCTTTGGGCTCTGGGGTGCTGCTTTCACCCTGCAATAATTATTTTCAAGTTTAGCCCCAGCTGTCCTTTATGTGCTGACAAAAAGCTCTTATCCAGCACCATAACATTACATTTCACACATGACTTCTATGTGCAGAGAATGCAGAGGCCATGATCGTGTTCCACATTCAGCAGCACATTCTCTTAAAGTGTATCTATTATGCTAGTCTCTAGCTCTACATTTTGATTGAGGTTTTAAATGATCTACAGTTAGGACCTATGCAGGTCCCCTTCCCTAATAATCCCTTCATGTGATTGGCTGCCCATTGCCTGGCTTCTATAAACAACCCACGAGCTGTGAGGCACACTTCCTCGTATAAGGAACCATGACCATATACGGAATTTCATGCAGCTTGACACAAGCACAGAAGAGACGTAAAAAGAAGAAGCAGTGTGATGAATTTTGCTCTGGCCCTGTGTTTAGCTTAATGGGTCCCTTTTAATACTTTGGGGGGGAAAAAAACTAAATATCCAAACTGCTGCCTACCTCTCCTGATGTTCCTGGGCTGCTGCTTGTTGTCAGCTCTCCAGTGCCTTCGTCCTTCAGAGCTCTCAGGAACTCGCTCTTACGGTCTGGACCGCGACGCATCAACTTCAGCCGTGACGGAGCAATATCTATGGGAGGAGTCGTGCTTGAAGGGTGCTGCAGGTGTGAGCCGCAAATAGTCATGAAGTGACAGAAAAGGAGAAATAAAAGTTACTATTATTCTTTTTGTTACCTGAGACATCAGTGCAAGAGATCTAAACTATCTGTTCAACTGATTTCAAAGCATGGCAACAATGACACATCTGTAGTAATGGCAAAGCAAGACCTTCACAAAACTGCTTGCTTTTTATTGGGGTTGCTTCATCCTTCTTCTCACCTCTTTTGTAGTATTGTGCTGTGGTGCACTGACTGGGGTGCTGGGTTTGGCTGCAGAGACGGGGCTGGTGAAGACTGAATCTCGGCCTGGCATGTGAAGACCAGACTTTGTGATCTCTCTACCACTGGATTTCCACTGGGTGCTCTGGAAAAGAGGACATGAGAGTGTTTAAAAACTCTTTTACTGCAGGCTACCATGCACGCTGGCCAGTGCACCGGTGTTATCTCTATTATGCACATTTGCTTGATAAGCAATTCTTCTCTCGGAAATTGAATCAAGCAAGCCGTTAATTAACTCAAAACATCTCGACAGTCATACTTTGGTAGGGGCCACAGCCGGCTTTGGGACCAGGTTCTTGTAGACGCTGGAGCCTGTGATGGGAGCTTTGCTGCCGTTGGTTGGCAGGGCACCAGCAGTGGCAAACCCTGCAGAGAAGGCTGTGCTGGGATCCTCCTTGGAAATTTTTTTGATAACCAGCATTTTGGACACCATCTGTTTGCCACTCGGTGGATTTTCTGGAACATAATCAAGACAATCAAATTACATCTTAGAGATGATGGTGCAAGGGAAAAAATCTTTTGTCTTTTTGAGCACAGAAATTGAGTCAGGGCGAAAAGCTTACCCCATACTCCAGCGTGGGGAGCGACTGCTCGTGTCTGAGCCCCAGGCTTTCCAGTTGTTTCAGGGTTGAGCGAAGGCTAAAAATAAAAATAAACAGGTGCCTACATTAAATATGTAATCTTTCAAATTTTGTAATTACAACTTATGTTTAAAGGCAATAATCTGAGTACAGACTATGAGGCATAACACTCATAAATCCTCTTCTGCTTCTATTACAAGGCAAATATTGAAAAGGAGAAAATGGTTCCAGTAGTTATCCCACTGTAATGTAACAGGAAAAATGGAGGTCAACTACTCACAAAGTCCTCCTCCACAAACTTCAGCTTGTCGTCCTTGCTGTCCTTGCGTTCCTCGTTGGGGAATTTGTCCGGGTACGAGGTGCCCTTGCGGGGATGGAAGTTACCATTGCGCTGCCGGTGCCCCCCCTGCCTGTCCCTGTCGCCTCCTCCCCGTTTGGGGTGGCGTCCCTGGTGGTGGTGGCTGTCCTGGGAACCCCGCGGAGCTCCATGCCAGCTGGGGGTTTCCTTCCAACATGAGGCCCCTGCCAGCCCACCGTGCCCTCCTTTAGCCACCCCCGAGTCCACTGAGTCATGTCTCAGAAGCAGAGAGGGCTGCTGCCATCCATCACCTCCAGAGAGAGACACATACAGTGGAAATAATGACTGTCTGACAAGCAATACCAATGAAATGTGACTTTGACAGCAAGGGTTTCCTCACAACCTTCACAAATAACATCTGAATGCCTTGAATCTTTAACACTATTTCTCTGTGACAGTAATAACCTCTGATGACTCACACTGTGTGCATGTATTTGGTATAAGCAGAGAATGGAGGGACGGCAAAGAAGAAACGCAGAAACTTTTTCCTGGGTGAAGAAATGATTCACCCAGGAAAACAACATCACAGAAAACTGAGATGAAACAGCTGAATAGGAATGTGAGACTCCACACCATCACTGAGATTCACAGAGAAGGTGAACCATCATTATAAAACTGGCATCACACCACATTTATTCTTAGTTCACACAAACGACTGGATGACAGCAGTAAGAGGGGACTGTACAAAAACAGATTTGCAGGGTGGAGGACACCAAATAACAGCCATATTCTACAGAGAAAGCAGAGAGGTGTGTGCGTGCGTGCGAAGGACGATACGGCACCAGCACCACCCATTTACAGCACTGTTATGACACCACTGGCTTCAACACTATAATCCAAGCACATCATATCATTATCCAAGATGGAGACCCAAACTGGATGCTCTTACATCAGAAGTTTATTTCCTGCTTAGATCTTCAGCTACACAAAATGCAAGACTCCAACTCTAGATCTTAAAAACTGGAACAAAAGAATCTAATTCATCTTTCTTTGAGTCTCCATAAAACCCTAACTGTCGATCACTGAGAACATAAAACAAGTAGTCAACGTCACTATCTTTATAATCGCACCTTAGCAGTTTTGAATACAACCCCCCCCCCCCAAAAAAAAAAAACAATGTAGGTGGCAGCTGACTTAAATCTAAGGATGATTTTAAAGCCTTGACAGACACCTCCACTCCTCCTACATGGGTGTGTCAGCTTAAGAAGTCTGATTAGACTTCTTCTGCAGGCTGTGCTGACAGGTACAAAGTGCACTTGACTGATATCTCCCCCATTTCCTTATTGGTTGTCTTATACTGTCCTACTCACTCTTCATTCACAGCTAGCCGATTTTTTTTTTCTTAAGGGAATGTCCAACATGGCTTCATTCAGCTTTCACCTGACTAGATGTCTAAATCAGAGGGATTCAACCAAGACCCAATTCACCTAAAACTGTCAGACAACAGAAGTCATTACTGCTCATTAGATCATTGTTTTCATTTAACGACTGACCAGTTAAAAAACCCCAATGATAAACAGCCTAGCCAAGTTTTCCACATTCATAGAATTCCTTCAGTCTACTATTGTTATGTTGTAAATTAATATTTACAGATCACAACAGAAAGGCACAAAACTTTCAAATCTAGAATATTTGTAACTAAAAATTAAATCATACATAATTGTCCAGATCTAAAAATAATTTAAATTTCCACCCATTTAAAAAAAAGAAGAAAAAAAAGAAGAAGAAAAAAACGCATTTTTTGTAGAATTTGAGTCATGGCTTTACTGCAAACACTTGGCCACTGGGCAAGACTATACCTTTTAATGAGCCAGTACTGGCCCCCAGGCTTCATGTTTGACACTCCTGAGATTAACATGTACTGTAACTTATTAACAAAAAACTACAACAGTAACACAATGTGTAAAGACCCAGAGGTTGTGTTTTAGCTACAGCTACACAAGATTGTAAGTGAGCTGTTTATACAGTGTGGCAATGCATTTAATTGGAACAGTGTGATATCTGAAAAAGGTATGACTATGTCATGCATTTTTCTCTCTTCAAAGCCATTCCTGAAAGAAAATACATCATATCTGTACAGTACAATATCCTGTTGTTATACTGTTCATTTTTTAAGCGTTTGTATTGTATAACAAACTGCAGAGGACCAGATCAGCCTGGAATCTGATGTGTGCAGAAATGGGAGAAGCATACGTCCCAGTACATTTGCATAAAGTCAGAGGGAAAGCAGAGGAGGAACACAGCAGAGAGTACTCAGGTTAAAATGTGCTGCATGATATGAAAGGCTTTAAACCACCTCTCTGCAACCTTTTTATTCTTACTGAGAAGTTTAAATACAAAAATGAATAGTAGGCTCCATTCACACTTCCCCTCATGCAGTAAAGCCCCCAGATAATAACAACAGGTTGAACTGTTACCTGTCGGAGGACGCAGGGAGCCATTGTTGAAAAAACCATCAGAAGAGTTGTGGCGGCGGCGGCTCACGGCAGTTCTGGCATCTTTGTGGGGTGGGAGATCACCTTGTTTCTCAAGGTTGGCAGCAGGGGACTGGAGGAGGAGAGAAAGAGAACAGTGTTAATCAAAGCTAATACGTAACAATGCCCAGAGAAAGTGGACAATAACGTAACAGGCCACTGCATAACTGTAACTGAAATTAGAGAATTTTTCACTACATTTTCCTACTTTATTTTTGTCCTGGCGAAGAGACTTAGATTAGCTTAATTCCCATCTGTACTTTTTTTTTCTCTCCTTCTCCCTCTAACTATGAGTCAATCTATTCTTGAGGAGCGAAAGTGGAGGAAAAAAAAAAGGAAGACAAAAATGAAACTACATAGAATCGTATAAAACTTTGTCATAAGAAATGTGCAAATGAGAAAACCTAAAAAAATCCAAGCAAACACTGCACACCCAGCTCTTGGTGGTAAATCCTGAAGGTTTAATAATACTGACTAAAAGCACTCCTCTTGATATGAATCATATCCTAGTCATCGGCTGAGGTTCAAAGATCAAATCAGATTGTGTTCTTCAAGCTTCATGGAGGACTTCTCAACTCAGACACACACAAAAAGAAGCTAAGAAAATGTAGCTTCAGCCTGTCTGGCGTATGCTGGCTAATCCCTTGACATAAATGACACCGAGGTGAAGTTGTGTGCAAGGTGGATAATAACTGTCTAGTATCTCGATTTCACAGAGACCAATGAGCTTGGCAACTGATTACACTAAGCTCCAATAAACCGCTCAAACATGTAAACTACATGCTGAAGATGCTGCTTGGTTTTTAGACTTGGGAATTAACCAGCTTATAAATGTTATTCAGTCAGCATTGTTTTCTTGTTGGCCACCACCTACTGCCGAATGGATAACATCACTTGGTTCAACAGTCAGTATTCATATCTCAGACCACCTCTTTAATTCAATGGTTTTGCATGTCCATGACGCTGATACTGTTATCACCGTTACTGCCCTGATACAGGAAAATATTAATTGCGTAGAAGAGGCTCTTACTTGTGCTGTGAAGACACCGAGAGACTAGGGCTGGGCGATATGACCCAAAATTCATATCTCGATATTTTTTAGCTGGATGGAGATATAAGATATATATCTCGATATATATATTTTTTTAAGCCATAAAGTAAGAACAAAAAGAGAGTTCTTAGTCAAAGCTGTGTCCCAGATGTCACACAGGCACTTTTATTAACATACAGCACAGATGTACATGAAAAATTACTCAAAATTAAATTATGAGCATTCATTAAATAATCATGCTCCATAAATAAAAGAAAACAAGGTTGTTTTTGTGCTAAACAAAGAGCTCACAATTGTGCAGTCAAAATGTAAACTAAAAGACGCTGAGCGTAATAACAAAGACAGACAGATTTCACAGCTGCTCTGTTCCCAACTTGTACTGTGTGACTGATAGCCTGGAGTTTGAAATCCGCTTCATAACCACGTCTCTTACAGGTGCCATTTATGGTCCTTATACACACACAGTACGGTAATATTACGTTGATGGACAGTACGTATCACTCCGCGAAGCTCTTCGGTAGCCGTAATGCGCCGACAATCTATCAAGCGGTGCAGCTCCGTAGCTTACCAAAGTCGTACTCAAACATTTGTGACAGATTGCTGAGCGCCGTGTACCACATAAAATCGGTTCGCGGCCATCAAGCACAACCAGAATTCATACATAAGGCGCGCTGTCAACTTTTGAGAGAATGAAAGGATTTTAGGGTTAGCGCTGTTAGCTCGTTAGCATGTTTAGCTCGTTAGCACGTTGACGCCGTCCAGCCCCACGCATGGGGCGATGCGCAGTAACTCGTTAACGGAGATTTGCCGTGTCCGTCTTGTCGCTGCCTGCACGTGAAGCGATGGGGTAGGAGGGGGAGTTGTCTTCAGTGAAGGCGAGGCGGAGTAACGTTGCGTAGAGACAAAAGTGGACGAAAGAGAGGCAAACTTGCGGCTCCACAACTATAATTATAACGTAACATAGACTATATCGATATAAAGGATATTGTCACATCTTATATCTCGTATAAAAAAATATCGATATGTTTTAAAAACTCGATATATCGCCCAGCTCTACGAGAGACCACATCACATATTACTTAATGTGAGATATGACACGGGCTACTTCTATTTACACATCTAACATAACTGTTAGACAGCTGACTAGGCATCAATGTTGACCCGAAAAGGGATTTAAAGTGGCCTTATATGCCAGTCAGCAAAATTCAGGGGTAAAAATTTAATCAGCCTACAAAAAAAAAAAAAAAAAAAAAAAAAATGACAGGCTGAAGAATAGAGTGGTAACAAAACACATTTGGTCATCACAAATTTCACTCAAGCAGCATGTGTTGCTATTCTGAAGACCTAGAACCAGTCCCTCCAGGAATCTGACTCCTCACCAGGACATTAAACATCAAACATGGCAAAAGTTTAAAATAAAATGAGATCAGTGAATGTAGGAGCAACACCTGTGAATCAAGAACATAGGTTTCGGAGTTTTCTATTAACTCTTTACTGACTGACTCTGGATTGATGTCAATGACAGCAGTCACCCCTCGTGGTCATAATGGTTTTATCATTTCCACATCCACAGGTATGCAACAGTCCTACTGGCTTTGAGTGAACTTATTTTTATCATCAGACAGTGAGTGTGAGGCTCGGCACAGACATCCACTGCTACACTACGCTACAATGCACCAACTGCACGTGCACCTTTCGGGCAGACTTCGAGAGGACTTTGAATAAAACTGCCTGAATCTTCAACAGAGCAGAGTCCCCGTTTAATACAGTCATCTTAGGGCCACAGCTCTGGCTATGATCACTGAAGCCCCAAAAACCTATTGTTCTGAACTCAGGTGTGCAAGAGGCAGCCAATCAGGAAAAAAAAAAAAAAAGAAGAGTTGGATTAAAGACAGATTAAAGTTGGATTAAAGACAACATGCTGAAGAAAATTTCTATACATATATAGAGGGAAATGTTAGGATAATAGGTCCTCTTTAAAACCTAATGTGGTACCTTTAGTGGTTACTTGAAGTTGAAAAGGTTTTGATGACCCTCTACTGAACCATGTTCTGACTACACTTTCTGTCCCTAAGCACATTTCATTGCTGAGTGCACACACATGCACTCTCATACTCAGGTGCACAAACACTGTTAAAGGTGTTTGAGCATCAGTGAGAGATACACTTGGAATCTCCGTCTCTCTCTTTCTTTTCTGTTGTGAGCGCATAAAGTACAAACACACACCGATACGTACACCTACCTTGGCAGGCTGGGGTGTGGAGAAGTTAAGCCAGGCAGGGACAAAGTCATGCTGCGCCATTTAGGTCCAGTGTTTCCGGTCAGTGGATCGAGGCATCAAACCTCATGGCCAGGATCTACCAAAAGATTTTTTTTTAAATTCAGTGTGCAACTGAAAGCACAGAAACACGACTCTCTGATGTAGAATTAAATCCCATTTCTCTTTGATTGCATGTCATCCCTTTCATGTGTTTTGTCTAGCATCAGTTATCTAAAGTTAACTGCTTAAAGTTTTTCCACAAGAGAAGCCAAGGAGTCTTATTCTCAGCTGAAAACATGGATGTAAACATCTTGTGCAGAATAATATAGATATTATATTAAATATATAAGTGCTTGGCATGTTTTAATTCAAATAAATAATTAATTCAAATAAAACAAACACACTACACTAGTTAACATCACGCTCATGCATGTTTGTCCTCATCGGCTGGGTGAAACTTTGACATTACCCCAGAGTCTGTGGCTCTGAAGTCCTCTGCCTCCTCTCTCGGTCCGGCTGGGCTCGGTTCCTCCTCAGGCCTGTTGGCACTGATCAGAGTGTGTGCACTGACAGATGGGAGGCAGCACACCAACAACCTCCTCTCCACCTCCGCCAGGACAGCGCAGCCCCTTTCCCCAGAGGCAGATCCCTTCGTCCAGGGTGAAGCACTTGGAGATATGTCAAAAAACTGCAGGAACGATCTGGAATGGCAATCCAGAGAACTGGCCAAACAGGAAGCAGTTTTTGAAGTCCAAAGATAGGAGTCTATGCAGAACAGATTTTCTGTCTTGAACCAGAATCCAGTCAGTTCTAATGCCAGTCTTGTGCAATGAATTCAACTGATTCAAGTCCAAGCAACTTTTTTTCTTCTTTTTTCTCCAGATAGATTGAATTCCTCAATTTATTTGAACCATTTGCTCATAATCTCATGGTAAGACTTGAAACCTGATTAGACTTGATGCTGATTGGCAAAACAAATTGATTGACTAGTGATTTGTCCCAAATGGGAGGAAGAGCCAGGTTATTATTAATATAAAGAAACAGTCTGTGAAAGTCGTCTGCACTGAAGCATGGACAACGGTTTTTGAAGCAGTTCCACTTTGACACCAGGTGCGTGGAGAGAGACAGGTGTTGTCCTGCCACACTGTGTGCCAGTATGTTTTTTGTGTTGACTCACCTTTTACCGAATCATTTTAAGACCTACTCAAACACATTCAGAAAAGAAAAATTAATTGAGAGACAGTCTTTTATTGGCAATGGAGGTCACTGCAAACCACTGCTCACCTCATTAAAATGGTGAAAAGACTGTCTTTGTTTGGAGAAAATAACTCAAAGGTTCAAAGTCACATGACAATGAAGCCAGTGAAGCCCTACGTTACATTGCCGACATAATAAGTTCTCGTTAGTGAAACGGTGAAGATGTTGAATGGTACATCATAATGCTGTTTCTAGCATTATATATTTTACTCCCATCAAATTATTTCAGGTTTTGACTGTAGCAGGAACAGTGTGGACCTCTGGTTTCATAGATATGCAAAATCAAAATTCAAAAGTTGAGATGGCTTTAGCAACAGCCAAACATGTCCAAAAAGAAATCCTCAAGTGATCAACTACTCTTTTTCCTCAGGAGAAAAAAGTGAAAGTTGAAAAGCCGCAACATCCAAAAAAATTGTCAAGTAGGTCTTTCCTTTCCTTTTTGAAAGTGCTTTTCCCCCCTCACACAGGAAGTTTCAGTGGAGATTTCAGATTTTCTTGCTTTATGGTTCACGGGTATTTGCACAGGACCTGCAATAAATTTTAAAAGAAAGAAAAAAAGAGGTTTGCCTTAAAGCTCTGGGGGTCAAAAACACACAAAATACTTAAGAGTTACTTGCCAAATTAACTACACCTTTCACAAAGTGGACCTAGCATGCTTTTCATTGCTACAATAATAGATGTTCATATTAAACTTGGCAAACATTTCAAATAACGAGATCAGGCTGATCTTGCTTTCATAGACGGGTTTTAAACCCATAACAAGGCCATCTCAGGCACACAGCCACACAGTTCTTCTGGCTGTCAGGACAAAAGCCTCATCCATCTGCTGTTCAAACCCTTTGTTTGCAAGGTGAAGAAAATCAGAGATACGCCAGTTTAAAGGAAGGTGATATTAAAAGGGAGAGCAGTTTCACACAAAGGATGACCCAAGGGTTTCACCGAGGCTCAGTGTAAGTCATACAAGTTTTATTTTGATTGTGAATCATGCAAAGCATCTTTGGAAGAGTCCAGGAATAAAAAGTATGGATGTGGAAACAAACATAATAGGTCCAAATTACCTAACAATACAGATTGATATAAGAACCCAGCAGTACATATAACTTTATGAACTTTTGTTCAGCTTGTGTTCAAACTGTTTTTTTTAAACGGTGCACTGTAGAAGTTAATTATTTCAGATGCTAAAATTTTAACTGTAAAACTGGGGTGATCAAATCATTAGAAAACACAGAGCAATAGGTCAATAATGCTGCAAAGTACTACGCCCAAAATAACTATAAGATTGTTTTTCTTCTAAGGCTCCTGAATTAATAAACTTCCCAGACAGAGTAGCTAAACGTAAACGATATTGTATGTCTAGAGCTGCATTACTGCAAACAGCTTCAGTTTGTGTCAGCCATTATCACACTATGAAAAACATTCCGCCCTCACTGATAAACTCCCAAATAACTTCCAATTCAAGAGAAATCAGCTCCAGAAAAAAGGACGCTTCTGACACTCAAAGACGTCTTGAGAGACGCAAGAGAGGAGAAAAAAAAAAAAATCAATCAGGACTCTGTGATCTCAGATCCCTTTCAGGCTGAAAGCTGGCTCTTTTAAAAACAGTGTCGGCTTTTTTTAAGTGAAATATTTATACCAGTATAAAAATAACATGCACGCTATCTTCCTGTGCGCAGACTGCTGCGAATATTAATGGGCCCAATAGTGTCTGTAAATACGGCACGAAACTGAGGTGACAATCCCAAACACCATGTTCGTACATGCACGAAGGCATGGCTCAAAACCCAAACAACAAAAACCCCACAATATATATGCACCCTTGTTTCACTGATTCGGGCTTGATAGCGTGCACCCACTGAACTATTACGTAACAGTTCAACATCAATGAATTTACCACAGGCACGAGGTACAATGTGCAGCGCACACACTTCCTTCACTCTGAAACAACACTCCAATGAATGGCGGCGGCAAAAACACTTCTACCTTTGGAAAACACCCTGCATAACGCCTAAATGCGCTCAACTCACATGTACACAAACACACAAACAGCAGACCCACCTTAACACAGCATACACACACTTCAACTAAATGACTAGCTGAATGTTATGAAGTTAAAAGTTCATCGAAATAATTAAAGACGCTAAGCGGCCAACAAGTACCACACACACAACAGCGCTGTCAGATCTGTCCTAACTCCACTGCTAGCTGACTCTGCCGAGATAACTCAGGTTAACGTTAGCATAGGAATTGTTAGCTAATAGCTAGCGCTATCTAGCCTGTTGGGAAGCCCGAGAAAATTGGTTGGTATTTGAAAGGAATTAGCAAGGCTAGAGGGTTTAGTCCAGTAAACACGGATTTAATACGCCTGCGGTAACTAGAACTGACTATTTAAGCAGTTGTCACGGACATACAATAGAGGTAAACAGACCTTGCTTCGTTGGAACAACACAGTTTCAAAATGGCTACCTTAGCAGCGGCAGCACACATTCATTAGCTTGCTAAGTGCTAGCGAGCTAACTTACAGTCTTTCCTACGATACCTTCCAATAAACAGGATAGTCGTAGATGTATGTTGATTCAAATATACACTCACTCTGCAGAGACCAGTGACACTGCACTTTTTTGCAAATATAAACTGCTTTAATCGCAGGACTATCGATGTTTGTTTGGGTTTTCGGTGATCTTACCACTGGCGCTGGCACAGGGGGATTCGAACAGCCTCAACTGTGCTCCATTCACGATCTGTCGTGATTATGCAACTCACTGGGAGTCTAACGAGTTTTTCATCTCAGCAGGCTAAACAGTGCGGCTTCGATGTAATTGTTATAAACTCCGATAAATAAAATATACAAATGTCTAAAGATGCAACATTATGTTTCTTTGTTATTTTTCTAAATATTCAAAGAAAACGGCGATAATAGTAAACAATGTGGGATTTTGCAACCTTGAACGCAACATAATACCTCCCCGCCAAGGACAGCCAATCCAGTCGATATCAGAGTCAGTCTGGTTCCGCTAAAAATATTAAGAGACAGACATTTAATCGAGCGCCGATATCCTGACGGCAAGCAAACGACCTCTACTTTAGCATATGAAATATGAACTTTCTCACAATTTGTTATATGTTTTTGTGTTTTCGGTGGCCACTGAAAACCGTTCTCTGACTAACATTTATATGATAACGTTTAGGTAACTATAAATCCTGTGGTTTATAGGTTGTTACATTAGCACAGCCTTGTATTACATCAGGTTGAGGTTAATGCTAGCTGCACCAACGTTAGCTCAGGGTGTATCTCGTCACTGAAACTTCAGATTGCATGTGCTGTGTAAGTGTGATTCTTTTTCCACGCCGAATATGATTAGCTTCGTCTCTGGAAGACGTATTTTGTCTGGGGTAAGAATAGTAAAAGTTTTCATTTGATAAATATATCATGCCTACTAACGAATGCAATAATTCTCTAGGTGCCAACAGAATATTCATGATGTTCTGTGATTGTGCATGGTTTCAGGTTCCAGTATGGAGATGTCTTCAGCAAATAAACAGATTACCAAACTACAGCACAAAAACTGTGCTGCTTCACACTCGAGCCTCCTCTGTCTTTATGTCATTCAGACCATCTACCACCAGCAGACTGTTGAACATCAAACCTGTGAGCTGGCACACATCACATCTCTGCCACGAGGATTCCAGAGGCAAATCAGAGAGAAGTGACAGCAAAGAGGGTTTCAGTTTAAGAGCCCTCGCCAAGGCTCCCAAACCAGCTCTGTACCTGGGATTTTCTGGTCTCATCCCCTTTATTTCTGCCCCTTTTCTCATGGCTGCCACACAATCTTTCCACCCTGAAGTGGCATATGCTCAAGTGGTGTACGGAGCTTCTATAGTGTCGTTCCTGGGAGGTGCCCGTTGGGGGTTTGCCATCCCAGCTGGTAGTCCCGCACAGCCAGACTGGATGAATTTGGGTAACAGTGTGGTGCCGTCGCTTCTGGCCTGGCTGGCGTTGCTCTGCAGGGACAACATAGCTGAAGGAGCTCTAGTTGTTGTAATGGGACTGGGCCTGTCACTGCATTACGACCTGACTCTTCTGCCTGGCTACCCTGCCTGGTTCAAAGCCATGCGAACTGTTCTCACTCTGGTTGCCACCTTTTCTCTGGTGGCCACGTTGGTGCTTAAAAAGCTCTGTCCAGAGAAGAAGTTCATAGAGACTTAGAAGTGATTTTAAGAGGATAGTTTGTCTCTTTAACTGCATGAACATAAGAATGGAAAACATCAGGTGAACATCTGCAGACAGTCGTTGTGGTGCTACAGTTGAATGAGCCAATTTTGCTCTTATGTAAATAATATATAATAATTTGAAAATAAATAGCAGTTGTTTCCTGGGTTGCAAAATATCTGGTGAAATTCCCATCTCATGAGGAGTGAGTTAAATACCTAAATATAGCAAAGAACAAACAATGGGCTTAAGAATTCCTTTAACACATGCAGAATCATGCTCTTTGCTGCGCTAAACACAGGGGGAAAATACTCTTCTGGAACATGTGTTTAAACAGATTATTTAAACATCTCTTTTTTTATGGGAAAAGTTGAAATAATAAAAATCGAGCTTCAGGCAGCTTTTAGTCAAAACAGCTGTAGAAATTCATGTGCTTTTGTTTATAGGAGTTCTAACCTGCTGCCTCGGCTGTGTTAAACATTAATTATTTATCGGATTGTTGTTAATTTTAGCTGCTTCTCACCGGTCAGTCACATAAAGGTGTTCATTCTTCTTGCATTTAAAAACTTTAAGGTCACCAGCTACTTTATTAGGTACACCTGTTCTTTAATGTAGATATATACCGGTAATTAGCCAATCACATGGCAGGAATTAATTTAGGCCCGTGAAGTTCAAACTGAGAATCAGAATGGGGAAGAAAGGTAAACGTAGCATGGTTGTTAGTGCCAGACGGACTGATATGAGTAACCGCCAAGGTATCGAGATTTGTGTCTCTAAACGCACAGCATGCCAAACATTGAAGCAGATGCGTTACAAGAGAAGAAGACCACACCGAGTGGCACTCCTGTCAGCTGAAAACAGGAAACTGAAGTTCACATTTAGGTAGAAATGGCTGTCCATTAAACAGACACACTGGAGTTTTTATAGCAGAGTTGGAAGTAAGTGATCCCACATTTACAGTCTCAGTGTTTTGTAAACATCGGCTCCAAATAGATGAGCCACAATCCCAGTGAGACGTCCAGTGTAATTACAGCAAGTGTGACTGCTGTAGTTCGCTTGTTTGCACAATACAGAAGAAAACTTTCCTGCTTCAAACAGCTTTACATCCGTGCAACGAATCTAATAATACTAACATGGTCGTTCACAAATGAACCCAACACACCTACGTACCATCACCTAGGATATCGGGGAGTAATGTCCTCCTGCATGCTGGTGTTTGCACAGAACTATCAGAGGGGATTATTACATTTTAACTACACTGAAAAAGAAGGGAATAAGGTTAAAATGAAATAAAGCATACACATAACTGTTTTGCGATGTTTATTAAGTCTGAAAAGCAGCATTATCAGTGTGGTGTAGTATTGTGTTTTTGCAAAGGTTTAACTGTGCATGATAGAAAGAAGCTGTGCTGTGGCACCACTTCGGTCAGCTTGAAAACAAGAGGAAATGTGATGCTGTACCATAAAGATGCTGAACATATTTCTAAGCGATAGGCTGCACACCTCAACATCAGATAGTACAAATCTGAAATGATAAAGCAGTCTTTACTTGCTCGGAATGAAGTGTAAACAGCGATGGAGAGGCACTAGTAGAAACACATGTACATAAATAATCCAGTGGAATGAAAAGGAGCGCTCTGGCATGCTGTTCGAGTCCACAGAAATTTTTAAACTTAATGCAGCCATAGGTTTTATGTGGTTCTACTGTCAACTAGGCTCAAGGGCTCAGAGTGGTAATGCACCGCCCTCCAAAAATTCTTTAAAAGAAACTAAACAGTGCTTCATCACCCGCCAGCAGTTTTCTTAGTGCCCCACGGGACTTTCAAAAAACCCTCTGTGGTTCATCAAAAATAGAACTTCTATAAAAAATAATTGTCATCACCAAGATAGCTGTGCCTTCAAATATATTGTTCTAACGTTGTGACTGAATTGAAAATAAGGACACAGGAGAGTCATGTAACAGTAAAAAGAACATTTTGGCAGATTTCAGTACTAAATGTGCTTTCATGTTCATATTCATTGATTAATTTAAAAAAAACAAAAAGGAGACATCCATGTATAAATACTATGACAACATATGAAAGGCTGTTTAAACCAAAACACACTTTTCTGTATGTCTCTTAAGGTGCAGCTTTTCTCCAGTTTATGCTGTGTTTGGTGAATGATTCAGGTGCAGGACATTCCCGTCTGTCAGAGCACAGCCAGCCCGCCGTCGCAGCGGCTGGTGATCATGTTGCCGACCTCGGTCCAGGTGTCCAGGTGAGGGTCGTAGATCTCCACGGAATCTACTGTTACGGGTGCGGAGAAGTCTCTGGTGGTTGCTCTTCCTCCAACCGCATACAGCAGCCCGTTTACTGCCGACACCGATACACCGGCGCGTGCCGTAGACATCGCAGCGACCTCCACCCATTTCTCCTGCGGACAGACGTTTGCAGACGTGAGGAGAACGTTGGAGCATCTGTTAAAATTTGTAAACAGATTATTTTGGCTCTTTACCTCCTCTGGGCAGTACTTCTCTACTGTCTCCAAAGCACCAAGAGCCTCGTTCCAGCCGCCCACAGCATATATGCAGTTATTGAGACATGCGACGCCCACGTAGGCCCGTCGAGTGGCCATGACGGGCAGGGCGCTCCATCGACGCGAGATGGGATCATACACCTCTGCTGAGCGCAGCTCCATCCCTTCGTCGCTGATCCCTCCGATCACGTAAATGAAGCCTGGGTAAAAACCATTGCGTTTAGAGCGGACCTCCAGAACTGAGGGTTCAGGTGGTGACGTGCAAAGAGAAATGTGAAAACAGTGCAAGTACTTCTCGTTATATTCTTTCTTCTGCATAACAAATCTGATTAAAGCTTTTACGCCTGATTATACAGATGCATTTATTTTGTTTAAATGTATTAAAGGGACGGACACACCTTGGAACTCACAACAGCCAAAGTAATAGCGGGGAACAGCCATGCTGCCAATGACCTCCCACTTGTTCTCCTCCGGGTCATATCGCTCCATGGTTTTTCCGATTTCAGAGCCAATCCAACCACCTGCAGAAGAACAGGAAAAACACGACTTAAAGTTTGTGCAGAAGAAAGTGTCACCACTTGTCGGTCATCTCACCACTTATTTGGGCAAATATTTTTGAAGCATTCTTTAAATACAATACATTTTTTGCATTCTACTGAGATTTACAAATCACTGCATGTTGTTTATGTTTATATTTTACGCAGCATCCCAGATTGTAAGAAAGCCCTTTCTCACTCTGCATTTGCAGACTGCCACATCTCTCTATTATGTTTGTGAGTGAAATTAAATCAGGCACATTTTCTCCTAAATACTCCCATGATGCCCGTTATGATTTAATTACACTTACTAAGCTATTTTATTGTCCTTTCACAATGTGGTATTGCACAACCTCAACTTCTGCAGCAAGAACTCGTGCATTTAAATTTTCACTTTCAGTGTTTTCTATTGTCTTCTAAGTTCTTAGAATTTCTTTAAACCACTAGGTGGTGTGTTCCAGTTCTAGTGTGACCCTTACCGAGTGCATACAGAGCTCCGTGGCAGGGGCAGACACCGACTCCGCATCGAGGGAAAGTCAGAGACGCCACGGCGGCCCACTGTTTCGTAACTGGGTCGTATCTCTCTGTGCAGTCAAAAATCATCGAGTCTTTTTCCCCTAGTAAGGAAAAGAAAAGACCATTTGTTGTCAGATTTCTACTCATTAAAGTTAATTCTCTATTTAAAGCAGAGCAAACTCCCAGCTCTCTCTCCCTCACCTCCCACCACATAGATCATGCCTTCCAGGACTGCGACTCCTAGCCCGCTGCGGGCCTGATGCAGTGACGACACGGTGGTCCAGTACTGGTTGAAGGTGTCAAAGCGTTCCACGCAGCTTAGCGCCCGGCTGTCACTCCAACGGCCGCCCTGCAGCCGAGTGTAGCCTCCTGACATGAGACAAGAAGAAAAGCTCCACCATCAGATCTGCTGCATTGCAAGACTAATTTAAATCTTGGGACCCTTTACTCCACCCCACTTAGACGTAACACAGCAAAGATACTAAACCTATGGCATAGAGGTATTTCCTGGCTTTTCTTCTGGGTCTCATCTTGGCTGGCTGTAGTTGACTGTACATCTTATTTTCTTTGGGGGACTTTGTGACTTCAGTGTATTCTCTCAGCAGAGTCTGCAGTGCCACCCGCAGGCTGAAGTCGGTAATACCTAAAAATGTAAGAAAAAATGAGGCTTTGAATCTCAGGAGTTACTTCAAATTTTCAAACAATGTATTAAACACACGACATTGAAAGTATTAAATGCAACAGGAGGAAGAATGTCACAAGTTTCCTACCTTCTATGTACTTGAACAGCCTCTGTGGGGAAAGCAGAGGGAAGCGGACTGGTTCCAACACCTCTACCACATGTTTTTTCCTCTTTGCCACGTCTTGGAGAACCCACTCCATGGCTGCCGTAAAAACCTGGTACTCATCCTCGATCCTCAGCTCCTCACTTTTTAAAAGTCTCACCAGCTGCTCTTTTGACAGGCCCCTGAACTCATCAGTGACACACACCTAGAGGGGAAGCGGTCGAGAGGGTCGATTTGTGAACGTTCGATGTGGAAACTACAGAAAGAGTTTAAGCAACATAAATGTTGTTGCTGATGGAAATTGATGATACTGTTTCATTTGAACAGAAAATAAAACACAGACTTGGTTTTTTGTGTGTACCTCTAGGAAGTGAACATGGATGTAGTTCTCAGTAAACTCCAGCATGTCCATGCAGGCGATCTGCTCCAGGAACTGAAAGATGCCCACACAGTTGGATGGGTCCATGTGACCCTTAAGAAACTCCCCACAGATGGACACCACCTCATTCAGCTGCAGCATGTCGGCTGCCACCATCAGTTCCTGAACATTCTCCACAGTGACGCTGATCACTCCTAAACAGAAAGAGAGCACATTTCCAACTAGGAAAAAAGAGACTGAGCAAATAAGTGCCTACATTTACATATCACTGTAAAAAATTAGTTATTAAAGAGCCCTGACAGATGGGTAAAAGCAGAAGGAAGGTAAAAAAAAGACATAGAAAACCAAACTGGAAGCCAAATTTAAATGAAATTTAAAATGTAATATAATAAAAGAGCAAAAACTGACATTAAAAAGATAAAAACCCCAAAAGGACCTGTTAGCAGAAATACAATCACCTTTACATTTAAGACATGACTTTGTACAGCTATCTGTAGATCTAACGCTGCAAACTTTCTTGCGAAGGATCAACATTTCTGCTTTGTAACTCAGGGTCATACCCATATGTGTGCTTTACATGTGATCGGTAAAGTCTGTCAATGGACAGAAATCAGGATTGTTATGATGCAGTGTGAAGCCTAGCTGCTGGATTCTGAATCAGCTGCTGAAGAGAGATTGATGTTGGAAAGGAGGCAGGTGTGTTAGTCAGGACCAGAGAGAAGATACACACGAATGAGATTTTCCTAGTCTCCAAACACACTCCCAAATATCTGCTAACAGCCTTAATTAGTTAATTTGCATTTAACAGGTAACACTGCTGTCTTGAAGGGAAAGTATATCTGAGAGATTGGGAATGCTACAAAACAACACAAATATTCAAGAAGTTCAAGACGGGGATATCAGGGCTGATGCAAACCTGTGTATATGAACTCCAGCAAGATTTCAAAGACATCAGTGTCCACTCCAAGGATCTGCACTTCCTCTTTGTCTGCCTCCCTCATCCCACCAGCGAACAAGGCAGAGAAGTAGGGGCTGCTGGCTGCAAGCACTAGCCGGTGCACCTTGAAGACACGGCCGCCGACTTTAAGCCCCACGTCACAGAAGTCGGAGCGGAGGCGCATCTTGTTCATCTGGGCCAGGATGAGTCTGGCGTAGCGATCTGAAGCCAGCACAGCTTGCTCTAAACCCTGGGTTGCCATGGCAGCTGCACCAGGATTACGGCAGCATCCACTGGACGTCGACACAGAGATGGAGGACATGGCAGCGAAGGTACCTCTGCTTTACCATGGAGGCCAGTATCCTCAATCCTCCTCTCCTGTGAGGCTCGGGCCTGAAAAGCACAGCACACAAAACCAAAACACAGAGGCTCAGTGCATTGTTGTGTAACCAGCAACTTCTGATTTATCGGCTACCGGTGAAAGACAAATAAGAGTAAACCTCCCCTTCTTTGTGGTTCCACAGGAAAACATAACGAAGCATTAAAAAAAATAGTCGCCACTCATCCCACTGCTGTTATATGATCTGTAACACACACACCTGCCGGGCATGTTAGCCGTCTGGCAGCTCGCTAGGGTGCTTGTCAGTGATCATAGTCTGCACGACAGTACCAATACTCGACCAGTCCCTTTCCAGACGGAGAATTACTGACGGAAGTACAAAAATAAAAAATAAAAATAAAAAAATGCAGCGTTTATTTTGCATTTACTGGCAACTCACCCTTAAGTTTGCTGATGAGGATGCAGGCAACTTCCGTCAGCCTGCAGGCTGTCAATACGTTTTTCCTGGACCGACTGCATTGGTCTGAATCTCCAGACATAACTAATTGATCCACGAGAGGGGAAAAAATTAATTTCTTTTAATTTGCACCACTGATACCGACAAGTTTTTATCTTTGAGTCAATTTAAATTACACAAATATTTTTCTCTGGTATTTTAGTCTAATTATAATAATTAATTTAAACGTTATTACCAGTTTGCCCCAAATTCAGGTCAGGTTTGTATTAGCACTCACCGCCAGGTGGCAGTGTTGGCTTTGAAGGAGCGGCATGTCCTTGACAATAGGCCATAGCAACCTAACGTAAATTATCACAATATTCCTACATATTTGTCCCCCGGTACAGTGTTATTTTTTTAGGCTTTAAGCTCTTTCGGTTGAGCCCACTGTCAGACTCACTGGGCTGCCCAGTTTACTTTATCTTGGGATCAGATTAGTTTAAGTATTATGTTGGAAAACTGTTAGTACATACACTCTGGGACTCTGGGCCCTTTAACCGTGTCTGCTGAAAAAAAGTGCATCTGAACTACAGTTAAAAAAGCGAAAAAAAACGGTAACGATCACTGGGCTTACACACCTGAAATACAAGTCTCCTAACACCCATCACTCAACTAGTATTTCCAGCTCTTTCAACACCCTGTGATGCACAAGAGAGTATGTCGTGGCTGCAGCCAATTAAAAAGTCTAAAGTGCCAGCCTAGCCAGCTTTTGAGATCCACCCTCGGCTTGCTGGAACTCCCTCCCGTTGCCCTGCGCTGTTAAATTTCCAGTAGGTCAGGGTTCCCTATAGGGCCTCCACAGTAACCATTACCTTAGCTCAACAACTAGCTTATTAGACACAACTTAAACTGGCTCTGAGTAAACCAATAAGACAAAGCTAAAACCTGAAACTGAAGAAGCTTAGAAAACAAACAGCTCCATGTAACTTTAATTCTCTCCTTGAGTCTCTTTATCGTGCTATGACCTGTGAGGGATTTGTATATCCTAACTTAAAGTGGCTCTTTAAAAGTTTAAAAGTTCTCTGGTGTTGAAATACTGAATTGTCATTAAAGGTCATTTTCCTTGCCCGATTATTATTATTGTTATTTTTCTTTTACTGTGTAACATATTTATCCCAGTCAAATACTAATCATATAGTGTTCCATTTATCAGATAGGGCTCTTTGTCATCCTTCAGTGAGCTCTTTCTCCCTCTGTCACTTTCCACTTGGTGTGTTAGTCACATTATTTCATTTTTAGCAGTCGTGAGGTGATCTGTGCTACTTTGCAATTCAAGAGCCTCATTAGCGTTTCATTGACGTGTGACAGCAGCCTCCAACACAGATGGTACATGTTACATACATGCTCCCTGCACACTCAACATGCCCATCAGACATTCATAGAAAATCCAGGCTGAAGTTTAGACTCTTATATAAAATAATAATCATGAAAATGAATTGTGTGTGTGTGCGTGTGTGTGTGACAGAGGTGTATTTGTCGCATGAAAGTGTGCCTTTTGTTCTCCATCCTGCTGCCTGGGGAGGTGTCTCTTGTAAAACAGGTTTTAAGGTTTAAGGTGAGGTACTAAAATGAACTTGAATATGATGACATACTTCCTCTGGTTGAAAACTCTTACAGTGTGTGAAAATGCTCTTCTTTTTAAGTCCCTCTTTTTTCCCCCTCCAGAGTTTTTTGCTTGTCATCATTGTTTTCTCTGGTCATCCTGTCTCTCCGCTGCGGTGACTGTACCAAGAATTTCCCCATGTCGTGGGAGACAAAGTAAATAGTGCGAAGGTCATCCTATGGAAAGTGCTCACCATAATTGCCATTCCACTTTAAGTGCAGTGTGTCTGACTTTTTTCCCCCCATCAGGGGCTCTATCCTTTTTTTTTCTTTTACCAAGAAAGAAAAACATTATGAAATGAAACTGACAGATTAAAGCTGCATATAGGAGTAAAGGGCTTCAGATTAAAAGCTTACCCGATAACACAAAACAAGGGATTTCCCTATGATGATGGGAGAATCTGTGTGATATTCTTCTAACTTGTAGCAGATACTTAATAGTGAACTTTCCTTCTTGCTGCAGTCTTTGTGTGTAACTCCTTCGTTCCTTTACCACCACCATCATCATCATCAGCCTTATGTTTTCAGACCAAGCAGTGTCTGTCAGTCTTGTGCCACTTTAGTTTTCTGGCCACGTGCCTTGCTGCTGCTTCTTGTTTTCTTCTTTTTTAATCTATTTGAGAGCTGAAGTACCACAATGAGATTGTCCAGCTTTAGAAACGATGGGGTGCTTCATTTAATAGGTGATTCCCCCACCCCCACCTTCCCTTAAGAAATAGCACAACATAATATTGCATGAAGTAGGAGGAAGGAAAATCACCCCAACTGTCGCTGAGGGCGTCCTGCTCTACCTGTTTTAAAACTGGAGGGATCGCCCATCCCTGGTCTAAGGCGGTATCTGAAAATCTGATTTGGCTGTGGTTCTGGATCTTGATGGTTTGTCAACAAACAGCATTGTGTCTGATTGTGTCTCATCCCTGTGTCTGAGCTGGATCAGTGTCCGCTCCTGTTTCAGTGCGATCCGAGTCTCTTTGTTCAAATCAAAGCTACCAGAGGTCACTCAGTTATAGCAAAATATATGCCAATAATAACTCGTTATTTTAGATCAACTTGTATCCAGGACTAATGCTATTTCCAACTGAGCACATCCAATCATTAAAGTTTGATTTCAGTTTCTAAAAGTCAACTTCAAATACAGGTTAACTTATACAATAACTGCATCTTTTTCCAAACTGATTAGGTTAGTGTGATTTTTGTTTACATTTTGCTTGAGGACACATACCAGTAGCCCACAGCAAGAAATCTCGACCGTTCTGGGTCACTGGGAGAACATATGGCTTAACAATCTAATCCAGAAATTACTGACCTTAATATTGTGATGAATATGTACAGCACCAAGTATAGCATTGCATACATTTGGATTTGTAACAATATGGGGCGTTTTTCTCCTTAGACGGACCGAGTCACTGGAGGAAAAAGTACTGAAAGAGGGGGAAAACAAAAAAAGGGACAAACTCACAACATCATTTTCACTCAGAAACTTTGATG
This sequence comes from Maylandia zebra, assembly GCF_041146795.1. Classification (NCBI taxonomy): domain Eukaryota; kingdom Metazoa; phylum Chordata; class Actinopteri; order Cichliformes; family Cichlidae; genus Maylandia; species Maylandia zebra. Next base: position 25,777,207 of record NC_135184.1, on the reverse strand, counting down.
TGCATCATTGACCATAATTCGCCCAGGCTCAAACAATTTTCTTTTCCATGACTTCAACAGCTCAGTGGGGGTCGGGAATCCAACCTGTTAACTTTCTTCCTGAGATGTATGTGTGTGTGTACAGACACATACACAGCATAGTGACATCTAAGCTGTTATTTGTGGCGGTATCAAAGGAAATGTGTCTGCATGGTGTTTAATGGTTCAGTCTGTTGCCTACATGCTTGTTGGCAGGCAACAGGATCTCCTGCCTTCAGCCTATAAGCCAGCTATATTGTGAGCTTGTAAAAAAAACAGAGAGGGGGAAAAAATCCCTCTTATCGATTCTGCTTCCAACATAGCAACTGACTGCTGATTGGCTAACCTGCGGCTGGTCTCGGACTGCCATTGGCTGATCGCGTAGCGTGAAACCGTGGAATCGGACGGAGACAGAGGAGAGGAGCGACGCGATTGGCTGCTGCAAACTGAAAGCGAAAACCTTTTTTTTCTGAAAGCCTGCAAGACAGTTGATGGTGTGTGTGTTTTAGGCGTGACTCCAAAGGTAATTCGTTCTGCTACCCCCCCTCTACTCCAGTCGGGACTTATTTAAATTGAGAACTAGTAAGCGAGTTGTAGCACTGAGGTGTGCTGACAAGAAAAAAAAGTGGAGGGAGAGGGCCTCTGAGTAAAAATATGTAGGGGGGGCTGGGTTTTTACATACGTTCAACTCTTATAGCTGGAAGCCAGGCGAAAGTAGATGTTAGCAGTGATAGCCAAACTGCTATAAAAGCTTATAGTTTTGGGGTCATAGCCATGTGGCAGTGTATTTTATGTGCAAAGAAAATGTAGAAAAGGCCCAGCTTGACCTTTCAAGCCTTCATTTTAATAACCAGCAGTGAGAGAAATAGGCCCTGCACTTTCTCCCCTCTCCTTCCTGCCCCACATATTTTTCTTCCCACCCTCTCCCTGTCTTTGGGACACTCAAGCAGCCGCCTGAGGGTGACTCATTGGTACACTCTGTCCTATCCAGAGCCCTCGAATAGTAAGACTACGGAAGTGCTTAGCGGCCACTTGGAATATATGTGAATATAGAGAGGCAGCGCTACAAACAAAGACCAGAGCACTGCAAAGCCTAATGTTCGGGTTATGACAAAAGTAAGAAGCGGGGAAAGATGTAAAAGCCCAGTCTTCAGGCTAAATCTTTATTTAGGTAAATGCATCATCAGATGAGGTGTAGTTTTTATTACCCAGCTCAAGTTATTGGAGATAATTAGCTGCTGATGTTAAAGTGTGTCAAGTGTCACTTGAATTTGTGCAATCAATATATACAGATTCCACAATACAGGATTAATATAACATAGATAATACAATCAAATGCATTTATTTAGGCATTTAGAATAGTTTCTCATTTATGTTATGCAATTGTTATTTTATAACATTAGGTAATTCCCACCGTGAATACATTTGTTGAAAGCGCCTTGAGGTGACTGCCGTTATGATTTGGCACTATATAAACAAAAATAAATAGAATTGTTATATTTAGGTAATATTTCACTTGACCGACCCTGCAAAAGTCAAGTTTTGGAGCTTGATTTCATAATGCTGGATGAAATAACATTAAGATAAAGTCATTTGCAATTACTCAACAATTGTTCTTGGTTGCTAATATGAGTTTTTGTGATTTAATCTAACATCAGTTAACCTATCCAAAATCTACCAATTTGTTGGTGAATAATCCACAAATATGTTCTTGTTTTTTAAACAGCTTAAATTTTGAAAATGCAATTCAAACTTCTGTGCTGCTATATCTCTATGCCACAGGTATGTTGCTAAATTTCAGGAATGGTAGCAAGGCTCCATGATATGCAATTGGTGAAAAAAAAATCAATTGGAGTGAATGAGACATGATGTGACTCTTACCATTCGAGGGCTGTGGTGCTATCTATCTAGCTGCACTGCGTCTGGTGAGTCCTAGCCAGGTTTGCATACTGCGTGTCCACCCACTCTCCATGCTGACACGGGTAAGAGGTAGTAATCCGTGGCCTGGAACTCTCCCCCAGTACATCCCTGCCCTCTGCACCTCATTAATCCTTACCTAACACAGACCTTCTGTGATGGTTGAAAGAGACCACCTGTTGCTGTGGTCACACAGGTGGCCAGTGGTGGTGTCATCCAGGGTCAACATTATCATCATACACCCCAGTGGCAATACATGTGTTTTTCTGAGGATTTTGCACTGGTGAAATTAGCAAATTCAGTGTAATTGTCAGACAGGGGTGATGCCGACTGTGTGATAAACCTAGAAGGAAAAAAACCCAAGCTGCTCTCAAGTACCAAATGTTAATTTCCTTTTTTTTCCTTTACAGAAGGATCAAAAATTTGAAAATGCATGTGAGAGCCATGCAAAGCATGTTCCTAAAAAATTTTTTGGAGTGACTCAACGGCAGTCAGGCTGAGTACGGAAGAGCCTGCGCACATCCTGCTATTGTCTTTATCGCTTCCTTTCTCTCCCATCTGTCTGCAGCGTGTCCTCCAGTGCCCTCGCTGTCTCCCACCTTGGCAAACTCAAAGATAAGCTCATTGGACTACCATGGCTTCAGTAAAGACTGTAAACCCAACGTAAGTTAGTGTTAAGCATAGTTTTGGTCACTGGAACTTTAACAGCACTTAGAAAAATAACAAAGCTGCCTTCAACCTTTTTATGATTAATGTGAATAATAATAATTTTTAAAAAGTGTTTCTTGAACAGTGTTAGCAACAGACTCGAATTAGTTGACAAAACCATCATCAGTTTATTGTCTTTCAGCAAGAAAAAGGTCAGGATCTCACATTGCTTAGCGTCACCTGAGGAATTTCCTCAGTCCCCCAGTGAAGTTTGATTATTTTAAGAGGCTTAAACAACCTACTTCCATAAAGCAACCTTTAGAAATACACTTTTATTATGTCTCTGTACAGAGCGTCTATTGTCCTCAAACTCGAAAAATGTGCCAAGTTCAACATGGATTCCTTTCCTCTTAAGCTATGTAGGCTGCATGTCATGGAAAAAAACATTCATAGCTCAAGCAATGCCACAGTTCAAGTAATTGAGGCAGGATACTTCCGGACCTCTGGCAGTTCACACAAACATTGGAGGCCACTAAAGAGTGCATTTTTGTGGCAAATGTCAACCTCTTGCAACAACAATACCTTCACCACCACCACCACCGTCATCATACATTGCAACAATAGAAATACTGTTGGATTGCACTTTCATCTTGTGGCATGTTTATAGAAAAAATATATATAGAATACAAAAAGCTTATACTTCTTTGAGTAACAGAATATAACATACAGTACTTCAGATTACGTTTTGATCAGCAGGTGTACATAAACTGCCCTACCCTTGCCCAAATGCAATTACTGGACTAAACAGGGATGTAGTTCTGCTCAATATTTAGTGTTTTGGTCAATGGGTATATGCTCTTACTATGGTATTCTACAGGATGTTAATGCTACATAATTATCCACTGTATATGAATGTCAGTTTATTAAAAAAAAAAAAAAAAAAAAAAAAAAAAAAAAAAAAAGGGGGTGGAAATAACCAAGATGCACCGCAATGTTTCACAAATTCATGTGGCATTTTACCCCCCCCCCCCCAAAAAAAAAAAAAAAAAAAAAAAAAAAAGCTGAAAGCTTAAAACAGTCTTAAAAAAAATAAAAAAAAATAATTCAAGCTGACATTCAAGTTGCGGTTCCACTTCTGTGAAATCCCATTCATAAAACCGTTGGAATCACTGTAGTGCAAAAAAAAAAAAAAAATTCTATACAATGCACCCTGATGCAGTCTCTCGCAGTAAACATGTCCTTTTGTCTGTCACCACTGGATTACATCTCCGGAGCGGCAGGGGCCATCCCCGACGTGTGTTTTGGAGTCTGTATCAGTTTGTGTTGTTCCTCTGCGTGCTGTGAAGGTGTGGCTGCAGCTTTGGCGTGCACCGGATGTGACAGCCGCACATCCAGGGCGTCATTGTGTTGCACTAATGAGTGCAGGCGATAGTGCAGGACAAGGTCTTTCAGTGAACAGTGGACATCATAGGGCTCGGCAAAGCCGTATCCGTGCGGTGTGCTGTAGATCATGCAATGCTTGACTTCTTCGTTTACGCTTTAACGGAAAGAAGGACATCTGTAAGTGTCATGTGATCAAATCAAGAGCAACAAGCATCTCAAACAGATTCCATTTTTTGGGGCCAAAATGCTGGACTTACACAACGGAGCAGGCGTAACATCCCTGTTTGCTGCTCTCGCGGATCAGAAATGTTCCAGGGACTTTGCCTTGAAGCATCTCCTCTGCCTGCGTCCGACTCAGTTCACCAACAAACCAGCTCGTCTCATCCTGATGTGGCAAATTCTTCTCATCTCCCTTTAGCACATACGTACTGAAAGAAAGAGGGTGGTTGTCATGTCTCTTTCAATTCTGTCTTCCATTAACAAGTTATATTTATTAATTAAAATTAATGTTTTTATATTAAAATAAAGAATGTGTTTAAACTTACTCATCAAGGCTGTCGTTATGTGCCCCCAGCCAATCATTTATGCGTTTCTGCCGTACGCCTTTGTGATTAAGCCAGCTGCAAGAAGAAAAACTAAACATTATAATCCCTAATGATTGTTACCACAAATGCCACAAAACAATATTCTGATGCCACTTACTTGAGGTACTGGTCTCTCATGATGCGTAGCTGGATGAGGTCTGGCCGCAGGTTGTTAATCTTCCTGTCCGTCTCTCTGTAATCCTCCACCTGCGTCCTCAAGTCTTCCTCTAAATGAATTTTGCTGTCATAGATCTCTGCGAGACGGCACTTCAGCTTCTCGTAGTGTATCAGAAAGCTGATGAGGGAAAGGACAGGTCACAGGTGTGACCAGAGTTTAGGGGTTTATGTGCAAAATGCACCCACATTTTAAGAGCCCCCCCCGGCCACTGTGCAATGAAGTACCTCTCCAAATCTTTGTCAATTCCCTCCAAATGGCTGCTTCTCTCAAACTCTTCTCCGTAGCGCTCCTGCTCACGACACTGCTCCTCAAAGATCATCATAGTCTCATTAAAAGCCTCTATCGCCGTGCGCTTCATCTGGATCTCCTGTGTCATACAGAGTATATCCATTCAGAAAAGACTCAGGCATTTGTTAAAAGTAAATCAGACCATTAAGAAAAGATTTATTTTATTTTATTTTAAAAAGGCTGCATTTTTAACCTGTGAGGTCTTTGTGAAGGCTTCGTAGAGACGATCAAACTCCTTTGATTTCTCTTGGTACTGACTGTGGACCTCCTTAAGCTTTCTTCCAGTCACATCCACACTGTCCTCTTTCACCTAAACGCAGAAATTTCATTTGCTTAGACGACGCGTATCCTTGTGTTTATAAAGTAAAAAGAAATACATTTGTATTTACTCACGAACCTGCTGGAAACGGGACACAGGATGGGTAAGCATCAGATCCAGTGAGGCATTATATTCCACCAACGGATGGTGCTCATAGTACCAAATGAGCTCCACCACCGACGTGAATGTGAGAGGGTCTGAGAAGCCATACTTCCCGTCACGGTGGTAAATCTTGATCAGCTTGTTGTGCCCGTCTTTTCTAAAAATTTGAGTAGAGAAAAAAATTAGATCAGTGCAAAATACAATTTAAACCTCACCATTAATATTTTCTTTTAGCGCTGCGCTTGGAATCACTGTGCTCCTCTTCTCTTCATCTTACCTTAATGTCAGCGTAAAGTCTCCCTGCAGCTTTGTGGATGCATCGCGCACCAGAAAGGAGCCATCAGGTGTGTCTCGGAGCTTCTCGTTTACCTCCTCCCTGTGGGAAGTCAGTTAATGCTTAACGGAATTCAACGTGCCAATATGTTTAACAATCAAAACATCACACGAGACCTTTGAAAGGATGGGATATTTGCTGAAGGACTGCGGATGTTCTAATCCTTTACCTTGTTATGTCACCCCAGTACCATTCAGCGTCCTGTAGCGAATGCGCAGGAGGCGAAAGGCAGTTGCTGTTCATGGTGGAAGATGGTGGCTTTGTTGACCTGGGAGGGAGAGCTGCATGCGAAAGACAAAACGAGGATGGAATGAAATGCAAATTTTCCCCTCTTTTCTTAGAGAATTTAACACAATAATCTGCCACAAGATCTACTTAAGCAGTTCCTGTAAACACGACCCCTTCAATATTATGACCCCCCCCCTCCCCATCCATCCAGCCAGCAAATGAGGCACACACAGTTTGTAACACCCTTGCTTGATGAAGCCTGACAAGATCTGAGAACATGCCCAGGCAAGTTTCCAAGTTGCCAAATCATTACCAAGATCTTCAGTGCTGTCATTACTAAAAATAGAAATGTAGCTTATGAGTTAACTATTAAATTTGTTTTTTTTAATTAATTATTCCAAATACTTTAATTATAAAATCCATTATACACTAACCAGTATCCAACTCTTGTGAAATAAATTAAAGTCCATTCTCTAAAGTTTGCCTCTGGCACTGTCCTGAATTGCATGACTGGCATTTAATAGGCTATAAATTATATTTTGAGTCTCTTGGACCACCCTTTTCATTTTATAACCATTGCGAGCTTAGAGATCATAAGTTTTCCATCAACCCTGAAGGGAGGAAGAGGGAGGGGGGGGATCCGTGACTCTGGCTTGAAGACTAAGCGTTTTCCTTAAAAATGAAAAACGAGGGGAAACCGCATCAAGAGGAGTGAAGGGCGATATATTTCACTGCAGGACAAAAGTGCCTTTCACGAGGCAGTTAGGGAGAATACAAGAGCACCCTCACACAGGGGAAAGTGTGGCTTTCTCCCACCATCCGCTCACCTTCCACCCCCCCCCTCCTCCTGACCTCAAAAATAAACAAAAGACAGGTGCAGCAGTTCAGTGAAACGCTGCGGCTCCTGAACTTTGCAAAAAAATTTAAGTCTGCACACCTTTCCCCCCTCCTCTTCCTTCCACGGAGTCCTGCCAAAAAACACTCCACCGGCTTCCAAACGCCACATGCTTGCACTAGTACATGCACTAGCAATGCATGCAAGAAATTATTTAAAAAAAGATGCCAAATTAAAAGTCTGAAACGCACACAACACAAACTGGCTGACCCACTGTTTTCATTTTTGTTGTGCTTCCTACACCCTGTATTGTCGTCACAGATTTTCAGCTCTCATAAACCTCTCCTGCAAGCTACTTAATTAACTGTAGCCCACTTAGTATAGCTATTCGTAAATTAAATAAATGTATTAAGGCTAAGGACTCTGACGCAGTTTTTTTTACTAATCAATTGGCCAAATTCAATTAACATAACTCAAATCGGCTACAGCACATTCGCTAAACGTTTTCGGCGCAGTAACAACGCAAAAGCAAAACAGGCTACAAAATAAGCTGCAGGCGAGTTTATCGGAGCTAAGTCATGAGACGAGCTGCCTGTAGCCTACTTTCTGAGCTAGCGAGCAAATTAACCACGGCTGGCTGCAGTGGAGAACAAAGCGGTCGTTCATTAACGCACTCGCGACTATATTCTCTATAAAATGCACTCTTTCCTCTGCCGCACACGTTTGGGTACGTGTCGTTTAGGTTTAGTGGGACAACGCAAAGCCGCCGTGCATCCCTGTCAAAGTTTGCCATATGTGCCGAGACAAAAGAAAAGAGGCAAGCCACTGCGCCTGGTTCTCCGAAAGGTATTACGTAATTGCCAAGTGAATTGCGCTATGCATGCCTGGGCAATGCCACTGGGAGAGCGCAGCACTGAGGACCTGACCATTGCAACGCTTTGCCGACACCTGCACAGCATTTTCTCAGATGTCAGCTTTACTAACAGATATTAACCGATAAGAAAAAAAGAAGAAGAAAGCGGGCATTGATAAAACGCTCCCCGACCCCCCGCAGATCAGATAATGGCTGGTTTTAACCCTAACTTACCTGGTGCTTGGTCCATTTCGATGTAGAATAAACCTTCGGGAGGATAAATCATTCCTGTTTCACTAGAGTAGTCCAGGTTGCCGCTGTTGTCTTCGCAAGTCTGAGCAAAATAATAATAATAAAAAAAAAATGCACGTTTCTTTTAACCTAATTTAAGCTAGGCTACTTAAGAGTATTCGCAGACGCCACGTCCTACATTTAAGTGAATAAAAAGATAACTCCTTGGATTCCGCGTCCATAAGCATCCCACAGTCAAAAATTTAGTGTTCTTAAATCGCCTTTCTAAACAGAGACCATTTTCAGACATAATAGATTGTCAGTCCGTGCCTTCTCACTGTGTGGCGGCGCTCTAGTTCATCTGGGAAGTGGAGCGACTTTAAAGGGCTGTTCGTAACATCATCTTGGTACAGTCCAAGCTGCTACCACAGTAGGGGTGTTCTTTTTCTTGTTGGGATCCTGTGTCGTGTACAAAAAGGAGCTATTGAAATGTATCCTACGTAATTATTTAAAAGTAAGCGTTTTAAATGAAAATGAACATATATGCACTTAAATAAGTAAATTGTGTAAGCAGATATATGGCGTTTTCCACATAACATCCACGAACCCCTAAAAGTGTAATAGTACATTCCAGACCGTTTCATTCAGATCTCCTCAAGCTTTGCCCTAACAGCTGAAAAATCCTTTGCTGTACATGAATGGATTTTTTTTTAAAGTTAAAATTACGAAATGAAAATATTTAACGTGTATCTTTTAAGCAATCAAGAATTAGAGCAGTTTCAGCCATTATGGTTGCTCCAGTTTATTGATAAGTGAACACATTCTAAGAAAACAATGTCCTGTTACAGGTTTTAGCATAATTAAACTTGGTTGGCTAAAACACCTTTTGTAGTTTCCTAGTTGGCAAGTAAGTATTATATTCTTGTTGAGCTTGCCAGACACGTTCAGCAACAGTAAATGGCATCTTGGCTGACACCGCTCATAATTACTGCTGCTGTGAGATCATCCAGTTAAAGATAGCAGGTGTGTAACCACCTGTACACTTTAGGTCTGAAAGAAGTGGTTATTTTACAGTGACACATTTTGCTATTTCTTGCCTCATATGCTAAAAATGGCCAGAGTATTAACAGTACTGTCCTCTTATGTGTTCGGAGTGGATGAATACACACATTGTAGTTTGCTCATGACACAGAATGACATTGTGCTGTAAATTTAAACAGCCATGGCCTCTTCCACCAGTTGAACTTAGTGGCTACAGAGAGAGAGAGAGAGAGAGTGAAACAAGGCCCGCTTGGTCAGAGGTCTGCCTCTGTTGGTGTCCAGGCGTTTATAGCCACTCCCCTTTTGACCCAAGTTTAGAAAGTCAGGGGAGGTAATTGCCTCCAGCATTCCTTTTTCCCATCAGTAAGTTGATTCTTTCCTGTATCCAGTCTTTACCCAAGAAACACTGAACTAGCTGCCATGATCAACCTTGTTAAGACAACAAAAAGCACGATTATAGGTGGATGTGGGTCATTTAAGCAAACACAAATTGAGATTATTAACTTGTATAATAAAATTCACATTAGTCTGTAATTTGCTTGTTGCACTGAATCTGAGTTTAACTTTCTGATTGATGTCTGTGGGATGTTGGCATGTTTCTCAGGCCTTACATCCACCGTACAGCAGCTATGTAACTGGGTGCTCACACATGTCTGAGTGTTTGTGTGCTCCCGGTGCCCCCATACTTGAAGAAGCCTTGAAGTTTGTCATGGCGTACTACTCGGCTGCTTCCCCTTCCCCCCCACTCCCACTACCACAGTGTCAGAAGAGCACAGAATTTGCCCCCTTTAACTTCAGGGTCTGACCTCTGTGACACATTTCACAGCCACCACCCTCCTGAAACAGAAGACAGCTGGAGCTCCAGATATGTTAGCAGGGGGACAGTGGGTCTCTGGGCTCTGTGTTGCGGATGTGTTGCTTCTTGATCAGCATTAGAAAAAGTTGAACTAATTAGGTTATGCTGTGTGTTCCCTGTGCGTCAGTCGCATTCGTTGTGTGTACGTGTAATGATCAGGGAGAGGGAGGGCTGTCCTGTGGGATAAACCTTTAGGCTCTGCACCCCAGATCCAGGCAGTCCTGATGGGATCAGTGAAGACTAATCGGAAGATTAACAGGATAGGCTGATACTGCAAGCCTGCCAGCTGCCTGCTAGCTGATGTGACTCATCTTGATATCCACCACTGCAGTATGCCACCAGATTGTGGTAGTGCTGGGAAACACTGTGCACGAGCTTTAAATTAATAGGCAGATGTTTCTCTGTGCAGAAAACAGCTCAAGTTTTATTTTGTTAGGTTTAAATTTTGACACTAATCTGACAAACAAGAGAAAGTCCATTTTAAGCAGTAAGGAAAGTGGGTGTCAGCTAAATTATAGTTTTTAATTTCTGACAGGAAAAGAAATGTAAATAAACTAGAGACAATTTTATGAATCGATCACACCAGCTGCAATGCCTCCAGATCCATATGCAGTCATCCCTACATTTATTACACGAGTACTTAGCACTAATGAGTTGGACCACCAATAAATTCAAACGTGACCCGGTACAAACTCTGTGTGATGTCCAGTTGTGCCCACGTGCGCAGGTTATTGACTAATTCAAAGCAACCCAGTGAAGTGTGATGTGTGCTCCCTAAACCAGAGAATTTCTAGTGATCTCTTGTGTCCTCTACACGTGCATAAAAGTGAGTGCAGGAAATGTCCCATGTGATTATCTTACATTTTTCACAGTTTATATGTAAAAGTGATCACAGACTCACAAGGTGAAAACAACATATATTTTATTGCAGCTGTTAACTGGAACCCAGGAGATTGGGAAATATGATTGGTTTGGTCTCATAGAGATTGTTAGATCAGTGTGATTATGGTGCGCTATATGTTAACTCTAGGGAAATTATGAAATGAGTGTCAATCCCCATATTTAAGAGTGTTAAGTGTTTACATGATAGTCCTCCTGCTGGTATTCACTCAGCCACAATAAGTCAAACAAGCAATACTGGACTTAGTGGAATAATCTCGTGTTTTTTTAGAATAATGATTGTTTAGACTTTGTTAAGGAACGTTATTAATCAGATGTTTTTTTATATTCCTCTATAGTGCAGTGTGGGCTGACACAGTATGGAGAAATCATTTCTTAGTTCAGTTCACCAGTGTCAGTATCTGTGTCATGGTCTTGCACTGTAGCCCTGAGCAAACTGCACTTCTCTTAAACCTTCTGTACTGTAGTGTGCTACTATTCACGGCCATTGAAGGGATGCATAATGGCCTTGGCAGGGCGTACGATATTCACCATGGAGAGACTGTGGGATTTCCCTGATACGCAGCCAGAACCAGCACACAAAGCACGCAGCAGTCCTGCCAGAGGCAACTCAACTGTGGGCAGAGTGTAGGGCGGCTATGGTCTGGACCCCAGGACCCTGCCATTGAGGAAATGTAAGTGGGGACAGTGTCTGAACGGCTTGAGTTGGAACAGAAAAACCTTGGATGACCAAAACTATGAGCTTCAAATAGCTGGGCCCTGGGAAACATAGCTTGTTCTTTTAGGGAGGTCAAAGAGAAGCCAAAAAGAGGAAAAAAGAGGAAAAAAATAAAACCAGTGTTTGATGGATGGAATGTTAAATTGGAGGCTACTGTTACTATAGACATCAGGAAAACGGACATATCATTTTTCCAAATGCTCCAGTGCTGCCCCTCTCTTTCTCCGTCCTCTGAATTATCTCCTAGAGGTCATGCCTACCTCTCATCATCTGTCACTCCATACCGTCAGAGCCTAATCTTATTAACCGAGGTGACAACTGAGGTCCTTGTGGCATGTCACCTCATAATATCTGCTAGTTCGGTGTCTTACTTATGCAGAAGATGACTATTCAGTGGTATCAGCAGCATGAGTAGGGGTCTCTTTTTCCTCTTGTACTTTCCCCACTGTAGTGTACATTTCAATGTTTTTTTCTCTGATTCTACCAATCTCCGACCTGTATCCCCATGTAATGTTTGTGCTATATGTGTAAGGTCGGGGGGGGGGTCCCATTTCACTGCAGGGCAACCTGCATGTGATGAATAAAGCTTTGATTGATTGATTGATTGATTCTGTTTCTCTGAGCTGAGGCTTTCCCCGGCTCTGTGGTGAGCCAAATCAAGACTGGAGATGAAACCCTAATGCCAAATGAATCCATGACATGCTGTCATTTCTTGTCCTTCTATCATATAAGTATAGGTATGGATCCATGTAGGTAATTGGGCTGCAAGTAACAAAATTTTGTTGCTGAATAAGATGATGATCACTTTTTTTCCCAAGTGTTTCAAATATCAGAAATACAGAAAAACAATCTTTCATGTACTTTTTGTCATTACTGTCAAGCTGAAAAATAATTGTAAAACAATGTTTAAAGTTAGACTTTCTGTGACTTATTCAGTTGCCTATAATATTCTGTGAACAGTTTCCAATGTGAACAACACAATTCTTACGTATGTAACTTACTCCTCAGTGCCTCTATTCCACATCCAGTAATATTGTTTTTCAGATATGTTGGAAGTCAGATTTCAGAACTCCCGAGTGATATCACTCTTGAGTTAGTGCATTCCAGTAGTAAAGTGGGAAAAGCAAGAAAAAACAGGCCTTGCTTTGGTTCTGAGTTAGAGCCATTCATGTATCACTATCAAAAACACAGCTACAACACATTTATGGATAGAGCTTGGTCAGTTTAACTTTAAGTTTTACAGTTTTACTACTGTTTATATTCACTGCCACAATTTTAGATTGTTAACTCTTGGTTGGTGGGGTTGCTCCCACTTTTTGAGTAGGAAATCCGAGTTGAGGAGCCACTCTAGATTAACATTACAATTGAAAACTAGGTAATTTGGATTTCCAAGTTAATCTGTAATGGAATAATCAACAGTAAGCAACATTAGCTAAAGTTATCTTAGCAATAGAGTCCAATAATCACTAATAATGACATACATTTAGCGCCCAGTGAAACACAAAGTCCATATAAAGACAAAGCAACAGAAAAAGATGTTGGTTCAACCAGCAGTTCGCTTGAGGCAGCGTTGGCAAGGAATCAAGATATGGTTAGCCAGCAAGCTGCTATGTTAGTTAGCACTTTTCCCCGGAAATAGGACTAACATTACCTAGATTAAACCATGTGCAGTATAAAATGTGAATGTAGCTTCTGGGTCTGAAAAGCAAAGCTAACATAGAGGTGCTTAAACCTGCATTCTTCTTAATGGCCAGGATGTGATGCCTTGGTTGCAAAAAGACCCATAGATGTTTATGGAAAACATACTGTGTCTTTCTTTTGGCTGATTACCACGCAAACCAGCTAGATGTTATCTAATGTAGCAAAATAATGTTAAGTGAAGAAGTTTGGCTAATTTATAAATGACCAAGCTCATCATGCTGACTTTAAAAAAATACTTTATCAGCTCATATTATATGTTGAACATCATAGTGAAAAAGTATTTACTCCCTCCAACATTTGTTATTATTTTCCATCCAGGCCTCGCTGGCTTCGGTTAAGGTCAGAGTTCATGATTCAACAATAGGAAACAGACAGGACAAAAACAGCATCCATCAGAGTTTTGGAGTGGTCTAGTCAAAGCCAGGACTTAAATCAGATTGAGATGGTTTGGCATGACCTTAAAAAGTTTGTTTATGCTGGAAAGGCCTCCAATATAACTGGATTTAAAAAAAATTCTGCAGAGAAGAGTGGGCCAAAATTCATTCACATGTGAATGTGAATGACTCACTGCCAGTTGATTGACTGCTTGGTGGCAGTTCTTGCTGCCACAACCAGTTATTAGGGTTAGGCGATAATTACTTTTTTCACACGGGGGCAGGTAGATTTGGTTATCTCTTTTCCCTTAAATAATGAAATCATCATTTAAAAACTGCATTTTATATTTAGTTATTTATCTTTGTCTAATATTAGACATTCATATTACTTTCATGATCTGAAACATGGAAGTGTGACTAATATGAAAAAAATAGGAACTCACAAAGGGGGAGAATAGTTTTTCAAAGCACTGTATAAACACAAGTTACAGCTAGCCTTTTCCCTTTTTGCAGTACTAGCCATGAAGCGTGCAAGGCCAGGCTGGATAGTGTACTACTTTGTCACGTACAAATCAACTTTGTAGTCTTTATAGTCATATCTGGTATGCAGTGTATATACAGTGGTCTCTCAGTAAGTCCAGTTCAATAAACAGAGTGTGATATAGATACACAACATAAACACAGTATTGCAACATATGCAGGACAGTCTCATGGAGGCCTAGCTCTCCTCACTGTTTTGGCAAATGACGGTTCCCACACGGAGTGAAAGCATGAGCGGTGCCAGATAATCTGATGGGGTTTTTTGTTTCTTGTCCAGAGACAGGTGTAAATAATTATTTTAGCAGTTTAGCTCCATTCACAGAGGACTAATTCACGAGTGATCTCTAATGCACCCCCGGCTGAATTGCAGCCAATTTCTGTACAATGGGAGTCATAGGAATGACTCTCCTAGATTATCTGTGTACAAACTCGAGCAACAGGATGTTGACTACAGTTGCTCTTCTCCCAAACTGAAGTGGCAACAGGTGTCATTAATATTCAAATTCCTTGATGTTCTTGAAGAAGCATTAAATTGCTTGTTTTGCCTGACGAATACTCCGAAAACCAATGATGTTCAGTTAGTAATAACTGACATGAATGTCCTTTCCATTTTACTTGGAAAGTAAATTCTAAAACTCACAGCTCTGCAAACAAAGATGATATTATTCTTGATACAGTGTGTGACAAATTGGTTTGTGCACAGAAAAGTCATGTTGTAGTCAGCCCTCAGCTTAAGCAGCAGAATTTCTGTGATGATTTGTGTCACATCTAGCTCTTTAAATAGGAGTCATGTGTGTCAGTGACCAAATGGTATAGCTGGAAACCTCTCTCTCCCTCTCTCCCTCTCTCTCTCTCTCTCTCTCTCTCTCTCTCTCTCTCTCTATCTCTCTCTCACTCACTCACTCACACACACACACACACACACAGACACATGCAAACACACACAATCCGAGGCTTTCATGCAAGGCAAAATGGAGAAGCTGAGACCTCTTTCAAGCTCCTGGGCAGTTTCCCCCCTTGTATAAAGGGACACTAGTCTACTTGGCTACACAGCCATCACATCAGCACTATAACTCTATTAGGCACAGCTCCAGGACACACTAAGCAACCCGTAGTCTACAATGGCATCATTGTCAGCAGGGATTGCAGCTATTGTCATCCATGCTACAGGATTTATTCCCCTCCTCCCATATTGCGACCTTCACCTCTGACCCTTGCTGCCATCTCACATGCTCAAGGGACTAAGCGCTTGTGAGGTGTTATGACGTCCAAAGTCTTAAAGACCCCTTCACAATGACCGAAGCCTCCTAAGTGGATTCTCTTGATAGCACAGCTCCTGGGACGATTCAGGTTAGTGTCAGCAAGGAGAGAGGGTTGGGAAGGGGTCAAAATAAGGAGCTGTGATGGGACTGATTGACCCTTAGAAAGGGTCAGTTAGAAGGCATGAGAGGAGAGGAGCTGCCTAAATGGCTCTTTTCTCTCCTTTTCTCCCCCTGGGCAGGGCAGAGAATCTGTATAGTTATTTATGAGTGTGTGGGAGAGCAAGTGGGGCTGCTGTGAAAACCACCAGACCTCTTTGTTGTAAAGACTGGGCTGAGGTGCCTGCGGTTGGTTCTGTCATATATACATGCACATGCAAGTGCTCACACACACTATTAAGAACCCCTCCCAGAGCGGCAAGGACAGAGGAGAGGACACTGTTGCGAGGCAGATTTGGAAAATGAGGTGTGTCTCACACAATAGCTGTCAGCAGTTTGATAGGTGCTTCTCGGGCGTGTAGACCCCAACAAACTTCAGCTGGAAGCCACTGACATTAATTTGAACCAAAGTTGACACACGCTTGTTTAATGTGATTACTGAGATGGAAGGATTTTTATTAACAATTGTTATTCCTGCCATTGCATTATTAATAAAAAAAAAACTATTTTAAACAGTATGACCTCCACCACTAAACGTTTAATGAATTGCTGCATTCGTCGACACAGTCACTCCAAATTATTGTTTTGTTGGTACTAAGGCAGTGATTCAGAATATGCCCGTGCTGGAGTTTTGTTGAGTATTTTTCTGCTGTATTCTGATGCATGCCTGAGACAGTAAATCCATGATTTCTGAGGTTACCATGAGTCACATATTCCTCATTGTAGAGAATAAATTAGCATTGCCTTCCCAGAATTGCATAAAGTTACTGTTCACACCACTGCAGCACGTCTGCCAGTGTAACACACACCACTTCTTTTTTTTTCCCTTTCCCTGACAAAGTTAAATTAAGCTTGAATTTCACGCTGAAGTCAAATGGTCATGATGTCATGGTTTGAGGACAGAATGACTCGGTTTGTCTGTTGACTGAGAAGGCCTATTCTTGCATGTTTGGGTGGGAGCGTAGCATATAATTGCAGAGCGGGATAGCATGAGGGGATGGGGGAGGGAGCGAGTTAGCACGCAACATGAGTTTTGGCCCACAGTTGCTGGTGTGGGTGCCAAACTTGTCCAGAGGGCTGCTGTGTGTATCTGTGTGCGAAGCTAGGTTCTGCTCTGCCTAGAGGCTCGCACCGTTCCAAGACACATCTTTCATTTGCACACGCTGAATAACTTAGGGGAGCCCAAGGCAGTCTGGACAGGGGATGGATCTGGTTTTATGTGCTTTTTTAGGGGATGTTGGGCCATTGCCTGGCTGCGTGAGTGTGTGCAAACGCAGGAGAGTCCAGATCTTTTCTGGACGTGCAAAATTCTTCTTCTGAGTGTCCCTTTTCAGAACCGTTGCATTGTTTAGTTGTCAAGTTAGTTGTTAGGGAGCAACCAAACCACTGTACACGTGTTGCAGCCATTTGAGGATTACACTGATCCAAAAATCTGACAGTAAAAGAACAGAATGGAAAGCTTTGTCGGTCTTTTCATATCCTCTCGGTGGGAGGTAAAAGCCAGGACCTCCAGACATGGGCTAGCACTGGTGGGTGTTAATGGGGGAGTTTGAGCGCTCAACAGCCAACCAGATGGACAGCCAAACACTGTGGATTTAGGAAGATCATATGGGATAACCTTGCAAAGACAGATTGACATTTTGCTGACAAAACAAACCACCCCTGTCCGGCACGCAAATTGCCCCCTTTCCTTTTAGCCAGTACACACACACACACACACACACACACACACACACACACACACACACACGTGCACAAACTCTCATACAAATACCTTAAGTGGTATGTGCTTACACAGGCTTTAAGGAAGTTATTTCAGCATGTGTTAAGAACTCGACGGGGAGCCATAACAATAAGAGGATAGGACAGAAGAATCGACAACTACACAACTCCTGCGCAAACATTAGCACCTGTGTAAATGGCACAGCCTTGAGCCAAAAGGACAGCAAGTAAATTCATTTTCTGAGTCATGCTTTGGAATTTCATTTGGTGCTTTAAGGCCAAAGGTTGGGATGTATGTCCCAGAAGGTAAAGAGTGGCATTATCAGTCCTAATTTTCCCTGCTAATAGAATTAGACTGCTTCTAACAAGATCAAGTGTACAGCAAACTAAAGTAGGTCTTTAAAACTATTTCAATTGGTTATGTTAAATCTGTTTAACCACGTAGATAAATCCAGCCTTATCAGATTCCATTACGTGACCCCAGCCCCCTTTTATCTCCTTTTGGTGTAGTCAAAACATTTCACTCGGTTTAGAACAGAACAAAATATTCTCAGTCATGAAAGAACAAAAATCGCCAGGAGTCACATTACCCTGGTCTATGAAACCTCCAAGTCTCCCTGCAACAATTTGAATATGCTCCACATGATTTATGGCACATAAACTTCCTCCCACCCACACACAACACAAATTTACATCAGTAATACAGCTTGTACCCACACTGTGTGTTCCAAAATACTGATTACATTTGTTGTCATAACATTTAACGTAAATTACTACTGTCATCGTTCCACTTCACGCTTGCGTCTGTGGCCTTTTCACCACACTCTCCATGTCGGCACAGGAGATTCTGTGCAAGAGATGACTGTACTCTAAAAGTGCTGACTGCACAAGGTGAAATTGTCGTGGTAACCCAGAAAAATGATGCCAAAGACTGTTTAACTCATCTGGTTTTGACGAGTTTTATAGAAAAAAGTCAAATTACACAGGGAGTTGTAGCTTTGCAGATTAAGTGTAGTCATATTAACTGTTAAGAAAAAAAAGAAATATAAGTGCAACAATACAAACAGTTACATTACATTCTGGGAAATTTTCTAATGACTCGGTCATATGAGAGAAGAAATAGGATGATACAATTCCTGTACTTAGGAGAAACTAGTTGTTGTTTGATGACTGCCCCATGATTACATAGTTTTTTTTATCTAAACAATTTCTGTCTAACATATGATTCCCGAAAAATAGCCAACATGTTTCAATCCGTCTGTGCTATTGTGGGCAACTTGTTTGGGAGTCAACTCAACTGGTTGCCAGCTGGTTGTGTTGTGGTTATATTTCCATATAAAAGCAAGGTTGCTGAGTCCTCATGTCATTTTGCAGTTAGATTGCTATCCTGCATCAACTATGTCACGATGTATGGAGGAATTTGGTAAATTTGTATGCCATCATAAAGCCTGCTGACTTTTTTCATCAGTATTAATTAATTATTAATTCATTCAGTACATTTTTTACGATCCAAATACCTGGGAAATAATTCCCAACAGCCTGCATTTTGAATTTAGTGCTATTTAGCAAATATTTAAATGCTAACCCCCTCAAAATAAAATGACTTCGGGACACTGTCCTCTTCAAATGTGTTTGCACTACGATCAGTACTCTTTGTTTGTTTCGGATGAAGGAGCTGGACATGTTTCTGTAAAAATGACCTTCAGTGTATTTACACATGTGCATAACTGGACATAACACAAATCTTATTTTTTTGGGGAGCTTTAAGATTAAAAACCATTCAGTGTCCAATTTGCATCCACACACGGACCTCTGCAAGGTAATGTCTGGAAAAGTTTGCACATGTGTGAAAACAGCTTAAGATGACAGTTGAGCACAAAAATCTCATGCGCTACACCTATGCATGTTGCGTCTGTTGTAGTGACCGTGTTAACATGCTGAGCTCAAATCAGCAGCACTCACGCTGGTTATGCTGCACAACAAGATAATTTGATCTTTGGAAAGTGTCCCGTGAGAATATTTTACTACTCTGCCGCTGCCTGTATGCTGATTTTTCATGGTGGATTTGTTCCTTTAAAAATTTGGAAAAAGATCCGTTAATGGATTTGTTAGCTTAATTTGTTTAGTGATAAATATTACGGTGAAATTTGGTGGGATGTTAGGCAGCTGAGATGTGCCTCGCTCATGTGGTCCCACTCTTCCTGTAAAACCCCCTGGAGTGAAAACAAAGATGAGCTTAGTGAATGGATTTAATCCTGTTTGATCATCTAACGAGGATAGAGCATGTTGCTTGAAGGTCAGAGGCCTCTTAAGTTGGTATAGCTACTTTGACAATTACGCCTGTCACAGAGCGTTAGCTTTTATCAGCAATGGAAATGTCAAAAGGTAAACAGGTCACTAATAGCCCGAGCCGGGGCTTTGACTGCAGAAACATAGTTGTGTGCTCAGATGTTCTGGGTGAAGCACAGACAGCCAGAAAAACAAACAGACTGGCAAGCAGGCAGTACGGAGGCGAGCACACAGTTGTGACAAAGAAATCCTCAAGATCACATGGTCGTGAAGATAGTTTATGCCGCATGTCTAACCCTTCTCAGTTTGATTACACTCATCATGCTCAAATTTATGTTACCCACAGAGATTCTTGCTTGTGCTATTTTGGTGAGGGCTGTTGCTTGGGCTTGTCTCTGACGATTCAGCTAAGTCTTGCCCTCTCTCTGCCCAGCTCCCACACATACACACACACGCACACACACTACGTTCCCTTTCTCTGTCTTTCCCTCCTCACTGCCCAACCACATCGCCACACTCAGTTTTCCATGGCTTGTCATTCCCTGGTGCTCTGCGAACTAAGTAAACTCACAACACAATCCGGAAATAGTGTTCCAGGAGGAGAGGGTGGGAAGGAAAATCCCTTGACTGGTGCTGGCAAGAAGTCGGGAGAGAGAGAGAGAAATGGTATTAGAGCCATTCACACTTCATACAAGACTTGTTCCTTTCACAAAATTCTCTTTTTCATTCAGAGCTCTGGCTCTTTACATTTAATAGTTTTGGTGTGAAACTCAATTGTTCAACGGAGAGAAACACACACTTAGTGCACACGTGCACAGGTTCAGAAACTGTGCACATGTGCACTAACTAAACAGGCCATCGGTGGCAGAGGTTAACTTATCTTTAGGCCAAGTGGTCAAAGGTCAGTATTAAAAAAGGGCAGATGTCTCTGTGGAGGCGGGTGTGGAGGAGTGGAGCACAAGGTGCATGGGCAAATGTTGTCTGAATTAGTTCAGAGTCTGAGAGAGGAAGTGGGCAGAGTCGGGTGAAGACAGGTGGTGTGCCAGCAGGTTAAAAGCAGGGTCAACTCCATAACTAAGGTGTCATCTGGATACCTCTCCACAGCTGCCAATCACCATCAGGCCACAGCGAGACATGCAGCGACAACAGTCCCTACAATTATCTAGTACATGCCCAGGAAATGTTCTGTGCCTGTTGTGCAGTTGCCTCTTGGTCAGGGTGGTAAAATGTTCCACCTTCATTCGTTAGAGGATGTGGTCAGATCTCAGCTGAGAAGCCTGGGACTGTATATATGAAGCAGCTGTGGAACTTCATCGCTCAGATCGGATCAGTATATTCGGTATTAGTTAAAAATGAAATGTGCTTTTGCAGGAAAGAAAATGAGATAAAAAGACCCTGTCGCTGATCTTTAAATGTGTTTAGCTTGGTGCCTGCTTGGTGCCTGTTAAATGGCCAACAAATGCCTTGCTCACTTTTTACAAGGGGAGGACAGCCTGCGTGAGTATGTCTTACTATAACAGTCAGTAACATGAGATGGGGAACCACACAACCGCTAAATCAGTAAAATGGGAACCCACAATCACTGTAATTTGGGAGAGAGCTGGTTAACCGCCCCTCATAATGGATGGTGTTTCTGTTTAGCCTAAGGCGTTGGAGCTGAGGTCATATGCAAACAAGGCAGATCCTAGGGCCTCATAGCATTTGTACATATATTTGATTGAGTTTGCAAAAACATGCTCTTTGACAGGCTACATGAGGCTCTGTAGCTGAACTCTTTTAAAAAGGTTCTTTCATTTTTAAGGCCAGAACTACTGTCACACCTTGGACCTACATCACCTTGCACATGACCTAACAAGCAAAGGATCTCCCGGTTTGATCAAACCCATTATGGGCTGTGGTGACACCTTGCATATAAGGGAGCAGCCTAAACTAGCCTAATAAGAGTTGACACCAAACCTAGCACATACTTAGTATTGTGTTTTTGTGGGTGGTACAATATACCCAGCGTGGAAACGTGTCAAAAAATGCTGTTCATGGAAGCTGGAGGGTGGCCCCAAAAGCAAGTCAGTCCCCATAGACCACTATTTATAAAATGTGCAACTATACTCAACTTTGTTCAGAAATAAATAGCTAATTTCCCCATATATGCCAACCCACTTTTCATGCAAACATCTGAAACATAATATGGATGTGGGATGTGTGTGTGTGTGTGTGTGTGTGTGTGTGTGTGTGTGTGTATTCATATATTTGTGGGGACCAACAGCCCTTATGGGAACCAAAATCCTGGTCCCCACAAGTACAGTTGGGTTACAGTTGGGTTATGGTTAGGCATTCATTTTTCATGGTTAGCGTTAGGGTAAGGGAAAGCATTATGTCAGTTAGATGTCCCCACAAGATATGAATGCCCGACGTGTGTGTTTGATTGCATGAGTGTGTCTACTATTAGACCAGCTAAGACCATACATTTGTGTTTCAGTTTTGCAGGGTGAACGTCTACTGTGAATTATTTTACACTAACTGCACGTGTCTATGTTTGTGTAGTTCACCCATGTGGTCTATGGGCTGACCCAAGCTGACCCATTTCAGAGTTCTTCATAGGTCTTTATTAATTACTTGTATCCCAAAATATGTGTTTATAAGGAAATTGTTGTTTCTGAATAGGTCAAGACTCCCACTACATTGTTTATCCAGTTCAGCTTATTAGAGTCTTAAATCCAAGCATTAGCATGTGAACGCCACCTATGTCTTTGTACAGTGTACTCAGTTCATTTGATTGTCAACTAGTTCTAACTAGTAACTATTCTGATATTTAAGTACATTTTTTAAAGTGGCATATACTGGTTATTTTCCACTCAGTAATTTGACTCTTGGAACCTTCTAGAGTAACTTTGCATAATTTACAGTTTAAAATAATCTTTTATTTTATCTTATAATGGGCCTGCAGTCCCTCAGGTCATCTTAAAGAGGCCTTAAAGAATAAAGGCCAACTTTCTTCTGATTGGCTGCTTCTCGTAAACAGAAGGTCCAGACAGCAGCTGGGTGTGGCTGCTGTGCTCACAGTAAATAAATCAATAAAACTGTGGAAATGTAAATCTAAATTGCTAAAACTCTGATTTTGGTCTATACGGATTACATGCACACACTGACCACATGAATTGAAATCAATGTGAAAATCCACATTATATAGATATAGTATATAGATGGCTGAACATAAGGAAAAGCATAATAGAGCCACATTAAGTTATAAAGCCTCTCTCGATCTGTATTTTATGAGTAATCAATCATGAAAACGATCCAGTTAAACTTAACCAAATGTTATAATTTCAGCTTTACTTGAACCATGTGTTGATTGTATTAATTTTTTTATTTTTTGGTGAATGTTCCTTTAAATGATTACATCATCCACTTTGCTCCTTTTCCCCCTTCACCATGTCCCTCTGTACTCCCAGCCTTTTCTGCCCAGAGACAATTGGCTAATTCACCAGTGTATAACACTGCCACCTCCTGATCCACAGGACCGCCAGCTGTCTGGCACACCTTTCGGTGGCACGCTTAGTCCATCCTAACATTCAAAATCACATCTCTTGCATCAGAATATGCAGACTCAACGATGTTAGCTGCAGGTTTCTTTACCACATGACTTCAGCCATATTTTCATTAATGGGGGGAAAAAATGGAGAACAGATTCATTTGCCTCACGGTCACAACCAACCCTGTCTGGGTTTATTACATGTTATGCTGTGTGATGGTGCTGGTGTGCCATCTAGTGGAACAATGAGGAAAATCCCATCACACCGTTGCCTAAAGACACCTATACTGTGACATTCCCTGCTAAAACGTCTGCATTTTCAAACAAGGACAGTGTAAAAAGTTACAGCTTGATTTTGCGTGTTGATCGCATTTTGTAGCATTCGGGTCACAAGAGAAAGCGTGCAGTTGCAGTACATCTTTTGTTTTTCCCACAGGCTCAGCTGACATCCACGAGTCTGTGACTTTAAGAGAGGACCAGGACACACTGCAAAGCTTCCATGAACACTCAAAGTCTCTTTGTTATCGGCTTCATAAAAACAGGTGCTGGAGGGGAAGAAGCACAGAGCGATTTATGTAGCAGTTTATTTTTTGTTTGGAGGTCTTTGATTTTGCAGCCACTCGTTTCACATGATGTCTAGTTTCTCCAGACAACTGGTGGTTCTTTTATGGCGATATGTTTGCTTTGATGTTCGTTTTTTCACTTTTTTCTCCTTTTTTGTAAAAATAAAAAGAAGACTAGAGGGGAAAATGGGGGAGAATCGAAAAGAAGCTGTTTTCTGGTTTATATATAAATAAATAAAAAAAATAACCAATCTGCTTAAGAAAGTATTTAATAAATATCAGACAAAAGCCACCGTAGCCAGGCCTCATTTGCCATCTATTAATGTTTTATTTCTTGCACTTCCACAATCAGTTTTTTAGAGTTAATAGGCCGAGGTGGGTGCATATTAAAAGCATTTTTTAAGCAGTCTATGATGTCAAATATTTAGATGCTGTGACTGATTATAAATGAACATGTAAACAACATTATATTATAGCTAAAATATCAAATTAAGAATGTATTAGATTGCAGTGCCCTACATATAATTTACTGTTCACTTATACGTCCTCATTTTCCTTACTGTTGGAACTGTGGGGATCTTTTAAAATATGACTCATTAACAAGGCTGATTATTACGATCACTCTGAGCCACTGTTTCTGAGGTCCCATATAACTAATTTCAATGATTTGTTGTTTTTGAAAGTAATGCAAATAATGTTTAAAGCGAAATCAAAGTTACTCCCAAACTGCGTACAAAGGTTTTTCTGACTACGGGAAAGTAAATATGTTTTGTCAGATTTTTGTAAGTTGACTGTAAAAAAAAAAAAAAAAAAGCAAAGAAAGAGATTAAATGAAGATGTATTTCTGTTGTTGATGCTGATATGTGCATAAAAATGTGCAATTCACTTGCAGTCTGCAAACAAATGTTCTACAAATATATTTTTGAGCGTCATATGTGAGAGTATTGTTGCTGTTCTGTTTGTTGATGTTATGTCGTTCTAGTCTTTCTACTTGGAAGGTGCGGTACTTTTAAAGATAGAATATAGGCCGAGCATTAATTTAAGCACTGCCTCACCCTGAGCCTGTTCAGTCACTATTTGTAACATGGATCTTATATGAACTGTTTTGTATATCAGTGTAAATGTGATGACTGAATGAACGATTAAACATCAAGTATTATTTTTTTATGTCTCACTTTTAAACCCATGTATCTATCAGATGATAACGCGGTGGAGTAAATGACTGTTTGTCCTTTAATCTCCTAAAATGATTGAAGAAACTAGAAAATTACACTTTTGCCCTGCAGCAGAAACATGGCCTCTATGCCTCTTTTCATAGGCGGAATAAAATAATGGCTCTTGGGAGGGAATGACAGACATGTGATATAGTTTAAATAATAGCAATTACAGCACGCAGTCTTTCCAGAAAGTGACAGTGGCACATGAAAACTGTTTCAACCAGTTCTGAAACTCACACTTAAAGGTTGAATGGAGCAATGGAAAGACTGTTTTGTGACATATTATGATAATACATTAAAGTGAAGGTGCAGTGTAAAGTTCATCAGAGCTAAAAAAAAAAAAAAATTAAAAATTAAAAAGTCATAGCTTAGCTGGACAAGATGTGGAAATAGTGGGGACATAGGATTGAAACAAGAAGGTAATAATGTGGAAATAGTACGTTATTACCACTTAATTACCAAAGTAATGTCTTCTCTTTTCTCTCCTGTCTCCCCTCAGCCCCCAGATACTCACAGCAGATGGCTGCCCCTCCCTCAGCCTACCTTTCTTGGGGTTTTCTCTCTAATATTGTAGAGTCTTGACCTTACAACATAAAGCAACTTGGGGGCCACTGTTGTTGTGTATTGGTGCTATATATGTATAAAACTGAATATATTTAAATCAAATACTAAACAGCAATAGTTTGCACAGGTGTACCTAATAAAGTGGCCTCTGAGTGTAACTTCTGTAAGGCTTGAGTAACTTTATTCAGCAGGTGGCAGTATTGAGTCACTAAGAGCGAAAGGATTTAGTCCTGTTGCAGCTTCCTGCAGTTAGATCTCTGTGCAGGCCGTCATTAAAATTCAGTCTAACCTATTTGTACACTGTGTGGGACAGCATCACTACAGCCTCGCACATCTGCGTCTGTAGACACATGTTTACCTAAATAGCTGTTTCTTGTTTTTGTCTCACTAATATTTGTGATCTGTTCACAGCTTTCTTTCACTCCTGTCTCTCTGACACCCAGAGCCCAACAATAGCAGTAATGCCAGGCTAACAGAACAACTCACACCTCATTCTCCTTGTGCTCTTCTCCATCCGGCTCTCCTTTGCTAATCCCACTTGCCATGACCTCTGAACCCTGGATGTCATCTTACATAAGAGGCTGATTGAGGGAAGCACGCGGGTGCAGCCTGAGGTGTGTTGTGCCAGCTCGTTTAAGCTCATTAACGGTTACTCTAGGATACAAATAAACAGCTACAAATAAACTTCAGTGGCAGAAGCTGGGGAAACTTATTCCGGTTTACAAGCGTCGTGTTCAGCTTCTGGTTCTCTGAATATTTTAGGTTCCAAGGTTTGGAACGTTTCTTGTTTTTCATTTGGCTGCCATAAAGGACACTGACTCTTTAGTTGTGTCTGCATCTGATTACACTCTGAGTATACACTTAGCATAGAACAAAACAGCTGAGGGAAAGAACACACGCTTGAATTTTCTACTGTTTTAAAATTATGTGACCTCCACAGTGGGGTCTCTCCCCAAACAATCACACACATACATACACCCACAGACCCATCTGTCCTTGCTGTATCGGTGAGGGTGAGTCACTCTGCTCCAAATGTCCAGCACGCTGCCATTAAAGCAGATGAATAATCAAACCACTGCTTTGACTAAAGCAATTGGTCTAACACGCGCACACAGTCATAGTTTGTCCTTTGTCCTTCCCACTCTTGCTTACTTCCAGGCTAACATTTGGGGTCCCTCCTCCCAGTGAGCACGTCTTATGATTATAGCTGACAGGGTGTACTCTGCGGTGGTAGATTTTCTGCTGTCCTCAAGTGGGACACATTTTTAGCAATAGAAATAGTCTTGCAGCTTTGTGAAGTCAGTATATTGCTCTTGTTTTCTTTCCAGAGAACTAGCAAAAAACCCTCTGAACCAAAAAAACTCCCAAAAAGTGTGTCTTCAGCATTTTCCCCCCACAAATCAAAACCTATGTGACTGAAATTGAACAAATGATCTCCTCTTGTCATCCTCTCGCTGTTAGATCTGATTGCAGCCCTCCACAGCATCAAAGGCATTATTCCAATCCACCTGCTAAAGCTTAAGTGGCTCACTGGTTCTGATTTGGACTTGTATTACTTGTATTACCTGTATTACCTGAAGAATGAATTAAATATATTTTTGTATTAACAGAACACTCTATATGAGGAAAGTTTCAAGGTTAGGTTTCATGATCAGCCACCAGCACAGTGAAGTGACCCAGTATAGGCACTGGTCCACTTTTAGCTGTAGAATATTTGCATGAAAAAGGACAACATAGAGCTTTAAACTCACAGCAAGCGAGTCCTGTGTTTGAACCCACCGGCCTGTGGGGGGATCCTTCTGTTTGGAGTTCTACCTGTACCTCTGTGGGTACTCCAGCTTCCTTCCACAGTCCAAAGACATGTATGTTAGGTTAACTGGTAATAACTGGTGATTCTGAATTGGCCTTAGGTGTGACTGTAAGCATGAAAGGTTGCCTGTCTCCCTGTGTTGATGGCGAGGTGTTTCCCGCCTCTCGCCCCAGCATGTCTGCAAAGAAAACGGATGGGTGACCTGGTTTACTCCTAAACTCAAAAAGCTGTGGCTGGAAAAGAGTAAGGCGTTCAGAAGCGGAGACAGGGACTGCTACAGAGAGGCCAAGTACAGGTTCACTAAAGAAGTGGACATTGCCAAACATCAGCACTCTGAGAAGATGCAGCAGCAGATCTCAGAGAATGACTCGGCCTCTGTGTGGAAAGGTTTTAGGAATATAACAAACTACAAGCCTAAAACCCCCCACTCCACTGATGACTTGCTCTTAGCCAACACCCTTAACAACTTCTACTGCCGTTTTGACGAGCCATCAGGCAGCCTTCACACCTTCAACGACCCCAACAATAGAGGCACTTTGGACACTCATTCCCCCACCTCTCCCCCCTCCATAGAGCCATCACCACCTTCAAACTGTTCACCTGCAACACCCGCCTCCTCACCCCACACAAAAGAGGATTTCACACCACCTCCTCCCACCACAACTCTTCATATTCATGAAGCAGATGTGAGGAAGCAGTTTAGGAGTCTGAATGCTCGGAAAGCTCCCGGCCCAGACGGTGTGTCTCCTGCCACCCTCAGACACTGTGCAAACGAGCTGGCCCCAGTGTTTTCTGGCATCTTCAACTCCTCACTGCAGGCATGTCATGTGCCTGCCTGCTTCAAGTCCTCTACCATAATCCCTGTCCCCAAGAAACCTAGGATCACTGGACTAAATGACTACAGACCCGTGGCTCTGACATCTGTGGTCATGAAGTCATTTGAGCGCCTAGTTCTCTCCCATCTCAAGACCCTCACGGCCCCCCTCCTGGACCCCCTGCAGTTTGCATATAGAGCCAACAGGTCTGTAGACGACGCCATCAACATGGCCCTACACTTCATCCTGCAGCATCTGGACTCCCCAGGAACCTACGCCAGGATCCTGTTTGTGGACTTCAGCTCTGCCTTCAACACCATCCTTCCAGACCATCTCCGAGGCAAGCTTTCCCAGATGAATGTGCCTGATCCCATCTGCCGGTGGATCACTGACTTCCTGACGGACAGGAAGCAGCACGTGAGGCTGGGAAAGAATGTCTCGGACTCCCGGACCATCAGCACCGGCTCCCCTCAGGGCTGTGTTCTTTCTCCTCTGCTCTTCTCCCTGTACACCAACTGCTGCACCTCCACCCACCAGTCTGTCAAGCTAATCAAGTTCGCAGACGACACCACCGTCATTGGGCTCATCTCTGAC
This sequence comes from Maylandia zebra, assembly GCF_041146795.1. Lineage (NCBI taxonomy): Eukaryota > Metazoa > Chordata > Actinopteri > Cichliformes > Cichlidae > Maylandia > Maylandia zebra. The sequence goes on along the minus strand of NC_135184.1, from coordinate 25,748,638 downwards.
GGGGACGAGTCTGCCTACAGGAGGGAGGTTGAACGTCTGGTGTCCTGGTGCAGCCACAACAACCTGGTGCTGAATGCCCAGAAGACAGTGGAGATTATTGTGGACTTCAGGAAGCACACAGCCCCACTCCCCCCCATCATCCTGACTGACACCCCCATCACTTCTGTGGACTCATTCCGCTTCCTGGGTACCACCATCACCCAGGACCTGAAGTGGGAGCCCACCATCACCTCCGTCATCAAGAAAGCCCAGCAGAGGATGTACTTCCTGAGGCAGCTGAAGAAATTCAACCTGCCAACACGGACGATGATGCAATTCTACACTGCAATCATCGAGTCCATCCTCACCTCCTCCATCACCGTGTGGTACGCTGGAGCCACTATCAGGGACAAACAGAGACTGCAGCGTGTTGTGCGCTCTGCTGAGAAGGTGATTGGCTGCAGACTCCCATCTCTGCAGGACCTGTACACCTCCAGGACACTGCGGCGTGCAGCCCGGATCTCAGCTGACCCTTCTCACCCTGGACACAGTCTGTTTGACCTGCTCCCCTCAGGCAGGAGGCTCCGGTCCATTCGCACCAGAACCTCTCGCCATAAGAACAGTTTCTTCCCCTCTGCTGTTGGACACATGAACAATAACCACATGATTGTCCCCGCCACTAACACATGACCCTACGCTGTGTCACTGCATCATTTCATGTTTGGCACTGATCACCACCTGCACTCATGTATATATCTTTCTACGTAGCACTCATAATTCTTATTCTCATGTATATATCTCATGTATATCTCATGCACATATCTTTCTTTCTACATAGCACTTTAATTCTTATTGTCTGCACTGAAGCACCGCAGCAATTTCCTAATGTTGTAAACCTCAACATCTGGCAATAAACCCATTCTGATTCTGATTCTGATTCTGATTTTTGCAGTTCAGAAAATTTTAATGAATTTAATCATCATAAATCATAAAAAAAAAATACAACAGATTTATTTTCAAAGCAAAAGCAATATTTGAATTAATTCAAAATAAAAGAAAATAGTGTATTTTATTTTATAGGACCTTGCATAGTATGTAGTGTGCCTGCTCAAGGCAAGCCAAGAGGTGCTTAGGCATCAGGGGACAGCAGCCATGTGACCGTGGTTTCAGGGATTGGTTTAGTGCAGATGTGACATCAGCAAGCCTCCCACTCCCTCCCTCCGCCCCTCTCTCCCCTGGTCTTTCTCTGCCTCTCTCTGCCCCTCTATCTCTCTGTAGCGCTCTGTTTTTTCTCCCTCTGCCTTTCCTCAGCATCCCCCCTCTCAGCGATGGCGTGTGTCAGTGCCGCTCGGCCGTCTGTGGCCTAACGCACACAGAGAGGACCCCTATTCCTCTCCCGATTTGCAGCGCATTCCTCGGGTGTCTCTTCTCCCCGTGTCCTTCACCGCTCCTGCTGCCTTGCAGCTCCCACCCCGCCTCCCCGTGCGGGTGTCTGGGAGTCGGGCCCTCGGGGGTGGAGGAAATCAACATCGTGCTTCGCTGGGGAGCTGTGCAGAATTAGCTATGCCCTGCCCAGGCATCTTTTGACCGGTCGGATTCCTCCATTTCTGCCCGCCTGCAATCCAGAGGGCAGCGTAGGATGAAAATCTGCAATCATGATGCAAGGTAAGTGATGTGTGCACTCCTTTTATTTTCCACGTCCTGTTTCTCAGCGTCCTCCTCCTGCCCTCTTGTGTCCTGCTGGGCCATTAAAAAAAGTGAATGCAGTGATGTGATCTGTCATGCCGTGCGGACCTCTGGTACGACTGAGCTGTATGCATGACCAGTGTGACAATGTGGCTATTGTGAGTACTTGTGCGTATGCGTGTGTGTGTGTAAGATTTATAGAAAGGTAGCTGTAATGCCTGAGAAGATGTTTGTGGTGTAGAAAGGGGGAGCTGCCATTCACAGTGGTAAAGTGTGTACAGAGTAATGTCCTTTTGGGTTTGTGTTTGTTTTTGCGTGTGCCTGTGTGTGTATGTGTGTGTGCATGCTAATCTTGCAGTTATGTCATATAGATGTGTATGTAAGGAGACATGTGACCACTCCAAGTAGCTGTACTCATTCATTACTACTAGCTGTTGCTATCAGGTGATCCTTCAGCCTCAGAGCATTTAGTGCATGTCTCATATAAACTGAAGTAAAGGATGCTGTCCTACAGTTAGGTGAAGTACATTATAAACCATCCTGCTCTACATGAGAGATGCTGGGTCTTTATCATCCATTTGTGCCTACGTGGTAATGGAAGGTGGCTATTATTAGCAGAGGGCCTGCAGTCAACCTAACATGATATTGTACTCGGTTCACAAGCTGGAGGAAACTCACACAGATGTCACAAGCTCACCGTAGCCTTTGTTAGCTACATGTGCACACAGTGTTAGCATGTAGTTAGTGACATTTAGTGAGGTCTGGACTAAAATATAGGTGTAGTAATATGCTTCTTGGGCTTAAGATAAAATGTGCAGGTCCTCTCTATAAATCAGAATCATTAATTGCAGTAGTGTGGGCAGTAATCTTGGCCAGGTGGCCTATTTGTACTAGAAGTTTATGCTTTAAAGACCACATTGCTAGTTTTACAAGTTTCAGACACTTAAAAAAATGTAATTCCTGCTGATCATTTTCCATGGCATACCATAAGGTATCAAATTGATCTTTTCTTCCAGGCAGGAGTAAATGTCAGGAGTGTATAAAAATCAACTTGCAGAAACTTGAAACCTACTTGAGATAGGGCTGGAAGCGCGTAAAAAGAAGAAAACCAAGGGAGTGGGTGGAAAGGATGGACGTCGTGGAAAGGGCAGAATTTATTGTCTGCTAACATAAAGTTAAGCTACTGTAAGAAACTGTAAATATCTAAAATACTGAACAAAAGTCAGAGGATAAGATGTGAAGAGAAAGCAGAGAAAACCTGTTCAAACCGCTCATCGGAGCAGAACTGTTCTTTTTCCTTCTTTATTTGAAACCTCCTCTGTGTCACTGGTAACAGCGGCATGCTAGTTGAGCTACACGCAACTGACAACCAAGATAGCTGACTAGCTGTTTGTTTTAGGGATTTACACAAATTATGGATGCCATTCTTCTGTTTATCGAGGTTTGCGTTTATACAAACTGTGTCATAGTCTGAAAGAACTTGACAGTGAATCCAAGGCATCGTTCTTGACAATACTTTGTCTAAAAACATTAGTCAGTTTCCACTGTGAACATTTCTCCTACAGCTTTAGTCTTATCTTCTTTCCTAGATGCAGTTTCCTTTGTTGTAAATAGCTGTGTGTAGATGTCAGTGAGTAGCTTTCTTCTTGAGCTTCCAGCTGTATCATCTGCTAATTAACTGTGTAAAATGTAGAACAACAGTATATAGTAGAGAAGAGACTACAAGCTGCAGAACAGACACTGCAAGGATACCTGAGGTTAAATTTGGTCATATTAAGAAAATGATATAGCTGTAAAAAGGCTGAAAGTCTTGTAGCACATTACCAATAAATGCAAATCCATTTGTATTTCACGTGCAGAGTAAAAAACCCCCAAAATAACTTGAATTTTAATCCTCGATTTTGAAAGTGGAATAATGGCACTATAGGGAAGTTACATAGTTAAATTATCAGCAGTAATGTGAAGAACATGTTATTTGTGAGTAAGTAGGGTGACGTGTGAATCCATCACTTTGGTCCTTGGAAATGTTTTGCAGAATTGTGTCTAAAGATTGTGTGTCTGTGAGTTGGCATGAAGGAGACCCTAACTCAACTATATTTACAGCTAGTATCATTAATTAGTATGATGCCTCTGTTTAATGAGGCTCTCCTCAGGCAAACTCTGTAAATGGGTTACAAAAACAACACAGTCCTGCTGTGACGCACAGTGTGATCTGCATCGCTTTGCAGTCAGTCTGACCAGACCTCTTGTACTCGCTCGGCGTGTGATACGTAGTCGTTCAACAGGTTTGTTACTCATCAGTGTTGGGACTGATCTTTACCAACAATGTCACATGCAGGTTAGGACTGGAGAGAAGAATCGTGGTACAGACCTGTGATTGACTAACAAAGAGACAGGATGCAGGAATAATATTTGCCAGTCGAGCCACTAATACGTCACATCACAGACCCTGTCAGAAGAACGTGAATGCTACTGATTAACATTTATAATATTTGTTAGGATTTAAGTATGAGTGAAGGTAATCACCACATCAGTGACTCTGTATTAATTTAATTTTGAAATGAGTTTCTCCTGTTTTGTGTTTATCTTAACGACACAATATCTGTGACATGAATTAAAAAAGTAAGGCACAAAAAAAAAATTAAAAGCGGTAAGTCTGTTTAGAAAATGTGATCCAGTTTAAAGCACAGCATGCAGATTACACAAAGGGATGATGAGCAGAGCAACACACAAACGGTATCAGCTGCTTCTGAGTGGCACAAAATGTTCATCCTCCCAACTGTTCATCACACGTGTCCCTGTCGCTCTGGATTTGACTATCAACTGCGCTCACTTCTTCTAAAACACAGTTATGCAAACCTGTCGGTTGCTTATTGGGGGGGAAAAGAAAATGCGTGCACACGCACTCAAACTCACACTCAAACACACAGACTTTTTTTTTTTTTTTTTAAAGAAAACTGCTCTTTGTCAGAATTTGTTTAAGGTGTCTTTCAAAGATTTTTAAGTGGAGTGCATTTAACTTTACACTTATTCAGACTTTTTATTTAAGTGAAAAGTTACATGTTATAGTGTAATAGTACGCAAGTCAAAATACATTAAAATACCTAAAGTCACTCATCTTGGTTAACTGCACTTTCTGGAATATAAGTACGTTGAATTATTGAGCCAGAATAAGTGATTCATTACTGTGACTATCACAGTAAGCGCTCTAGACCAGTGATGTTGGACTGGAGCACTTTTGACCCATTAATTCACTCATTAAACAAAAGAGTACTTTATCTTTAATTATACCAGCAAACAGCCTTCATAGATAACACCCAGAGAATTTTTGTTTAGCATGTTAGCTAATTCTCTCCGCTTTGTATTGCTAATTAGAGAATGTTAGTATGCTAACATTTTATGCTTTAATTTGCTAACATGTTAATAGATGTGATGAACTCCAAACATCAGAATGCTAACACTGTAAATGCACGTTAAGCTAAAGTTATTATTAGTCGGGCCTAGGTAGCCTCACGGACCTGTTAGCATGCTAGCATGGCTATAGACTTGATGTAATTTTTAAATCAATACACTCCTGCAGCATGGAGCATCATTAAACAACCTCCAGTTATTTTTATTGTCAGTTGATAATAAGTGCTCCAAATTACATTTGCATACAGCATGTTCTGTGTCCTAATCATTTCAAAAACCTTTGAAAAATCACTATAAGGTGAAACAGAAAAAACGTTTTTCTTTGTGTTTATCGTTCTGATTGCATCGCTGCATGTTGCCAGCCGACAGTGCTGCAGGACTTTTGGCATTCAGTTTGGCTGATGGGACGCTGTACTAGATCCCTGGCTGCTCTGCTCTGAATCGTGCTAATGAAGTGAACACATTGATCAACGGTTGTTCATTTTTTCTTAACAGCCTACATAGTCAGGAAGGGGACACTGCTTCGTTTTATGTGGAGGCTCTCTCCAGATTGCCTGGGGTTTGTTCCAAATCAATACGTTAATTTTTATCTTACTGTAACTTCTCTGTATCCACTAGCCCGTACTCATCCCCAGGCTCTTATACACCCAGCCCATTACTCTTCTTTGTTATTTGCTTTCAAGTGCATTTTAATGTCTAGATAGTTAATTTTATATTTGGCTATAACAACTTAAAATGAGTTCTTAATGATAATGTTCACGCGCTCCTTTCCTGTGTGTGTTTCTATGCTAGGACTGAAAAACCGAACCAGGAAAGCCCTGGGCTTACGAAAGAAAGACAAGGACAAAGAAACAACGTGAGTTTCCTCAGACACTCACTGGTAACAGGAGAAAATCCCTAAAACACTTTGAGAACTCATTGGTTTGAGAATGTGAATGCATAGAGATGTAAAACAACCCAAACTACTGCTATGACACTAATAAAGTTCTTGTTGGATTTATAAAATTATAGGAAATTTTGTGCTATAGGTCTATGCGGTACCTGCAAAAGATACCAAAAATAATCTGAGTACCACAACATGGGTATTTTACATTAAATAATTTAAAACAAGACCCACTTTTTTAAAACCACATACAAATGAAGAAAAATCTACTGGTATACTGGTACCTAATTTTTCCATCTGCTTGTTTTGTCAAACAGGAGCTCACCTGACAAAGAAGGAAGTGGAAGTGGAAAGAAAGGAAGCGTACGTACATACACAATGAAAGTGTTTCCTTTAATTTACCTGGGTTTTTTTGGCCCTCTAAGTGTTTGTGACTGTTTAACAGAGGAAACTATACCTAGGAGATTATAACAGCACAACAGGAAACTACAGCACAGTGACTTTAACAAGATTTAAACGGATTAGTTGGAGGTCTCTTCCTGTTAAAAGGTAGTTTTTCTGCACCGCTGTTTCCAAGTGCTGCTTTTTGGGGATAAAAATTTCATTTGGGTTCTTTCTTTACCTGGACATATAAACACTTTGGGAAGACTGTTAACTGGTGCTATGAATAAAATTACATTTAACTGAACTGGGCCTGCAGCAATAATTTATTCTGATTATGGTACATTAAAAAAAATCTAAAAGTATATTAAAAAAATATAATTTTGATATTAAAAGAATTTTAGTTTAACGTCATAAGCTTTTATCGTTTTGCCTTCTTTATGATCTCCGTTTTGATAGAAAAAGGCCAACGGGGCTCCCAATGGTTTCTATGGGGAGATTGATTGGGACAGATATGTAAGTATCCACAGCCTACACCTGCACATTTTCTCTCTTTGTCTCTCTTTTTGCATGGACTCTGCAGCTCTGGCATTGGAAATACTTGCAGTGCTGTGCTGTGCAATCAGTGTCATGTGACGCTAGGTTTAAAATTACAGAGTAAAGGGTACAAATGTGTGTGAGTTATGGCGGTGCATAATCTGTGAGTCAGCAGGAGCTTCATCTACCAAGTGGAACGTCTCCAGCAAGACATCTGTGAAATCTAATCTGCATTTCTATGCGCTGCTGAAGAGTTTGAGAGTGGCTAGAAACAACCGTCACCATTTCCCTCTCGCTGTCTCTCTTTTGCAGGCCTCTCCTGATGTAGATGAGGAGGGCTTCAGCCTCCGGCCTGGTGACGAGGGTGATGATATCCTTTTAGTCGGAAGGAGAAGTAGCACTCTTAGGAGTCTTCGCCAGCAAAAACTATTGATCTGTTTGGCTTTGTGACTCATTGGTTGAGTGCTTTTCAGCATTAAATAGGCCAAATCCCTGCGTATGTGCACCCCTGCTGCAAGGCAGCCGGACACAGCCACATTAGGTCGAACCGGCTTTACAATTGTCGCTAAACCACAGTTCTCATTAACCACTGACGCTCAGTTCTGCTCCCACAGGTGTCAGCAGTGGGAGTATATGTTTGAACTGGATTCATAGATAGTTGACACTGTGGAGACCTTCCCTGAGCAGGAAGATTTAGTGGAGGTGGAGAAGGAGTGTCAGTTACAGCAGTTGTAATACTGGTAACTGGGACACAGAATGGATATCTCACTCCTGTCCTGCACCGTTGTCCTTGCTTTAAATGCTACAGAAGGTTGAACTATCTGCATTTTTGTACAGCATGTTGTACTTCCTCCTCTTTGCCCTTTACAAGTGTTCACCAGCCTCCAAAGAAAAGCACTTTTTCTCGTCCAGCGACTCAGAGGATGACGAGGACAGCAAAAAAAAGTTCAAAATTAAGATCAAGCCGCTGGTATCAGACAGTGCCAAGTGTGTGCTTCCATCCATGGACGAGCTAAAAGCGTCAGTGGGAGGCCTGGCGCTGTCCCCGTCTCTGGTGAGTGCTGCTGATCTGCAGTCCTGTTCTGCTGCACAGTTGTGAAGAGCACAATAGTCACGCTCAATGCAGTTCATATACTTTACCAGCTGCTAATTTCTCTCAAATCTGTTTGACTCTCTGCCTGCGCTTGTCTTTTCTTCTCACTTATTTGCTGCCCTCTTGTAGAGGAGAAGTCCGGTAAGCCTGTCACACATTTTCACATCTGTATCAGCACCCTGACAGATGGCATGAGATGTGGTGAAAACGCTTGATAACGTGTTCCCTCCTGTCGTAGTGATCTCGTAGACTGTCTTCGCTGGCTTTCGTTTTTTTTTCCTGGATGCACTTTCTTTCCCAACCTCACTGCCTCACAAAAATCACAACTTTCTTTTTCTTCTTGCTTCTGTTCCTTCAGTTTTTTCCTGCTCAGCGACAGCTTTATTTAAACCTTTGTGGCAAAGCGTGTGCGTTACATAATGCAAAGCAAACCTAACACACATACAGTTCCAAACCCGTTGATCTAGAGACCCTGCTGTCTTCGGTGTGAGGCTGTGTGCGTGCTGATTCTAGGTGATGCTCGTATTGTCCGCATAATCTCCAGGGAGTTACGGCTCATGCTGCATTATTGAGGCTTTGCGGTTAAAGTAAAGAGATGCGGTGTGTGTAGTTGTAGTTAGTGTCCATTTGACTGATTTGTCACTCACTCTCTGACCCAGGTCTGTTCTCTCTTCCTTTTTGCTGGTCTCAGAGACACAGTCCGGTAAGTTTTCCCTCTGCTGGCTGTTTTACCACTGATAGCCCCAAATGCAGCTTTCTGATCTCCGCTGCCTTACTCTGTACAATGCAGAAAATAAAGAGAAACATTTTTACCTCAGGCTGTAGTGCTGTTCATCCGTTGTTTAGTTAGCGAGTTGCCTTGTCCACCAGAGATACAGACGGGAGAAATTTCCGCCTTCTCATGAATACGTGACACTTGACTTTTGCCTCTCAAAGCTCCAAAAAATGTACCACAGCTCTGCAGAAGGGGTACGCCATTAATGTTTACACCTTGTCATGCTGTCATGTCAGCATGAGCCTCCCATCACGGGTAGATGCATACTTCCCTCTGCTGACTGACACAGTTAGCATGTGTGCTTCATTCACGAAAAGACTCACAAGAAAGTATGTATATTTTTCTGATGATCATTTCTGGAAGGAGGCATTTCTGCTTTTCAGATGCTTTTTATTTTTCGAATGGAGTTGGTAGTTATGATTTGGCAGCACTAGACAAAGCACAGACTTCTCAAGCTGATGTCTCCAATTCTGTTCAAGTCACACCAAAACTATCAAGACTGATGAAGAGCACTTAAGCCAGAGGAGTAATACACAAATTAGATTTCCTATAATCGTACTGTGTTTTGATATAATAAGAAAGAAGAACATCTTAAAGGACTGAAGATCATGTGTATTTGTATACGGTGTATAATATGATCTGTAGCCTTACTTTTTCTTTTGTTTGGATTTCTTTTTTTTTTCTTTTCTTTTTTTGCACGGGCAGATGAAAAGGAACTTGTCCTGTAAGTACACATCTCTAAAAATCACTTTTTAAAATTCCTCCCGTATTCCTGTACTTGTGCTCATAACCACATTGCTACTGCACGCATATTAAAGAGGATATATTATGCTCGTACCCAGCTATTTGAGGAGCTTTGCATGACTCAGGGTTCAAAATAATCGTTATTTAACTTATTCTAAGCCTCTGTGTAGTCATTTTTTAAATTCTATGTCTGAAACAAGCCTTTTAAGCATCTCTTCCTTTAAACCAACTTTCTTCTGATTGGCTGCCACTTGTGAACAAAAGGTTTAAACAGTTGGTGGATGGGACTTCTCCACTCCTAACCAGAACAACATAACAGTAGTCTCAGCAGAGCAGGAGCTGAGCGTTTGTTATTTTTCTTATAGGTGAGGAGATCGCTAGACCCAGACGCTCAACCCCGATACCGAGTCCTGCCCCAGAGACGCAAAGGTCTGTCATCCTTTTAGCAATGTTGGCAAATTAAACGCTTCTTTCATTAAGATGGTATGCTATTGCTCTGCTTCAGATGTCCCTTGAGCAGCTATGTGTGCTATTTTTTTACTTGTTGCATGTGTTTTTTTGCAGTGACAGGCTGTCACAGAACACTCCTGCCTTCTTTGAGCTGCCTTTAGAGAGAAAATATGCCAGATATGACGGTCAGTCCTCCATTGATCAGACATAACTTTACCCAAATGAATAAACTCCCTTTACAAAGGTGACACTGTTCCCCCCTTTATCCAATGACAGTGGTACCTTCGGATGCGTGGGGAGATTCTAGACCCCGATCAGAATCACAGCTGAGCAGAAGTTTTCCAACAGGGGGTGAGCAAACATGAGTGAACTTTATCTCTGTTGTAATTCGTGTTTCTAAAGAAGTTGTGCTGACCTTGAATTGTTGCACCTGTCGCAGCTCCGCCTCCACTCCCTCCAAAAAACATTCCATCGAGAAGTCACTACGGCTATCCTTCAGAATCTGCTGGTAAATTTATTTTCAAACATCAGTCAAGAATATAGTTAGATCAGTCAGCTGTGATCTCACTTCTCCAATATACTCTTTGCAGCCGATCTACCCAATGGGAGGGCGGCTCGCAGTTCGGCACCAATCTACCTGAATGTCCTCTCCCCAGCCTCTTACCGAGGCTCCCCTGCCCCCGACCTAGACGATGTCTTTGGACCCATGAGTGAGGACACCATGTCTCCCAGATGGGTTACTTTCACTGATGACAGGCCCCCACCGCCCGATGAACCGGCTCCACCTCCGCCACCCGACTCTCCTCCGCCAGACACACCTTCATCCACCCCTTCCACCCCCTGCCTCTCGCCTGGACCACCTCCAAACGAACCCCCACCTTCACCTCCGCCGTTTTCCCCTGGGTCTCCTCCTCGTTTCACTCCGCCAGACTCGCCTCCCTCCATTCTACTCGGACCTCCTCCGCCAGATGAACCAGCCCCTCCTCTGCCCCCAGAATTCTCCCCCTCTAATTCCCCTCCTGGGTGCCCTGAAGAGGATGCTATTGATGAGGAGATGCTGCAGTTTGCAGAGTACTCTTCCTCCCCTGCCCCCATCAGCCCTGTGCCTCCTCTGCCAGCGGAGCGTAGATCCCCTCGTGCTGGAGTCACGTCTCCACTGGTCCTTGGGGGTTTAGGGGGTAAGAGGACTCCAGAAGGTGTAAACCTGAGAGAAGATGTACCAGACTTTGTGGGTTCCCCCAGAGAGCTGACGCCAAGCTTCAGGGGCACGCCACCTCCTCTTCCTCCAACTACCTACAGGTCTATCATGTCTTCCCCGGGACCCTACTCAGGCAGCAGTGAGTACTCTTGTGTTGCTGCAAACACGCACAGTGGCCTCTTCGAGATTCATTTACACCAAGCACGATTAATGTTTTTTATTTAAATTCTGCAGTGTCCTTTAATTTTGTTTGCTTTGAAAAAATTGAGAATGACGAGGCCACCAGCACAGCCACAAAAATAAAAATCACAGAGATGAGCAGGTCAAACTTTAGTGACATCTAGTGTTGTGATTCTGAAATGACAGCGTTTTGTTTGTAGTGCATAACAGGTCTTATCTTTCCAGAAATATAAGGAAATATAATGTTGATATTTTAAAGGGGGACTGCTGAAAATGCTTAAATGGTCTTGTTTAACATATACCATCATTCAATATACCATCATTCAATTGGTGAATACCGAGAACAAGCATCCCACATCAGACCAGTATGAAAATTACAGGATGCTTTCTATCAGCACAGAGATCACAGGACGTCTTCCTACAGATTTTTTTTTCACGTGAATCAGAAGAACACCTACAAAAATCTCAACAGCAATTTTATTTCATGCCAGAACCAACCAGAGTCTCGCACAACAGTTTCTCTCCAAACACAGCTGATAGAAGGGAAGTGCGGCAATAAAAATCTCCGTCACTGTGAACTGAAGGCTGTGCTAACCACAGACACTGGTATGTGCCACAGGCCCCTCATCTCCAGCTCGTCCTACCACACCTCAGTCTCGAGGCAGCCCAGTCCCTCCGCCTCCTCCTCCTCGTCCGTCCTCCCGACCAAAGCTGCCCCCGGGGAAACCGATCACAGACCTGGTATGTGGGAAAAGCCCTTTCTTTTCTTTTACCCTCTCTCTCCCCCCCTCATTTATCTTTTGTTCCTGAGACTGTGTTTTTTCATTCTGAACAAAATAACTTGTGTTACATCTCCAGACCCGGCCATTCAGTCCGCCAGTTTCAAGCAGCCCCCCGCCTTTTGCCCCCCTGGCCCGGGCAGAGAGCTCTTCATCAATCTCCTCCATTACCTCACAGAGTGCAGCGTCCACCCCAACTTTAGGAAGGGACCTCAACTTGTCCACCACAGGTATGCTACCAGCAAGATGGCTGTCATGCTCGTCTCTGCAGCTTAGCTGCGCATCTCAGTCCACATGTTGTCTGTCACTCATCGTGTCCTTGCCTCACAGTCTTGTCCCTCTCCATGATTCTCTCTTCCTGATGTCTCTGCTCACTCAGAGGCCTCGCAGCCTCTGGTATGGTTTGACCACGGCAGGTTTTATTTAGCTTTTGAAGGTGAGTTGAGCTATAGTGCTGCTTTAGTGACACCAGTGCATGCACTGTACGCACCTGCCCCGTTTCTTTACTGGCTGTGTCCACAAGAGTGCTGCCACCCATCCCCATCTCCTGCTCACTTACTTAGAATCCAGATCCATGATCGAGGCTTTGGTTTTGCTTTAATTGTTTTTGAATTATTCTGTCCTCTGTGTGTGAAACCTACTTTCAGGCAAGTAAGATATAACCCAACTACGGTTTTATAAGGAGATGTTATAGCAGTGTCACTTGTGTTTATGTGTGTTTTAGGGTGCTCCAGAGGTCCCAGTCCACTCACCATGGGACCCCAAGACACTCTGCCAGTGGCAGCTGCCTTCACAGAAACCATCAATGCCTACTTTAAAGGCGCTGACCCCAGCAAGTAGGCTTACATTAAAAATGCACTGACATCATGTCAGCATGGATTTATGCTAAAACTGAAACACTGCACTGCTAATAATTGCAGACAGGGGAATGTTTCTAAGGCAGACTGGGCTAGGTTGTTTTAAGCCTAATTAGGTACACAGTTCTTTGTATTCAGGGTTTTTATACTGAGAGGGATCTGTGAGCTTTATATTTTGTTTAGTTTGAGTCCTCTCTCTGCCTCAGATGTGTTGTGAAGATCACAGGGGAGATGGTGCTGTCCTTCCCCGCTGGCATAACCAGGCACTTTGCGAGCCACCCAGCTCAACCTATCCTCACTTTTAGCATCAGCAACTACAACCGACTGGAGCAGGTCCTCCCTAATCCACAGCTGCTGTGCTGGTAAGATGAAGATTACAGACAAACATATACTGGAGCGGACAGTTGCCCATTTTTACAGTCCAAACAAAAGAGATTCATAGTGTTACTTCATGCTGGCTGAATCAAAGATGTTCCTCTCATCCCTTAGTGATTCCACTACAGACAGTGTAGACAGAAAGGAGTTCTGGGTAAATATGCCAAACTTGATTAGCCATCTAAAGAAAGTGGCTGAACAGAAGCCTCAGGCGACATACTACAATGTGGATATGATCAAGTATCAGGTATATAATATCCGTTAATATTCACGGATGTGTTTTTATATTTTTTCTATCTATCCAGTTATCTCACTGTCTTCTTTGTCTTTGCCATTTAGGTCTCAGCAGACGGGATCCAGTCCACTCCTTTGAACCTGGCAGTGAGCTGGCGTGGCGATGGCACCAACATAGACCTTAGAATAGACTACAAATACAACACGGAGGCTCTGGCTGCCCCGGTGCCGCTTCACGACATCAACTTCCTGGTTCCTGTTGATGGAGGCATTGCCAAACTACAGGCCATGATCCCACCTGCCACCTGGTGAGGATTCCTGGTGACAAGGACTCTTAGTATGTGGTCGTATTGAGAGGCTAAGGCCGAGATAGTATTGTAAACTGAGCAAACTGACGTGTATGTTAGTGCATCAACCGTCTACCTTTTACCATCTATTTGTAGAAACTAGGCTATATTATTTTCATACTCTGTATTTATATAAGTGTGTATAAATATTGGCACAGTTGCCTGTGTATTATTGATATGCACTGTATTCATCGTATTATTATATCTGCTCTTTAGAGTACATGTGAGAGAGTAACATGTAACATGGAATTTCTTTCCTCATATAGGAATCCGGAGCAGCAGACAATACAGTGGAAAATCCCAAGCCTGTCTCACAGGTCTGAGAATGGAGGCAAGTATTCATTTTTGCCATGTTCATACTATTTAACATTTTTAATTTCTACTTCATCTTCTTCTTCTTTGGATTTTAAAAGTAAAATCTTTTGGTCCCGTTACACAAATATCACATGTCTGGCAGGAGTAGGGGCTCTCCTGGGCCGGTTCCAGATGATCGAGGGTCCCTGTAAACCCTCCCAGCTGACAGTCCAGTTCACAAGCGAAGGAAGCACTCTGTCAGGCTGTGACATCCAGCTGGTCGGGACTGGCTACCGGCTATCATTGGTCAAGAAGAGATTTGCTGCAGGTCAGTTTAAGCATCAGAAACAGTGGCTGACTGTCTTCAGTCTGTGGTTTGTTAATATAAATGCACACGGACACTTCCCAACTATCTGACATGTCTTATTGTGTTTCACAGGGAAATATTTGGCAGATAATTAGCGGACCTGTTTGCGAACAGAACCAAGAAAATCAATGGCTTTTGACTGTGAAGACTATGGATCATCCCATGTTTAGTGCATTTGAAAATTTATCTTTAGGAGCCATTAGATTTAATGGCTGGAGTTCATTAGAGTAACAGATAACAACACAGAGGTGAAATGTGACATTCTCGGTCAACTGACTGCTGCTGAGTTTATGCAAGTAAATACAAGTCATTAGTTTTGTGCACTTGGAACACTTATGAGCTTATATAGAGTAACGTTTAGGGAAACCCCAAGTCTATGTTCTTGTTAACTTAAAAATAATTGTGGATTTCATACAGTGATCCAGCTTTATTTGTTCTATTTTCCTCTTGTTTCACGGGTTATCACTTCGAATGCACTCTTAAAGATGATGTGAATAATTTGTATGACAAAACAATCTTAAACGAGGTGGAAAAGATGGAAAACGTTTTAACATAGGTTTGCTTTGCAGATGTATTCCAATTAGTTATAGTCACATGGTACTGTCTGATTTGCACTGCCACCTTTAAATCAGATGTTTTTTGTTTATTTTCAACATGTGTGACTGTCGTGATTGTTGTCCAAGCAGAATGTATTCCTCTGTGTGGACAGCTTTGACACCGTCATATCCCTTTTATCTGTCTTATGATTAAAGGTGACAGTTTAAAATGACCTGCAGCACTGGAAGAACATCAGCACTATGAATCCTAAGGTGCTCTTGACATGGAATTATGTTTGCGCCTCAGTCCTGGGAACTTTAGGGAACAATTTGATCATGGGTCATGATCATTTCCTTCTAGCACATAAATTCGATTTTGTAGGGAAACTTGTCACAATAATAATTAGAGCAAATAAAACTGTTTGCTCTATGATTTGTATGCTTGATCCATTTAATCATCATAAGCCCACGGTAACCAAGATCCAAACTTAATGCTATTTTGCTTCCTTAGACTGAATGAACCATTTAGACTTGGTTAGCAAAGTTACATTTTGATTTATAGTCATCGTGAGTGTTTTGGATTATTGGAGCTATATTTGTGGCCATATTTGTATGACAGGGTTGCGGGCTAAGTTCGCTGTAGGTTCACTCAAGTAATATAGAGCAGAGACTTCTAGGACATGATGTGCAACACGGCAGGAGATTTGGCAGATGGCTCAGAGAATGATCAAAAAGACACCCACATGCACGACGGGTCCAGTTCCTATTAACTGAGGTGGTGCCTTGCAGAAAACGAGTGGCATAGTTGGTCCACTGAGGACACCACTGTCATTGGAAATGAAAAGTTTTTTTTACTAAACTGTAAATGTTAAAGGTGGAAATCACCAGACGGTTGGGTGAAAGTCACATATCTGTTGATGTCTTCACAGACAAATTCACATTTGAGCCGATGTGAGTTTACTAACTAACGTTATCTCAGGATGATGGTGGTTGAGCTGAGCGCTTTTGTTCGTAGTATTCAGAGTATTTTCATTCATTTCGTAAAATATCGATATTTGGTGTTTACGTATTGATAAAATACTGCAATAATATGCAGTGTCGGTTTTTTTCCCCACCTCCTAGTTTATGGGGATTGACTCATTTTTGGAGGCAGCCTCGAGTGGACGTTAAAGGAACTGCAGTTTTGGTCATTTCAAAGTCAAACATCAGGCCTCAGTTTGTTGAGTGCAAAAGAGTTTCTTTACAAACCACACTTGATGTGCTGGAAAGACTGTGCTCAGGGCTGAAGCGCATACATAACGCCATACTTTCACACACACAGCCTTTAAACACTACTACTGGAAGCATTTTTACCATTAACGAGTCGTGTTGGCAGAGAGTTAGAGCAGTGTGACCTGGTGCACAACAAACGCATCGAATTACCACTAAAGGGCAAGTGCAATGTTGAGATACATCAAAGGTCTCACATTACAGGACACAGGTGGAGTTTGTGGTGGTGTTTTGTGGGTAGAATTGCATTATACTGAGCTGACGCTTATGTGTGAAGCTGCTACTTTCACTGGGACAGCTTGGGTAATTTATCCAGAAATTATATTAGGAAGTCTAGAGATGCAAGAGTGCCATACACTGAGGAAAAGGACCTTTAAGTTTCCAGAGAAATCTAAAGGGACCAGGGCTATGGATTGTAGGAGTTGCCTTTGATGCTGCTTATAAACTCTGACAATAATCTTTGATGGAGGACATCACAGAGCAATGAAAAGAAGTGTCTATCAAAAAGACAGCACTATTTATTTCCCTGCTTTATTTTCTCCCTTTTCCCACCATGTCGAATAAATGTTTTATCATTTTCTAATAGCAATATTTAAAAGACTTAAGTGTAAAAAGTGTACATAAAAAGCTATGTTTCAAATATTTCTCTGAGCATATGGACGTGTCTGTGATCGTCTCTTGGTTTCTTGATGTCAGCGCTCATAATGCATTTGGTTCTGCGTAACGACACACAACACTCTCTTCATCTAACGTAGGTTTCTTGTAACAAAAAAACAAAGAGAAAAAAAAGAAAGAAAAGGTGTTGATGAATAACTCCAAACAGTGGCGCATGAAATCTGCACCTGTCCATCGCCGGTCTTATCAATGCAATACCACTTTATCCATTTCAGTGAGGTCATGATGTGTGTGTTGTTGTATCAGTGTGCTTTGAGAAGAGACTCCTTTGCCTTCACTTGCGCCTCCATTCTCTATTTTGCTGGTGATGCACCTTCAGAAACTCATTGTCAATCAAATCTGGCATGCGTTCAATGACGTACCCATCCCATGCATCCGATATAGGTGTTTGACATCCTCCTGTGTTTGACTTGCACACAAAAGCACACCTTCAATTTTCTTCATGAAACAAATTGTTGCTTCATGTCACATGTGTGTGTTTCACTTTTTTACAGAGCGTTTCCATGTGTTGACTCACACTTTGGACTCGGGCGAAATTCAGTTCCTTAGAAAAAGAAACATGGCTTTTTTTTGGTTGAGTAAGAACGACTTTTGTTTTTCTTCTGTTGAATATGCTTATATTTTTCTTTGCCTTATTTTTGAGTGTACACTAATATTCCAAAACCAGAGGTTTTCTGTAAGTTTATTTTTTCTACAACTTTTTTGGCTGTATGTATTCTTTCACTGCATTAGGATCAGAATATGCAAACATTTCATGTAAATTTCCCATCCAAAGATTTTGAGAGAAAATATATGAAAAAAAAAGTCATTATAATGTAATACCTGTTTTACTTGGTAATAAAGAAGAGGAAATAAGAGTCATTTATCTCCTTCTCATTTGTTCAAAGATGTAAAAATATAACACCTACAGGCACATAACCCGTAACATTAAATGTACAACCTGGCGCTTCAGCGACACTGTAAATTATTGTCTGTCATAACTTAATAGTGAGGTCAAATAGGCTGAAAACCATCATCATCAGTCATCATGTTATATAAATAAACACTCCCAAGCAACTACAAAAACAGTCCTTAGTGGGATTATGGGAATTTTTTTACCCCGTCATGGTCTTATTCCTGCACATGACGACAGTTTATGAAGCAGGATGAAGGATGAAAAAGAGAATGAGCTGCTTAGTTAGTTAAAAATAAACTGTATTATAAGAATATACATAGATATAGATAAAAAGCTTAATTTACTCATATCCAGTTATTTACAAATCATTATCTTTTAATTTAATAGTTATCTTAATTTGATTTAATTATCTTTTAATATTTCTTTCATCTATTCCATATTCTTTTTAAAAATGTATTTAATACACTCTTATCCTATCTTAGAAGAGTGTTTTCCCCCACATATGTTTCTTTTAAGGATGCATTCAAGGATATAATTTTTCCACAGCAGCTATTTGCCGTAAAACACAGGTGTTGCTAATCACATAAATTAAGGATCTGTGCATAAACTGGCCAGAGCATGAATATTATATATTTTTTTATTGTGTTATATGATATTATTAGATTATTTGTAGCTCCTGTGTTTATCTTTTTCATGTCAGTATAACGTTTGTGAAAAAGGTATATTGTTGCCACCTCTGTAACTGTTATTATAATTATTGGCCTCCTTTAATAAAATGTGGGGTATCAAGCAAGAAATATTCAGAAATGGTACTTTTTACTGACATGAGCCTAAAGTGCTTTACAGGAAATAGTTTACCACAACACAACGTTAAAAAGGGAAGAAGATGGGAGATGAAAAGGGTACACAACTTTGCCTTTAACGTAAGGTAAGGTGAGCCTTAAAATTATATCTACTGTAAAATGTAATTAACTCAGCCTCTCGTTTCCAAGCTTGTCTCGGTCGTTCACCTCGCGAGACTTTAACAAGCACTTCACCGGAAACCCCTCCCACAGCTTAATGGACCGTTTCCATAACAACACCAAGCCATACCAGACGACTGGTTCGGCTTAGTTCAAGGCTGGTAAACTGGTAATTTGGCTCAGTATTCTAATTTTATCATCTGTAATCGATTTTGTAATTAAAAACTCTACTTTTCAAACTCGGTCTAGTGACTCTGAACGCAAATGACACATTTATGAGCGTATTGTTTTGTACTTTGTTAGGGTCTACGTGCGACATTCAGGTCATTCAGAACCCAAAAATAAGGAGAAGTGGGGATGTCCGATAAAGAAAAACAGCAAAGGAAAGAGAAGAGGGTAGTCAAGGTGCCTTCTAACGGGAGAGGCAAAGACACAACTGGCAGGACTAAGGAGTGAGTAGACTAAGATAATATGGGCCAGTGTCCATCTTTTAGCTTTTTAGCTTCCTGGTAGGTTATGAATGATTTTCAAAACAGCATTCCCAGTGCAGCATGTTTGGTTGTGAAACTGCTGGTCAGTCCACATGGCATCTGTCCTGGTATTCTCTTCAGCATGATTATGTCTTTCAGCTCTATAAGCACTGTGTCATACATTGATGAACTGGGCCACCATGATGACAATGCTCGCCTTGCTCCAACAATGGAGAACACCTACCAGATGGGTGAGTTAGCCTTTTTAATTGCCTACAAAACTGGGGCTGAGTTATAGGTTCTAGGCATCACAGAACTGACAAATAAACTGAATATATTTTGTTTGATCATTTTAAGCAGAAAAGTAAAAATTCAGCCTCACGGTGGTAAAGAGTGGCCTACTGTTTTGTGTAGGATATAAATTGAGATGGACAAAAATATGAATTTTTCTTCTGTTCACATGCATCCATCATGTTTTTACCCCACCATCAAAACTACTAGACAAATATAAAATGGGATTTTTGTTAGTAATAAATGTTTTCTGGCTTTTTTCGCACCACAGGACCTTACAAACGCTTCCCTGCCAACGCGGCCACAGACATACTTAAAGACGTCCTTACCAGTTACCTCCAAGAGGAGAAATATGAAGTAGAGTGGTCTCAAAAAATGACCAAAACATTGTGCGAGGTAAATGAAGAATAGATGCAACTCTTTCTAAACATGTTTAAATTTCTCCATTATTCAGACTGACTCTTCTTCCAGGTAATAAGAGCCCGCGTGAAGGAACTAATGATCCCCAGATACAAAATTGTCATCCTGGTCCACATCGGCCAGCTCACCGGGCAATGCATGCAGATCAGCAGCCGCTGTCTCTGGGACACGTCTAATGACACTTTCGCCTCGCACTTCTTCAAGAACAGTTCTCTGTTTGGCGTGGCGAGTGTTTATGCTGTTTACTTTGAGTGAATTCTCTCTTTCTGTGCTCTGTTTTTGAGTAGTTGTAAAGAAATTTAAAACAAATCTTAACCCAACCTCACAGTGTGCTTTTTTTTTTTTACATTTTATTTATTTTTTTACATTTTTGCACTCAGAAATGATGTCATCCTTACAGTGTTCTGTACAACAGAGATTATGCCAAATTAGGAGTAACTGTGACAGACTGAGAACTTCCTTGAGATGTTCCTCTGCTCTAGCAGAGCATGGACAGGTCGCTTTTTTGACAACCCTGTTGGCAGCACGTTCTCATCAAGGCTGCGTTTTGGTCCCGCAATTGACGTTCCATTACTGACACATCTATCCACTTTAGGAGGTTTGCCTCTCTGTTGACTGCCAAAGAGGTAAAAATATTTGTTTACTAGAAGTCTCTAATTTAGGTTAGATAAATTTAAAAAGGAAAATAGAGGTGAGTCCATACTGACCTTCTGGGAAAGTATCCTCTTCTCCCATAAATCTTCTCCACCTGGATCCTCCGCAGTTGAACACCACTGCCCTTAGAAAAGCTCGACCGCACAGCTTCAGTGTGTTGGCGCTCTCCTGTGTCTGAACCTGCGCCGCACACAACATGCACAGCAGCACGATGACCAACGGTAGGGATCTCATGTTGATGTTTCTCAGGACACGTCCCGATCGGGTCTTATATCGCACAGCCTTCCTCAGGTGTTTCCTGAGTAAATGCATTATCTATGCATTATCATTGGTGATCATCGTGTGCTTTTTAACAGCGGATGTAAATCTGCCAATTTGGGATATGTGTGGGAATCTAAGTCACTGCAAAGATCGCTGATTGACTGCATTTTGGTAAATGTTAAAGGGAAAGAATTGCTCTTTTATGTACGAACTGCAGGGTTTTTATTGCCGTGGATTCAGCAAAGTATTTCATAATGGATCTCTTGAGATATGCGCCCTACGAGATAAAGAGGTGATTGCTCTCTGCATAGCAACGAAGAAGCACACACGGCCGCTATCACTGGCATAAATCAGTGATTCCACGGAAAGACAGTTGCTATTACCGGTACACTTGTTAAATCGAACCTATGTTCTGGGTTAGAGTTGTCATTGCTTGCCCGTCTTTATATGTCAACAGTGGAGGGGTGGTGTTATAAATCGATGTTTTATAGCCTGGTTCAGTTGGAAAAAGTGTAAAATTCGTTTGTTCTTTATGACATTTAAGGTTATTCATAACATCTGCTATGTTTCTCAGGGTTTTATGGGGAGTTTACACATACAGCACTCCTGTAAACTGTGACACATTCACAAATGTTATTTTAATATTACTGTAGCGGACACAGGTATTTCTTTTTAAAATACAGGGGATTTCTTTCTATAAATATAAGTGGGTTTCTTGTTTGCATAGTAATTTCTCTTGTGTCTTCAGAGAAGAACCCACAAAAGAAAAAGTTAAACAGATTTCACATACACCTTGTAATAATTATCTGATTTAGCAAATTAATATAACAAGACTGAATTCCAGTGGTACATATGTACTGTGTCTATATGCAGTTTGTTACTAGCAGCATTTTGCAAAAAACTGTCCCTATTTCCTTAGCTGAATCAACAGAAAATAAAAAAGATAACATACTTTGGCAGACATAAAGTTGTATTTTTCCACCAGCAAGGTGTTTACTAAAGAACTATTAAATGCAAACTTTGCATATCTCTTCATAGTGTGTTGTGTGTCCTTAAGTTTTTGTGGAAACTGGACAAGTGGAGGACAAAAGAAGAATCCGGCCTGAAAAAGTGTCTCCAGCAAATGAACGGTATCTGAAAGTCATGTCCTTAAGAAATAGGAAAAAATCCAGCAAAGACTTCACACAGGATCCTAGAGATATATCTGGCACTACAGTTGATCCACCTACTGTTCACTGAAGCCTCATCTGAAATGGTCTCAGTGGAAGGGTGGCTGCCAAGAAGCCATTCTTAAGGAAAGGAATCAAGGAGAAAGGGCTGAGGTATGCCAGATCACACAATAACTGGACTGAAAATCAGTGACTACAGGTCTGATAGAGTGATGAATTCAAATTTGAATTTTACAGTTCAAATCAATGTCAGTATATACAGAGAAAGTCAGGGGACAGGTGCAACAGTGAGTGTCACAGCCATCTGTAAAGCAGAGTGGGGGCACTGTCATGAATTGGGGCTGAAATTCAACCATTGGTGTCAAAATTGATGTAATTATGAAAAAAAAAGTGCCATCTGATTTTGTACCAACATGCAAGAGCATATGGACAGCATTTGATTCATGTTGATTCCAAACTCACTGCCAATTCAGTAAAAGCATACCTAAATAGAAAAAAAAAACACACAGTACAAAAGTTATCAGTCAGTCAGTCATCGAATGGCCTCCCATGGTCCCAGACCTCAACATTACTGAAGCAGTGTGGGATCATCTTGACAGAGAACAGAACAAAAGGCAACCAACATCCAAAGAACAGCTTTGAATGTTCCTCAAGAAGCCTGGAGAACTATTCCTGAAGACTACTTCAATAAGTTACATTCCCTAAGAGAGTTCATGCTGTGTTGAAGAATAAAGGTGGTCATATAATTTTTTTCAGTTTATTCCAAAAGCTTTTCCACAATTTGATAATATCTCCTGCAAAACTTTAGAACTGTATCTGAGCTCTGGTGGACAGCCTAGGTCCAAACCAGTTAGAACCTCCACACCAGGACACTGGCTGCACACCTTCTTTGTCACATACATCGCCATCACCTTTAGCCTCTGTGTCTGTATTCTCCCTGATAAGAACATAAAACCACTATCAGAAGAAGAAACATGTGACAGTGGAGACATTACAGAAAACATTTGAAAACAATATTTTTAATTTACATTTAAAAGCTGGCTCCATGGTATAGTGGTATTTGATGCCTATGGAAGCCTTTATGAATAAGTGAGAAGCTGAAAGTAATTTTAAATATAAAAGGCTTTATAAATTTAAATGTTCCGAATTAAATAAAACACAATGAAAAATTTCCGTTACAAAACTAATTATTTTTGCGTTAAGCTTGCTGTTATAGGAGTACATTACTACATCACTGCTTGCGGTCACTCAGTTTTTCTATGGAGACGTAGGTGGGCGGGGCTCCACATACGGGAACTACCGCTGACCCCCGACTTGACCCTGTAGGATTGCGAACATGGCGGAGGTAAGAAAGTGAAATAAATATTCGGAAAAAATAAATTTATACTACGGGATAGTTACTTCAGTCGAATATTCACACTGTTTGTGTGTTGTAGTTTAAGTGTACGAAATTAACTGTGGGATGTTTTCGCTGCTAAATAATGAGCATTTCTCGACTCAGGCATGTTTATTAAACTTCGGGTTTAGCTAACATTAGCGACGCTAGCCCCGTTTGGAGGTAGCAGCAGCGTTAGCGATGTTACTCCGCGGTTTTCTTCGAAAATACTTAACTGTGTATGATATTTTTATTCAGCCGTGTGGCGGATTTTTATGCTTGGAGATATTTTATGGGTTATTTTTAATCGTTATTTGTTGCCTGTTGATACCAAGCCTAACTTGGACGCGTTAGCATAAATATCTAAAGGAGAATTAACTAGCTTGGAACTTCTCTTGTAAGTTAGCGAGCTGAGAAAATTAACCTAGTAAGCACTTGGCTGTTGGCGCTAAGTTTGGGTGATTGCCGGTGATATACACGGCGCTGTACCTGTGACATTTCAATCAGCGAGTTGCTAAATAAATGTCCCCACAGGAACCGGTGACAGTATTCTTTGTTTCAGTTTGTGTTGAACTGCAGTCAGCTTTAGGACAGGGTCGGGCGCGCTTTTCCCCAGCTCCCGTTTACAGTCCTCTGTCAAAGGAACTAGAATATGTCAAGTTAATCAGGAGTGAGCTTTTTTTATGTTGTTGTTGTCCATCTAATGACGTATTGCATCTGATGCAGTTTTTTTAAATAGTATTTAAAAAATAAATAAATTATATTTTAATTTGTTGCTCTTTTTCTGTTTTTCAGCCCTCCCTCGGGAATTCGAGCCCAGGTAATTTACATGCAGTTGGAGGCTTTCTGTAGTTGTTTGGTCGAAAGACACTGATTTGAAATCTTTTGTCTATCAGACACGGATTCATTTTGATTTTGACATTGATCGATATTAATCGTGTTCTGTGGTTTGTTTGTTTTAAAAAATATGATTAGTTTGAAACGGAAAATAAATGTATCAAGTTTTTAGACTTATGGAACTCTCTATGTTTAAGACAACACTGTTTTTTCTTGTACTTATTTTGAAGTGAGAAATTAATATTACAAAATACTAATTTAAAAAATAAGTCCGTACTTCTTAATCGGTACATTTTGCTATTATTAGTATTTTTTTAAGCATTGTACTCACCACACCAGCTACCTTCATCATCTGAAAATTTCTGTGATCTTGACATCACTGTCACAGTGTTTGTATATTACGATATTAAATAACAATGTTAGACTAAATAAGATTTCTGATGTGGCATCTCATGTAATGTGGTCGTTTCAGTTCTGCACGCACACACCCTGGAGATTATCAACAATAGCACCTTCAGTAAAAGGCTGATTGCATCAATGTGCAAGTCTGAGCCCTTTTATAACAGTTACTATAAGAATGTTTAATGCATAATAGTAATAATGATTTTATTGATATGTTTGCATATTTGAACATGTTAGCTGGCAGTTTTATTTATATATTATCAACTGATTTATTTAGGAGTTAATATTTTGCTGGTTGGGATATGTGGTGTTATGATTGTGTTGAAACTTCTATGGCAGTGTAATTTTGTGTAGAGGATTCATAAAGGATCTCTGTCTGATAAGAAATTGCAGTGCAGCCAGTGTAAAAAGTTTAAAAAAAACCCCATGAAGTTGAAGTTAAACTGTCAGCCAGCACTGTGAAAAAGGCTTCATCATCATCCTCCATGTGTTCAGCTTCTTATATGTTAAAGACAGATCTGCTAATGTTAGCTGAAGCTCCTTTGGTGAATCAAGCACAATATAGTCTTCAGCTTTTAGATATATTTTGCCTTTGACCGGGTGTTTTCTCAGATGAGATGTGTTACTGTGGCCAGCTTTGCATTTTGCACTACAGATGTAGCAAAGAGCAGAGCAGTGGCTAAAATTAGGCACTGATTGATTTAGTGCTGTCCGTACTACAGTCCTCTGCAGTACTGAAGTAAAAAGTCCTTAGTTTAGTGCACAGTACTTCAAGTAATCCTATGTGGGTATTCAGTTTGTAAGTAGTTCAACATTTATATAATTTAGAATATAATATTTAACAAATTAAACCATAAAGTAACATTTCAGCTGCCCACACTCATACAGTATATGTGAAGATATGCAAATAAAAATACTGAGTGATTCTTTAGAGCTTTACAATTTGTTGCAATTTCCTTAAATGAAGATTAAATTCTGTCATATTTTCCTTCTAAATTTCCATTGCCTCTTTCATGCTTCCTTTCATAGGAGGTTCAGCAGGTTCCGATGACCATGATTTTGACCCATCAGCTGAAATGCTTGTCCATGACTTTGACGATGAGCGCACCCTGGAGGAGGAGGAAATGATGGAGGCATCAGATGAGACCAATGCCAATGAGATTGAAGATCTTACACGGGTTTGTGTCAGGAGATCATATTTGGTTTGGTCAGGCCCATGGGGTAAATAAAACACTAGTGTAGTTCAATGTTTATTTTCACAGTCTGTAAGGGAATAATCCTGAGTTTCAAATAGTGTTTGAAAACACTATTTTTTTGGGGGTGGTGGTGGTAATGGATTGACCCAGCCAGAACAATAGTGTAGCTCTACAGCAGGCAGTACAGAGAGAGACAGAGTTGAATGGTTTAGTTGTAAATACCACCATACTGAGTGAATGGATAACAGCTGGCTAGCTGAAGGTACACTAGTGTTAAAACATAATGTTTTCCAGTTACTTTTTTACTTTTGTTTAACTTTGTTTAATTCTGCTAACTTATTCAATGGCTCCACGGTGTAGTGGTTAACACAGCTGCCTTACACATGAAAGATCCCTAGGTTGTTTCTGGGAGGAGACACAAATCCAGGCTCAGGGAATTGTAACGTAAATGTGCTTCTGGTATTTAAGCCGGACTAATTATATCTTTATGTATTAGCCGTTTTCAGACATATTGGCATTTTTAATGGCCGACAAAACAAATATGCCTCAACCGTGTTCTGACTGTTGATGTTGTATAGTTTATCCATCAGATGCAACTTCTTGGTTGGCAGCACCTGTTTGGAATGCCATAAATATAAAAACATCTGAGCAGAGTCAGGCAGAGCAATAAAGAGTAATCCACACCTCTAACAGTAAAACAATCTTATTTTTAAGCTGTGTTGTCTTCTAAGGACTAATAAATACATATAACTTGTGTTAGGGAAATCTACCTGTTTCGTATTTCTGAAAGAAAAAATAATCAGCTGCTATATTAGATTTTTTTAAAATCCTAAAATAACATCTTGCATTGGGTTGGTTTCTACCTAATCCTGGTCCCAAGCCTGGATAAATGGGAAGCTTGTTTCCAGAAGGGCATCTGCCATATGCCAAATTAAACATCCACCAGTGTGACTCAATGGGAAATAGGAGCAGACCACAAAATTTCACTTTCCATTTAAGTTAATTCATGGTGGAATAATTAAACAACAACCGTGTGGTAGTGGTTGTAGGGAGAGTTGCACTCTAAGCTCCATTTTGCACTACTTTGTATTTTGGTCAGTAGATGCCACAGTCTGTGGAACCTCACCTGCACTGACTGACTACACAGAATAGATAATGAATAACTGGGTAGTGGGAAATGCAGCACAGGTCCCCGATAATTTGATTATTTTTCATTTCTAGTTGAAGAAATTGTAACTGTTGTTATTCCATGTTTTTCACAGCATAGCTTGCTCAGGGCTGAAATGTTTATTCTGTATAATTGAACTTCAATTTCTGTTTATGTCTCACTGTGTAAGTATGTAGACATTTTAAGACAAGTTCATGCAGCAATGATTTTCATTGTATTGGTTTGAACCTAACAGTTTGAACCTTTAAAGTCTATTTTGTTCAGTTTTTTCAAAGAAAAATCAAACTTTAAATGTATTTAAATGTAACACCCAAGCATCAGTAAACCAATCTGCTTTTAATAGGAGGGAGAGATGCCTATTGATGAGCTGCTGAGTCTGTATGGTTATGGGGGCGACAGATCACCAGCAGATGAGGATGAGGAGGAAGAGGAAGAACCAGAAGAAGAGGAGGATGATGAGGAAGAGGATGAGGAACTTGACAATGATGAAAGCAGCAGAAGCACGGGCGAGCTGAAAAGAAATGAGGTATGTTTTGGAGGGCTTGTGTGTCATTCCCCTCTGTGCCTACAACTGTATGTACATCTTGTGAGTCTTTCCTCTGAACAGAATGTTAAAGGTCTATCCTTTAAGCTTGGGTCCTCTACCAGAGGCCTGGGGGCACAAGAGTCCTGCGTAGTATCTTAGCTGCCGGCGTGGACACCTAAGTTTGGGAATAACATGAGAATGAGGCAACATAAGATTTTTAAATTCATACCATAAGTGCATCTACGAAAAATCTCAGTTGAATTAGAATCCTGGTGACCTCAAGGTCAAGATCAGAAGTAAACTTTTCTGAAACTTACGTACAGATTTATACCATAGGTGCTGGAGGCTGAGGAATGGCTCTGGGGGCTGCTGGTAAATTTTTTTTACCTCACAGAGTGTGGCTAGCACTACTATAATGGAAGGCTCCTTTGCCACCAGGCAGCATAGCCATCAGTCTTCGATGATGCTTCATTGGGCCAATAGAATCTACTGTGAAGCAAATCGCCCAACTCTGGTGGGCAGTATTGCTTTGTGATGGGGGCGTTGTTGCCACTCTGTTTCTCTGTACTATTGAGTAAGTGAGGACTAAGGGTGTGGTCTGTGTAAAAGAAGGGATAAAAACAATATAATGAGACATTCATGCAAATCAGCCATTATCTTTCACTTACGTGATATTGTCAGGTAAAGTTGTGGTTATAAAATCACACAAACATGCGGGGGCTTTGAGTTCTGTTAGAGAAAGAAGCACCCACACAGAGCTACACATGCATGCTGGATTTTTGTCAAGAGTGGCAGATGATTTTTGAAATTGTTTAAACTTTTCTAACTTTTTGTGATTTGCTTTGTTTGTTTGTTTTTCAGAGTGAGGATGTGAAGAACTCATTGGAACAGGCAGGTGAGACCCAGGCAGCCTCAGAGGGTCGCACGCGCTCAGTCAGGTCACTCGGCACAGCAGAACTTATTCGCCCTCAGAAACTCAAGTACTTTGAAAGTATGTGTTGTACTGCTAATACATTTTTCTTATCTTCCTTCTTTTTACTTGTGTTGTTTTATATTTGTAAACAGCTGGATAAGTAAATATCACATTATGTCTCAGGCAATAATGATGCCGAGGAGGAGTCAGATGAAGATGAAGATTATGTTCCGTCTGAAGACTGGAAAAAGGTAAAGCAAAAAAGACATGTGCACCATCAGATGAAGCTGAATTCATTTGGCCGTCTCTGTGATGAGCTGCTGACTTACAATGTCACCACTGCAGAATTATGAGTTTGTTGTTAGCTTAATACTGAATACTATATGTTATTTATGTATCTATTTTAACTGTAAAAAAACAGCGATTTAGGCTATGTGATTGATAAATTTTATATGTATGTGTAAACATTTAATAAAATAAATACAAATATTTGCCATAAAAGAAATCCAGATCTTTTTCTGTGCTCTTAGTACACTTCTGAAATAATCATGGGGCTACACTCAGTGTGAATGATGTTTTTCCCAATAGGAGATTATGGTGGGTTCCATGTATCAGGCAGAAACTCCTGTGGGTCTGTGCAAATACAAAGACAATGAGAAAGGTAAGTTGGGTTTTTGTGTATTTACACCATAACCTTTCTCAGCCTTCCTGGATCCAGATAAACTGAGGAGGCTTAAAAATGTTGATGTCTTGCCCTTCGTTTCATTTGAACCTGTACTTTCAGTTTACGAAAACGACGACCAGCTGTTGTGGAACCCCGAGTGTCTTCCTGAAGGCAAAGTTGTGGAGTTCTTGACAGAGGCTTCCAGGCGGACGGGAGAGGAGAAAGGAGTGGATGCAATCCCAGAGGGATCCCATATCAAAGATAATGAACAGGTGACAGCAGCTCTTCTGTAGCTTGAATCAAATCACACAAAGCAGATCACGTGCTGTTATGTATAACTGTCGTCTAATCTAAACCTGCTTGTCCGTATCCTGCTGGTAGGCATTGTATGAACTGGTGAAATGTGACTTTGACACAGAGGAAGCTTTAAGAAGACTTAGATTTAATGTAAAAGCAGCCAGAGGTAAGCAACCTATGCTCACAGATGTTCTTCACATTTTGTTCTTGTCTATGTAGCCCTCTGCATTTTGAATTTTCTTTTAAAAAACAGTTGAATTCAAATGAAACATTAACACTTATGACTCTCTGTAACAGAGGAGCTCTCTGTCTGGACTGAAGAAGAATGTAGAAATTTTGAACAAGGACTGAAAGCTTATGGGAAAGACTTTCATTTAATACAGGCCAACAAGGTGAGAGAAAAACACATTAGTTAGAGATTTCTGCTTCTAACATGGCGCTAACATGAGATGTTTACTGTCAGGTGTTTTCTGGATACTTAGGGTTGGAATCTGCTTCATTTGAACCTTTTTGCTTTTTGAGACCAGTAAAATTGATTTGTTAAGATTTTAAAATGTCTGCAAATCATTTGACTTTTGTCCAGTTGCTAAGCTCTTATTTGATTTGTCTCTTACTTGAATCTGTCCTGAAACTGTGTCTTCAGGTGATGGTAATAATGGTCATTTCATGTCTGCTGAATTAAATCTTTCAGGTGAGAACTAGGTCTGTAGGAGAATGTGTGGCCTTTTATTACATGTGGAAGAAGTCTGAGCGTTATGATTTCTTTGCACAGCAAACCAGACTTGGGAAAAGGAAATACAACCTTCACCCCGGTGTCACGTAAGTTAACTTTTAAAAAAGTGTATGCAATTTTGAAGAACATTGCTCATAGAAAATTAGTAATGGAAGAATGTGCAACCTCCACCGACTGTGAGGTTGCTTATGTAAAAATCTTCTTTTTTAAGTATTAAGAGCTTTGCAAATGCTTGGTTAAATTCCCTTTGTCACCAGTGATGGCCACATTATTATAAAATAGTCTGCTGAGGCAGCGTACCTGAAACTGGTTGTTGATCTTCTGTTGTGCCTTGTCTGCTGCTTCCTTCTGTTCCTTAGTGGTCATCAGTTGTTCTCATTTTCTGGCTTGAACATCTCTCGGAGTTGTCTCTTCTTTACGGTTAGTTCAGTGGACTGGCAGAAAGAATCAAACCCGGTTTATAGAAGCCATCGCATAAGTGAAGCTATAGATTTAATGTCGTAGAAACCACCCACAGTCACTGTCAGACTGGGGAGGGACACCTGACCACACAGACTGCTAAACCATATGAACAGTTTAGGTTGTGTAACAGACTGTGTGCATTGCTTTCTGTCATCAGTGACTATATGGACAGATTACTGGATGAGACGGAGAGTGCGACATCCAGCAGGGCAGCATCGCCTCCTCCCACCACCTCCAACAGCAGCGCCAGCCACTCGGAGAGAGAAGACAGCAGCAGTCAGAATGGTGAGCTGATACACATGATGAGTGCACCACGTTTATCCTAAAATATAACCAGCCTTTCATTTAATGAGAGTTTTGGGTAAATGACAAGAATTTAAGACAAACTATGATCCTGTGCTTGAAAACTGACTCAAAGTTACTCTAATCATCACTTAAATATTCAATACAGTCATTCATATGCAGTGATGGGAATAACGGAGACTAACGGCGTTACTTTTTCAGTAACGAGTAATCTAACTAATTACTATTCCTATCGTTACAACGCGTTACAGTTACTAACAAGAAAATGCGGTCCGTTACTATTTTTCAACAAACAGACGGTTGAAGCTGTGTTCAGCTTACCGCATCTTCTATCAGTTGCACGCAAGTAGCTGACTATGTAAGTAATCTGGATGCTACAGCTTTAAGCAGCTGCGCGCTCCCGCGGACGGTAACCACGATCACTGTCTAGCACAACACCTGGAGCTGAGGGGGCAAAACAATGGCATGAGTGCTGCTGTTTGATTGAGGAAGAATAAAGGAGTCGTGGTAAGCCAATCACATGACCACTTAAAGACAAAGCAACAAGGTGATATATACCAGTTTATAATTGTGTTGATAGGCCACGTAAAACCAGAGTCATGATAAACAATATATATGCGGCGTTTTTTCCTCAATAGTTTCGTCACGTTTACTGTCTAAGGACAGCGCAGCAAGCACGCTCCGCTTATGAGCAAAAAATTAAAAAAACAAAACAAAACGGGAAGTTTTAGGAGTGACGGCGAGAGAAAAAGAGAGAGAGCGAGTTTTGAGATGTGAGAGATTTGTGACGTTTAGCGTGTTTTGGGTGTGTAGTTAATGTGTTGTCTTGTGTAGTTAGTGTGTAGTGTTGTGGATAGTTTTGTGTTGTGTGTCAGAACAATGAGGCGACTGCTGTCTTCAGGTAGAAAAAGGAGTGATACACCTGCTGCTGTCAGACCTGCAGGTATCAGGCTGTGATGTTCTCCTTTATAGTGGACAGAAATTATTGTTTGGAGTGGCACAAATGGTAATTTGTGTGGCATCTTATTGAATGCAGAACTGCTGATTGTTCTGTAAATAGTTTGAAATGGTTATTTAAAAAAGGACGATAAAAGGTAAATGGATGCAAATAACTTTGTTTTTTGCAAAACTTGTGCGTAGGATTTTAAAATTGACAATTTATATTTGCATTTAAAGTTATGAAATATGATTCATTAAACATGTTTGTGGTTGTTACAGTGAACTTTTTCTACTCTGATTTTATGTTTTTTGTGCTGAAAAGAATGATACCAAACAAGGCAAAGTAAATCGTTTTTAAAGGTAAAATGTGGAGGGAAAATCAAAAGTAGTTAAAAATGGCCAATTATACCCTGGACCCCAGAGGGTTAAACGTTTTTTTGTGTGTTTTTTTTAAAAGTAGCGCAGTAGTTACTTTGCAAGTACTTAATTACTTTTAGAATGTTGTAACTCAGTTACTAACTCAGTTACTTTTTTGAAGAAGTAACTATAATTAATTACTTTTTCAAAGTAACTTGCCCAACACTGTTCATATGTAGTTTACATAGACCACTTTTGTCCCCCTCACACCTCTATTCTGCTGCATGATTGGGTGCAGCAATCATCAAGGACAGAAAGAATGTTTTTTAAATCACTTTCCTGTTGTTTCAGATAGAGACCATGAAAAAACAAAACAGTTAACGGATACAGACATCAGATAAATAGTATGACAGTAAAACAATTATAAGCTACTTGAATTTTAAAATCACCAGTCATTTCAAACAATATGACCATTTAAAATTTTTAGATTTGTAATTTCAGTTTTTGCTAGTTTCTTTCTATCTCCTTCATCTGTCTCCTCCACTTCCACTCTCGCCTCACCGTCTCCATCTCATTCTCTTCCTCCTAAACTGAAGTTAGAGTTCTAAAAGAAGTAATCCTACATGAATTAGTTATCGTCAGCAGATCAGCCACATAACCCTCCCGTCTCCGGACAGCTGACAAGAGATGGCTAAATAGCAACATAACATTCAGCTAATATTAGACTTCACCGGCCTAAAACTCTTTAAGTACTTATAAACAGCTTGATTACCTTCTCACATCACAAGAGTTTATTTGCTAAGTGTGAGATCCACTTCAAAAAAGTGTCAGAAACACCTGTGAATGGCAGCAAACTGGAGCTTTTCCAGTGGCAGTCTCCCACTGAAAACGCTACATCCAGATTTACCTACCTGGATGATTGAGAATTCATCAAGACGTTCCTCTGAGTAGATACACTTGTTTGTTTACTCATAGATGCCATGGTTTATCGCATCTACATAATGTTTAGTAGGTTTTTCACTGTGTTTTAGGATTATTACATGTCCAAAATGGCTGACAAGTAATGTGCCATGATCACGTCTGTAAATACTCTGCATGAAGGTTGCACTTCCTGTAAATGGTGGAATCTCAGGAACCTGATCGAAAACATCCGACAACACCTGAATGGCTTTTTTTTCTTTTCTTAAACTTGTTAAATATGTCTAACCCCGTGTTTCATCTTTCTTCGTTAGGTGTTGCAAGCCACACGGTGGATGGTGCTCAGTTGCCACCAGCAAACCAAGTCAAATCTGAGGGCGTTCAGTCCAACGGTCCGTCCCATCCGCCAGAAGCTCCGCCTCCACCTTCAGACAACAACTCCAACGGCTGCAGCCAGCCCACTGCACCCACCCTCGACAGAAATGGCTCCCTGGAGCCTCTGCTAGACCACAGGGACACAGCACCCGACAGGCCGGCCAAGAGGTGCAGGACGGAGGCAGAGCCCGTGTGCCAAAGCGAAGTGGAACCATCCAGAACGCAGGAGAATTGATGGCTTCACAGCTGGGCAGCGTTGACTAACAGACACTGACTTGGGGGTGAAAAATGTTTGTACTTCTCCAGTGATGGGTAGATTTAGTGGGGCAGAGGATGAGGAAAATGAACCCTACTGACCCATGAGCATAGCATCTCCTGACAGAGAGAGACAGACTGGCTTTGAGGTCAAAGGTCACTGAAAATCACATCTTGAAGAACAGCCAACCGAGGTCCTCCAGGAGGGGTGGCAGTTACCCCCCCACCCGACGTCCTTCCATCCCATCAACCCCCCCAAGCTCATCCCAAAGTATCATAGCTAGATAACGTCCATCAAAACATCCCCAGCCTCCCTTTTTGGAGCCTGACAAAATTTTGCCAAGAATTCCCTTTTTCTATTTGTTCTTAAAGATAATAAATCACCTTCGATATTTTTTTACACAAGATATTTATATTTTTTAACAAAAGTAAATAAATCCTAGTCTAATGATGGGTGATTGCCATTGAAGCCATTTGCTTGCTGTTATAAGGATTTGATGAAACAGGACATGTCTAAGTGATTACATGCTTACGCTAGAATAAAGATGCTTAGTAAAAACAAGAGGAATAGGCTGGTGCTGTAGCTAGTTCTCACTTTAGTTGCACTTTGATTGTATGTTTCCCATCTCTATCAATGAGATGTGGCGTCAGAACCCAGCAGAAGTCCATGTTCACTCCTTCACTTCTTTCTCTGGCTGTTTGTTTCAGATAAATAAACCAGAGGGTGACTCCTCCTGCAGGTTTGTTTGTGTAAAGCAGCTGACATCAGTGATGTCCTGTATTATAAGTCACCATGTAGAAGATCTCTGTATTTTTGAATTTTCATAGTCGGTGCATTGCTCAACACTTTGTTTTTACTAGTCAGAATGTGATTTTTCATGTAAAGTTTGTATAGATTTCTTACCTCGAGCGGTTTTATAACTGTTTGTCTGTATTTTCTGGTCTTCCTTGTAGGCTGTGCTTTTTGTTGGAAAACTGTTCCTACTTTTGTTTCTCCAAAACGGTTATAATAATAAAAAACAAAGTAGCCATTCCTCTTTCCTTCTGTTTGGCAGTGCTTCCCTTTTCTGTGCGATGTTGATTCAGAGAGTTCGTTGCAAAAAAAGCTCCTCCTTGTGTGCAGCTTTGAATATGCAGATTCTTTTTAAAACCAGAGCTTAGTTTCTGTCATTCCTCAGTAATTGGCTTCCACACAGCAGATTTCCAGGAGTAAAAGTGACCTGGCTGATGTGAAGGTGTCACCTGAAAGAACCTAATGTTTTGGTACAGTAGCTGTTCAGCGTAACGATTAAATGTTTTATTTTATATTCCATCATTGAACGTGCATTCAGAAGATAAGAGGAGTTTGTCTCAAATAATGTTAATGGGTTTTTTTGTTTGGACAATATTGTCTTTTATTTCTATGTAAATGATGGCGTGAATAAAAATAAAGTGTATTCCAAGGCTGGCTATGACTTGAATAATACTGACATTTCATTTAATTACTGTGCTAAATAGAGTCAATAACAGAATAACAACAGCTTCATTAGAAAATTATTTATGATGTACAGTTAATTCCGAGTTATGTATTGAAACAGAACTGGAAAATAGATATTTAATTTGGAAATGAATGAAAATGAACAATTATAAAAATTAAGTTCATATAGTCTTTTGGTTGCTCCTTTCAGGGATCACCACAGCAGATTGTCCTCTCTCATGGCTGAACAACCTTCTCTGTGTGTCCTCTTTCACTACATCCACGAGTCTTCTGTGTTTGCCACCACTCAAAAACATTTCCACATAGAAGACGACAAACAAAAATTTTGCTGAAGTTCTTCCGTCCCAGGCGGGGTTTCACTCTTTGGTTTATGCCTTTTCTGTTAAAATTTAAAAAGCAGTTAACTTCAGAGACTCGTCCACTTTGTGTAGGATCCTCTGAACTCGTACAGTGAAAAACAATATAGTTTTTCACAGTGTAAAAACTATATTGTTAAATTCCAAACATCGATAAGGTGAAACCTTGTGTGGTTTTGACTCATTTTAACGGTTCTTACTTGATTGCTCCTGTGTGAAGGTGATATAGGAGTACACCAAGCTCCCAGCAATGCTGTGGGAAACAAAGATGAGAAAATGTGCTCCTGTATTTATTTTTTTTAATCGAGTATTGGACTTTTTTCTATCACAGACATTCTAAAACATGGGCAGAGCTTCCAGTTTGGAAAAATGAAGTAAAGGTGGAAGTGGCTTAAACCTGTATTCTATCTGAATGCCACCTAACAGCTTTCTTCCTTGACCACTCTAATAAACACTTTCCTGATGAGTTTATGGCTCAGTCGCTGGGTCATACTAAAGTGGGGAAAAAATAAAGTCTGTTTTATAAATATTGGTCATAACATGTTGTTAAAAATTAGGATATGAAATTAGGACAGTTTCTAACAGGATTATCTGTGGTGACAAATCGTTTATTCAGTTGATTTTATTTATATAAATATAACTGGTTTCACGGTGCACCCGCCCCACATCATGACACCAAAAAGCATTCACCTTCGAAGTCAAACTTGTGCTTTTTGATTGTGGTGGTAAGCTACAACTTGTACTTTTTGGGCAAATCTGTATCTGTTTTCGATTTGTGTCATCATTTTCTCAAGTTTCACTAACACTTGGCAGTTAGTTGGAAAGTGTCTGCTGACAAGTTGACAAACTATTCCAAACTACTGGCGATCTACTGGCTATCAAAGCAATCACAAGGAGGTTTTTGGTGCAGCACCCTCTTTGCAACTGATTTCATTGGCAACAGCCAGCAGTCTTCAGAAACTAATTGCCAGCTAGCTGGGGACTACACCGGGACACAGTTTTTAGGGGTTTGCCATCCAATCTCTAGCCCTCTTAGCCTTTGAGAATGAAGTCTGAGCTCCTTCCTCCACCCATGTCTGCTATGCTTCTGCAAGCCACTTTGCAACCCTCTTCAGCTCCTCTCTTTGCTGCATCTGAATGAATCAATGCCCTATCTGGTGTTCAGTGAAGTTTACTGCCAATCTCCTCTCATACGCTTTCCACTTATGTCTGGACACACAAGGAAGCCCCAGAACAAAAATATCTCGATCATCTTTGAACTGCACTGGTCCTAAATCAGCTCAACAGTTCAGCTGTTCAATCTGTCTTACCTGATGTTCAGACCTATAAAGTTAGTCCAGGTGAATATGTAGTCCCCTCCAAACACCATTCCAATGTATGTCACGAGGATATTCTGTGGATGTCGCAGGGAAAGTCACTGCACATGTACGCACTACACATCAAACTGTGAGCGTGAGCCAGCCTGAGATGACTCACCTTAATACAGCCAATGATGGAGGTGGTGAGTGCGGAGTTGTACTGTGTGCACAGCATGATGGAGTACATCAAAATAAATCTGTGCAATGAAGCGAAGCAGAGTTAGACGAAAAGACCAAAGTGGGCAATCATGGAATAAACAATGACGATTAGGCGTCTACTTTACCCCATGACACAGGAGAGCACAAACTGCACAGCAAACATGCGATCAGACCAACCATTATACTCCAGCCCCTGTACCCGAACACCCACGCACACGCACACACACACATAGCACTGATTATCTGAGCTCTCTGACTCTTAAGTCTTACAAACCAATCAGTGTTTGAAAACTTACCATTTGCAAGTCCCCTGAGTAGTAAGCGTACGCCAGAGTGGGGAAAATCATTATCAAAGCATTGTAATAAAGAAGACCATATTTGCCCAGCTCCTGTGTGGATGGGAGAAGATGACCCTTTAAAGTCTTCATGACAAACAGCCAGTGTATATACTGTGTGACCTGCTGCTCTGCTCACCTTGGAGTCCAGCTTCTGCTTCACATATGCCCCACTGGCTGCTGTCAGAACATTATTCAGCATTATGAATACGTATCCTTCCAGATCAAAAGCTAAGTCGGCGCTACAAAGCAAAAAACGCCACAGAACGTGGCAAAAAAATCACACACGTGCCTCTTCATAAAGCCCGAAGCGGATGGCGGTGTCTGTGTATGTGACCGTCTCACCTGGCCGCGATGAAAGCACCAAAGATCATGGTGAACACCGTCATTTTAATGGAGGTAGAAAAGGTCTTTCTGTGAGGAAAGTAGACGGGTGGCAGTGTTAAAATCAGTTATTTATGCAGAAAATCTGAGAGAGAGAAAAATATTTTCTTACTTTAGCAAGAATCCCTCAAACACCATGGTAAGAAAAATACTGAACCTCCTCAGCACAGTAAACATGGGTAAACTGAGGCAGAAAAATACAAGCTGTTAAGTTTGGCAAGTCACATTTGGGACGCTGCGTCTCGTGTCATGTTCTATGAAGTTCTCACTTGAGGCGCTGGGTCCCAAACAGTCCTGATATTTGATTCCCGACATACAACAGTGGCAGCGGGAACATCTGGAAAGACAGGGTATGTGTGAAATGCGATGACCAGTTCTTCATCTTTTGATTTTCAGCTTTATAAATCCCCACCTCACCTTGCGTGGAATACTCGAATCCAAATCTGGAAATGAGATAACTCCCAACATCTTCCCAATCCTCAGAACTACAACCGTAGCCAGCATCTGCAAAGGAAAGGGGGGCACGGCACATCAGACGGTGCTACCACATAAACAGAAAACAGCTTTAAAGAGATGCTTACTTGGCCAATTCCAACGCATGTTGATGACGGGAATCTGTAAAACAAGACGACACAACTCAGTCATATGAATGATGCTTTACCTGACATTCCATTACAGACGATATGAGGATGAGAAGCTTCATTT
This sequence comes from Maylandia zebra, assembly GCF_041146795.1. Lineage (NCBI taxonomy): Eukaryota > Metazoa > Chordata > Actinopteri > Cichliformes > Cichlidae > Maylandia > Maylandia zebra. The sequence goes on along the minus strand of NC_135184.1, from coordinate 25,709,972 downwards.
CCTGGAAGTTGTCCACTTTTTTGGAGGACTTTCTGGTTTTCATCTTGTTTATGCCCAACTCTGACCCTCACACATATTGAGATTCATAAGAGGTTTGATGTGTTACGCATTTGTAGTGGGGCAAAGGTTACGTCAAAGGTGCGTGTCCTGTGGTACCTAAAGTTTCACCTGGACCCATTTCTCTGACAGTTTTCAGATGTCCAGCTTCGTTTATCTGACACCCCTTCTTCTTCTTCTTATTGATAACGGTGTAAAATTGGTCAAACGTGCCCCACCAATCAGCAGCTAACTTAGACTTTGCACCTTTACCTGAAGTTTGTGAGGACGCTTTTGTTGACGACGACGATGACAAACGAGCTGACTCCGTAAAAGACCGCCGCTAACAGCTTCAGCAGCACCGCTGAGGTGTCCCCGGATGTTTGTCTTTCGGTTGTGGAGGATGTTCCCTCAGACGACAAGCTCTTTTGGCCGGGCTCACCCCGACGTTTGACGTGCGCCGCCATCAGAGGGGTCGACAAAGTTTGTTTAAAAAAAAAAAAAAAGGAACTCCAATAGGTCTTCCCGCGCATGCGTGACAGACTGTGCTCGGTAATCCCGTCGGCGAAGAAGGAAATGGAAAGGAGGGAAACATCCCAATGTTTAAGACTCTTTGAAAAATGTTTTAATTCAGCTATGTCTATCTTAATTGATCTAAATAAAAGCTGGTTTAACTTCTATGTGCAAGCATGACTTCCACAAAATAGCGTCTTAATTTTATGCTGTAGTAACACACCTAGCTACAACCAAAAAAGCTAACCACCTTCATAACCACTGAAATAACCAGGATTTGTTAAAGTGCCAGCCACACGGGCAAGAAAAATGACAGTAAACCCTTCTTTTTCGCCTCAGGTGTGTAGTATCAGGCTACTTGTTTTGCTGCTTTCCCCTAATCCTTGTAATCCCTACAAGTTTGACTTTTTAAACGACTTTCTTTCACTCCAGCCTAGACGGGCCCTGAATAAACCACAACCTCATGTTTGCAACATGGAAGGTTTTCTGTCATGAAGTAATTTCCAGAATTTATGTATGTTTGAGACCTAATATGTTTACTTTAAATGGTAAACAGACTGTAGTGAATAGGATTTATGAAGGGGTTATATATAAGATAATTACCTGTTTTGCAAGTATCTTTATGACTGCGTTGCGTTCTCATCCTTTTTGGTCCCTTAAAAGTATCTCTATAACATCTATAATATCCATTTGTTACAGTGTTGCTGCTCTCTTTGGCCTGATCTCTTTTTAAAAAAAGGCATTTTTAACAGTAATGAAATGTTTTACCCGGATAAATGAAGGATATATACAACAGTCACTTTGCCAAAAACTGATTTCAGCTTCTACCTTGAGACAGGAGTGTTATTGCCAGCTCAAAATGACTCCATATTATCCATGACAGATATGTCTGACAGATTACAGGATAACAAGTCATTTACAACAGTTTAAATTCCCATAAAAACAACATCCTGTTTCTTTCAATCTAGCCTAAATGAGGAACTGGCACTGAATAAACTACCGAAAACAGCACATCTGTGAATGCATTTAAAGGAGCCACTGACAGAGCAGACGTAACACCTCTAAAGCATTTTTATTAGAACAGGGATGTTTGCAGAGAAAGTTTTAATGTCATGTGGCTCAAACGGTCCTACGAGGAAAACTGCTCCAGCCTGTTGTATCAGCGCGTCGCCAGCAAGTCTTTGCAGAGCGCGACAAGTAAAGCTTTAAAAATTCACTCCATCAGGTCTTCGGTGTGACACCCCCACCCCACCCCAGCCTGCACCCACCCCAACCCACACACCTGCTTTTATTAAAAGAAAAAAAAAAAAACCTAAAATGCTTGCTGGAAAATGCTGAGACAGGCAGCTGAGAGCACCTTTAACTCACATTTTACATTCTGTAGCTTGTTCCACAATGACCGCTGACATTTCTTTCAGACAAATTATGCATCGATGCTTGTTCACAGATTAAAATAAAAATAAGATTACAAAAAAATCCAAAAACAAAATAAAACACCAAATATGGTTTAAAGTAAAAGGGAAGAAAAACAATCTTCGGAGGAATTGGTGCTAATAAAACCAAGTGCTTTGAGATCTGAAAGACAGTACAGATACTCTAAAAGAGCGAGATATGTTCATGGTCTAGCTACGCTATCATTCTCACCTACATTTCAACAATCACTTCATAAAAGACATTAAGAACTACTTCAGGCGACAACTTGCACTCTCCTGTTTGAGAACGCCAAGTTCAGCAGAGAAAATGCTTCAATCCTAAGCAACTAGCTGTCAAAAATCACACGCACGCTCTCACGCTTTGCTGCAAACAACACACACTCACACAAACACACGCCCGCACGCATATTCTTAACAAAACAAAAAACAAAAACAATATTTGCTTAGTGGTCCTGAAATTACAAGTTGTATAGCCTGTATGACCTAAGAGGACCAGCCTAAAGATACATTGGGCCCCGGTACACCCTTGGAAAAAAGAAATATAAGTGGGTAGCACTTCTGGATCAGGGGATGTGAAACACTACTAACCACTGGTCCACCAAAAAAGAGGCAAACTATCAAAACAAAACAAAAAACAATAAGAGGCATCAACTTTCACTGCACGACAAGCAGAAAAATACCAAGCTTTAGTAGAAGTCACATTTAACCTGGTTACCCATCCTCAACTTGTGCCTCACAAAGGGATGGATAGTCAGGATCCAAGTAATTACACTTTAAATGCATGTTAAGCCGTACTTCAGACATCTAGTACAAGTACAAGGTTCTAATGTAGTGTAGTGCTACCACATCAGCGTGTATTACTGGGAGGGCCAAAAAATACACTCCAGTACAAAGCCTTTTCTAAAGTTGACCCCATAATACTGAGCTGAAGTCGTTACAGGGAGAAGAGGAATACACACACTTCAATCTAATTGCAGAAATGCAGAAATTCAAGCAGCACAAAAAATATCAATGAAGTATGCGTAATCTCTGGGGGAAAAAAAGAAAAGAAAAAAAGTATGAAAACATCCCTGCTTTCATGTTCCTAAATACAAAACTTCAGTGTAACAAGAGGTCCTTTTCTGCCCTTTTTTTTGTCTTTTAGTCTCCTTTAAAACAGGTAAAATTTAAGTCCTTGGGTGATGTGAGTGGGGTATGGGATGACAGTCTTCTTGTGTCATTTATTTTTTTTCCTCTGTTTTTCTTATATACTTGAAGATGTGGTAAGCATGCAAGCCTCGTAGAGGAGGGGCCCGGAAGGGCTGATGGGTGGGCTGGTGGTGAAAGAGGGAGCCTTTTTAGGCCAGGGCCGGGAAGGCCTCAGGATCATCCACATTGGGGACTGACACTCCACTAGCCTGGTGGGAACAAGCACACAAGAACCAGGACAACGTTAGGACGGCTTGAAATGAAGCTGGTTTACATGCAGTTCCTCCACTGGCCACTTGAGGCTGGCTCCAAAAGGGAGTCAATCCTTATACTCGCATGTTAAAATGCAGAACTTCACTGAAGAAAAGCATTTACAGCCTGCTACAAAAACAGTTTCATCTCTGTAACCAATAACCCCCATCATTACTCCTTCTATAACATACCCATTAAAGCTGTTAAAATACTCATAAATAATGCAGTTTTAGGGCCACTTTGAGTGACAGGCAGATGCCTACACAGGTGTCTGTGGCTACTATTATACCTGGGAGGCTTCACCTCTATTAATTGAAGTCACTGAACTGTATCACTGTGTGTCTGTAGGGCTCGGGCCTACAGACACACCGTACTTTTGATTGTACGGTTAACAATCAAAAGTCCAAGGATGCTGATCTGGTGTGTGAATCTATCAAGTTTGTAAGTGTTAGCTGGAAAAACAACAGCGCGTATTATCTCTCAATCAAACTAAACAACAGCAAAAAGATCTCACCTTGCATAATGCAAAATTTTAGGTTTTAAAAAATGGAACGACCCAACCCAGAGACAAGTTGGGTGGAGTAGCTACATCGTTTAATCTACGAATTCTGGGCTGTGGGTTGGTGATAGCTGAGGCACATGGTGTATAAAAAGTCAGCAATGTCCTGCAGACTCAATAACCGTGTGACCTTCACAACATGCGTTTCTATGGATGAGCAGCTGACGTAGGTGTAAAGTGAAGGAGGCAGTGCTCCTATCAATGGAGTGTATGTAAATTGTCTTTATATGCGGTCAGCTGTAGTGCTGAATCCATCAGTCACCTCTGTAGCTCCCTTCAGTTACAGGGAGCTTGTTAGTATCTTAAAGCTTACTTTTGATTTTCGGGCTCAAAAGTAAGTTTTTCACGTTACAAGAGGCTTTTGACACTTCTGCTGGGACTGTACCTGGATTTGTACATATTATAAACATGTATATTTATGATTTTGTCTGCATAGAGGAAAATATTTGGAACTCCTCTAAGACATTTTATCCATAGCATAACATTTTTTTCAGCTTTTAACCAGTTTTGTTAATTAATTCAAGCATAATCCACATTTCTGCTCAAATAGTCAAAAACAAACAAGAAACAGTATAGATGTGTCAAAGAGGATAACACTGACTTATTGTCTTTACTAAGCTAGTAAATACATGGACATTAAATGAAGTTCTAACAACTATAGCGTATATTTAGATGTACACATACACACACTCTGTGATACAGACTGGGTGTAGCTTTGCCAAAAAATATCTTAGACTGACTAACATTCGCCTGAAACCCATTATTAATATGAATGTCAAATTTATTGACAATGAAAAAAAAGAAAAGAAAGGAAAAAGCAGGTGCTTTATTCAAATTTAGACACCAGTATTTAGGACAATTCCCTGCTTGACTAACATGAGGTCAGTAACGGAGTTTTGCGTGGTGGAGCATGTGTTCAGTGCTCTGTTATTACAGGGTCTTAGTGATCCACAGCAGGTTTTTCCAACTCAGTGATTTTACAGCCGGTTCGGTCAGAGAGCCAACTCTTTTGTGCAGAACACTAAACCTTTGTTGTCGGCAGTGATGGCAGCTGGGTTTTTTTGCCATTACCTTTTCGGAACGTCCTCCCCCGCGTGCCGTCCTGCTGCCTCCCCCGCCGCGGCCTCCCCTCCCACCACGTGCGCCCCCACGCCCGCGACCGGGGCGGCCAAGGTCTCCGAAGTTGATCTCCAGCTGAGATGTGATGTCGTTGGCTGGTTTGCGGAAATGGTGGTCACTGGACTCGTCAGCGGCGGCCTGCTGATAAAGAACCGTAGATGGCCATCACGCTAGATGTCAACTGTGCTCGGATCAGAAATGCAGCGTTCCATCAGTGAGCTCTGCTTCTTACCATGCCTTCAGCTTTAATGTCTTCTCAGTATTTTAAAAAGGTATCGCCACTGAGTCGCAGCTAACACTGAACATTTGCATGGGCTGAGTGAATGAAAAAACAAGTGTGAGTAATGCAGGTACCTTGTGGTAGAGATTGTGCGATTCTGCTTCTGTCTCTGCGGTGTCGATCAAAGCCCCAACAGGTCTCTGGAAATTGAACAAACCACAGTTATTTTTAGACAGCAGAGTGACCACCAACCAAACAGCCTGAGCATGTTTACCTGACACTAACCACGCACATCACAGCAAGCCTGTCACGATTGCCTATTTAAATGCAGTTACTTACAAGGATACATGCTGTCCACTTTAAACATGGTTAAGGAAAACAAACCTAAATAGCTATATCAGCTGTGACCTGTCAGTGTCTATAGCCAGATTTCTGTCTCTCTCTCTCTCTCTCTCACACACACACACACACACACACACACACACACACACACACACACACACACACACACACACACACACACACAGCTGTGTTTGCTTCGGATTACTCCTCACCCCCTACCCAACCCTGTGGCTTGTCACTGCAGGGCAACCTGCACGTGGCGAATAAAGCCTTGATTGATTGATTGACTTCAAAGTAAACAACTGGAATAATCAAAATAAACTTAAAATCATCAGCGTGCAAGTCTAAGCCTGACTAGATCTGATGCAGAACAGTTAATTACTGAATGACTGTTCAGAATGTATTGATGTACAACTGTAGCCTCAACAGATGTACGACAGAAAATGTAACCAATCATGGTGGAAAGTAAGACAAATGACAGCCAGGATGATTGTGCGTGACTCTGATGGAGAAAATAACCTGTTTTATGCAGGTGGCGTCAGAGCACCACGTAACCACACTTTGCACATGCATGTGGACATCAACCTGCATGTAATGAAGGCTGCACTTGCCAAGCTAATCTAATAATGTGTGTGCAACGCTACACATTTCAGAAAAGCAACTTTGAGACACATCCACACTAACTAGCTGAAGCTCCACACAAGACCTTCTTATAGCAGCCGTCCTTGGCTTTTCACGTTTCTCGTTTGTACAATCTCACCACATCTCATCGGCTTTACTGCTGGTGATGCACGGTGGTTAGTAACCTGCGTTGTTTAAAGACAGTTGGCAAGGAGCTTCTACCTGCATCACCGCCCAAGCTGACAGTACTAGGGTATTACATCCTATGAAGCACCAGTAAAAACCAAGGGAAAACAGTCTATATAATGGGGTTTGCAGACAAAAAAAAAAAAGTCTCTTTACTTTGTAATAACTTAATGACTGTTTCAACATGCACATGCCCAAAAGCAATATGTTCCAGTTATTATATAAACTGATTAACAGTTTCCAATGGCTTTTAAATATATGCGCAATAGTTTTTGACTTGTAAATTAGTCCCCAGGAACATCCCAAGTGTAGATGGCAAAGGTCTTTTTCAGGGAGCCAAAGGACTAAAACTTAAAGGTCTAAGCTGCGGGCGAGAAAAGCTTTCAGCACACCACACTCACGTCTTCGCTCTTGGACTTGTGCAGCACGTATCCTTTCTTCCACTGGCTGTCGGCTCCCTCGTTGGGCTTGCGGATGTTGAACTCCACCTTGGTGCGCTCCTTGTCCTGCATGGCCTTCCACTCGTCCAGGGTCATCTCTTTGGGGCCTTCATTTTTCACCTCTTCGACCTCGTTCTCTCTGCAATGCCAGGAACACACAACACTGTAGGAACTCGCCAATCCTCTTACCTCTATACATGCCCTCTAATCCTGAGGCCAAAAGGTCAGAGGCAGCGTTTAACAAAATCGCCCTTGTTGCGTCACAACAGCAGTGCAAACGCTAACGGAAACGCAATGTGACAACTTATTAACTTTGCACACGGGGATCCTTTTTCATCCAAACATCCAACATCCATCCAACACAAGGACACAGGATTCTCACTTGTTCTCGGAGCCAGCAGGCGCGTTTTCCTCGCCCTCTGGGGTCGTCTCAGGGGGAGCGGTTTGTTCAGCCTCACTGGGAACAAAGATGCACAACCTCTGTATGAGTAATGGTAAGCGTCCTCTAGCTGAAACATTAACTGTCTGAGCCTCTTCATAAAGGAAACAGCGACACTTCAAGCTTAAAGCGAACAGGGAAACATCCCAAGACATCCTTAAACTGCAGCATCCTGTGATATGACAAAACCAGAAGCACTTCAAAAGAGAGAGAGTGCACACAGTCTGTAAAAATATCACATGCGCCTCATTATCCTGCTGACAGCGGCGCTCCGACAAACAGGCCATGTGTCTGTTTGGGGAAACTCACCTCACTTCGTCCTTCACGTTGCCCCAGTTGTGCGAGCCGCTTCCGCCGCGCTTCTCCTCGCTCTTCGGAGTGCTGCAGCGAAAACAGAAAGGGAAGACGGCCAACGGTGTATGAGTTCTCTTAAATTCTCTCGGACCACAGTGAGGGGCTCTTCTCATTAAGGGAAGTGCTGATTACAGCCTGAGACAACATAAAGAACCACTTTCTTGAGATGCTGTTCCCCCTGGACTCTCACAGAACCCATATAGTCAGGAGCTGCTGGGTCTAGGACTCTAGTAGAGCAGCTTTGCATGATTTACAGATCAAAATAATCTCTTTTTGTAATCTTATACAGGGCCTTGGTAAAGCCCTTCAGTTGATTATCCAATCAAAACTATATTTTAGCCCCTTCCCCCTTTAAACTAGCTTTCTTCTGATTGGCTGCCCCTCATAAACAGAATGAGTGAACAGCAGTGTGCCTGACACAACCTATGTTTCTGACATCATACACAGCAAAGACTGGAAAAAATAAGCGCTTGTTTATTTATCTTTGAGCTCAGAGATTACCGGCGTGTATGCTGATCTCATTATTAGAAACTGTACGCATATTTAGTATAAACATCTATTGTTGTAACAGTATTTACATGACAAAATAGGAAAATAATATAAAGCATAATAGCTTTCATGCACTGGTAGGCGATTTCTACTCATGACCTCAGCTCAGCGCATACTTACGATTTGTCGTTGCTGCTGTGTCTGTCGAAGTCTCGTTTGCCACGGGAGTCAAAGCCGTCGCCTCGGCCCATGCCCCGCCCTCTTCCACCACGCCCGCCCCGGCCGCCACCACGCCCTCTCGGGGGCCTGTCTCCAGAAGGCCTGGTGCACAGAAACAGATGCAATTTAAAACACGAGGATGAACGTGATGTTAAGAGAAACATGCACTCCAACAACAGTTGCAAGCTCTCAAACCCTGCACACGTCTTGTCAATGCGCCTACATCTGCACCAGCCGGCATGTTTTAAATAAGCCCTCCATCCCTCTCATCATTGCTGCTCACTTTTCCACAGTAAACTCTCCAGCCCCCTCGGGTTTGTCCTCAGCAGGTTTCTCAAAGCGGCGCTCGCGGGGTGGTCTTCGGTCCGGCCTCTTGTCTCCAGGTCGCCCTTCACCCTGCACACCCTGGTGCTGGGAACCAGACTGGCCCTGCTGGTCTGCTCTTCTTCCCACCCGCCTGATACCTGCAAATCAAAGGAGCACAAGCTGAATTTATGCTCAGCTGTGTTGTTTAGATTTTAGACCGTGTGTGTGTGTGTGTGTGTGTGTGTGTGTGTGTGTGGGAAAATGCTAAACAAAACGAGAAAACAACAAATGCATCACCTGATGTGTGGTCTCCCATCATCTCCTTTCAGCAGTACACACAATGAGAACTTAATGTAACTGCACTGAAGATGGCTCTATTTACTTGCTTTGGATGAATTCAATTAAGACCAATACACTAATAAGATTAGTTGGGGATAATAACAAGAGCAGCGCTCTGTCTAGTCTTCCCAGCACAGGTGATGCCTTTTCCTTTCTCCCTACATTTGCTTTGCAAAGTCAGAAGCTGCTAATAGAGCTGTATCCTCCACACAGAAACCCAACACTGCACCTTCCTGTCAAACGCTAGCAGAAACCATTTCTGCAACACAGGCTCGCCAGTCTGCACCTCGCTGCTGGCTTTAACCCGCTCTGGTTCGGTACGTGTTCAAGTCCAGCTACGTTCCGTCTGCGAGGCTTTATTTTTAGTCTGTCCTCTAATAACAGCAGCACAGGGTCCATATTGACCTCACGCTGTGTCTCGCTCAGCCGAGTCGAGCTAACGTGGCTAACGGGAGCTGCACATGACAGTTGCTACGAAAAGCAAAAATAAACATGCATCGCTCATTAGCGAGAGAAGCAGGTGCATTGTTTCCCTTCCTTTCTTTTTCATTACCTTCTTTCTTCAGGGGGACTGGCGCCTGGGTCTCCTCCTTTTTGTCCAGCAGAGGGTTCTTTCTGTCCTTCTGTGACTCCTTCTTCGGCTGCTTAGCGGCTTGAGCCGCGGTCTTGGTGGAAGCAGCGGCGGCCCCCTCCTTCTTCTTGTTTTCGGCAGCCTTCAGGATCTCGAAAGGGTCGGACTCATCGTCCAATAACTGGTCGAACCGGTTGGTCACGACACAGCCGAAGCCTTCTTGCAGTTGTCCGGGCATGATGGCGCCCCTTCAACGGGATTCACCTCCGATTCTACGAGGCTTGATGCGACCAGTTCGCTGGATGCTGCCACAAGATGGCTGGGAAAGCTGCCCCTTCTCTTCCGGTGCGAGCATCATCCGGGACATCGTGCAGCGCACACCAATGTGTGCACGCGTCGGCTGCAATGTTTTTATTTACATTACGTAACGCTACGCTCATGTCCTCCGCGAGTAATCCGCATTTCTGAGAAGGTGTCACATGCATAGAAGTTACAGGTACTGATGAAAGTAACTTTATAACTGCAGACTTCATGCAGAATAAACACAAGGCCTAAACTGTGCCCACTTATACCTGGATACATCTGTATGTGCAGCTACACCTCATCCTGATGCTTCTGACAGGCACATCATCAGATTAAGTCGGATTTGCCAGTTTATAAATAATAATAATAAAAGGGTGGTGTGGGTAGGGCCAACAGGGACATGCTGAGTAACATATTCAGCAGAATCAGCTCTTTAGGTTCACCGAGAAAGCTGTCACACGGGTTGAACAAAAATATCGAGGAAATATCTCCAGGTATTAAATGTTGGCCCAGTTTTTTTTGTTGTTGTTGTTTTTTAAAGTGTGCTGAGGTTTGTCCTGGAGTGTCTCAAATGGACAGGAAGTTGACTGTGTTCACTTGGATTTAGGTTTTCAATTTTTGTATTTTATCCTTCTGCAGTCTCAAAGTGAAGCTGTCCAGATGAAGAGTCGGCTTTCTGCCATTTCATTTTTGTAATAACAAGAGAAAACTGGTACAGTGTGCCACTGGATTTACACTTACAGTCTGCAGATTCTCCATTAAACATTTAATAGGTTTGATAAAATATCGTTTTAGAGGGACATTTCTGCATAACTGTAAAGCTGGGCTTTGTCTCTGAAATGTGTCCGGAGTTCAAGGCATGATAATGTGAAAAAATGTACTTTTAATTTGCTTACTACACTACTTCCACTACTTTCCTGTAATTTACAAGAAGAGCTTGAAACCAAAAGGAGACATGCATCGCACGTGGTCAGCGCAGCTTTACTTAAGGCAAAACTTCAGAGGGATATACGATGAAGGATAAAAAATAAAGTCGCCAAAATATATCGATACTTGAACCAATTCACCACTCTGCATTGTGTCTGACAAATATGACAGTGTACAGAAGTGCACCTGTGTGACGAAGTAATAACTTTTATTCAAGGCGTGCTATTATTAGCAAATGAAATTCTATTTGAATTGACATCCATCATTTCTTTATATTTTACTTGGAAAATTAAATGAATTTATTTAATCACAGGAATGGTTGACTCAAGGTTCTTTATATTTTAAGACCCAACAACAATACAGAGAAAACCCCAATAATCAGACCACCACCTATGAGCAAGCACTTGGCGACAGTGGGAAGGAAAAACTCAATTTTAACATGAAGAACCAGGCAGCCATCAGCTTTAACCAGTTGGGGGAAAATAGGTACAGCAATTCATTGAAACGTGCAAACACACATGTAAATAAGAGGCGAAATGAGCTGAAAGTTAATATTTGGAATGACCCCATTACATAGTAGCACATAGTAGTGGTGTGGCATTTAATATGTCACACCGCTTTTTGAATGTGTAATGTATTTAATATGTAACTTTTTACCTATATGCACTGTTAGGCACTGTTGTATTCTTCAGGTCATTTAAAAGTCTATTCATCACCAAAACTGGCACAGAAGATTTAGTTATTTGAACATTTTTTTAGATTTTGGACTCCAGTACTTTATAAAATTTACACATATACATTTTTTACAAATAAAAATGGAAACAAAAAAAGAGAAAAATCATTGGATAATGGACAGGACTAAACATCCTTTCCTACTAGTCGCCTAACAAAGAAAAAATATACTTGGTTGTATTTTGTATATTCCCTCAGAAAATGTTGGATTGACTTTTTGTTTTTAGTTTAGTAAATGCAAGAGTCGATATCTGAGGCGACTGAAAGATAACAAAATCTAACAGTGGGGTGTGATGCTGTGGATATATGGTAATGAAATAAATAAGCAAAAAAAATGCTGATACTGGTCTAAAGCAGCTGATTTATTTACTTGCACACTTATTCGTCCTATTGCAAACTATAAGTTTTTCCATTTATTTACTTGACAATCCTTCCATAATTTATTATTTGTATGGAAACGATCTCCAGATCACACAGAGCTGATGGTTAGTCAGTGGCCTCAGGGCATTAACAAAGACCTAATTAACTTTGTGGGGCAGGAAACATGATGCAGCTATCAGGTGAAAACACAGCAGGGTCCACTTTACAACAGGAAAGCGCTTTCTTGTTACTGATCTCACGTGAACTTGTTGACCCTCAATGAACTTCCACTGTTTGTTTAAAAACAGTGATTCTTGTGAATCTGAGTTCAGAAACCGTGACAGGCTCAGCTCATGAAACATAAAATCTCTTCATTATTTTAACAAAGTTTCAAGAAATGCAAAGCGTGTTTCTATTATTAACATGTTGAAATATGAAACAATGTGAGTAATGTGAGGAGGTTTGTAGAGAGCTCAAAGTAGCTTATCAAAAAGGCCCTTCCTGCCCACACAGTTATTTAAATTAGACCTCTCAGTGTGATGTGCTTCAAGTTCACGGTATGATTGGAAAGTCTTTAGAGCAGTGTTAACAGAGGACTGAGGGAATATCGGTGGACTTTAAAAAAAAGAAAGGAACAGTTGCATTTCCTTCATAACTGATTTGTTTAATTACATAAAAACAACCAAGCTAAGCTTTGTCTGACCTGGTGGAGAGGTGCAGCTTGATCAAAGAAAGAAGCCATTAGCTGTTGAGACAGAGCTTTCTTTAACATTTTGACTCAGGGAAAATCTTCCCATGGGGTCCCCTCAGAAGTAGTCAGAGTGAACATAATCACTTATATAAACCAAAGCTTTGACCTTGGCTGAGGTAGAACAAGCGTGATCATTTCACCCTCTGTTCAGTGGTCCACCTGGGAAGGATGGGATGAATAAGGGCAGTGACACTGGTTCAGATTTCACAGGATCCATTTCAAGAGAGCAAAACCTTCCGGTACAAAAGAATCACTTTTACTCTATCTCATTGAGATACCGCTGATGAGCTTCATTGTCAGCATTTCTCTCACACAGTTTCCTTCTGACCCCTTTCTCAAGTTCAAGAAGTTTTGAAAAGAGGACGTCAGCCGTTTCACCATCAATATCCATCTGAGACGTGAACACAAAGCAGAGAAAACCTGAATTAAGTTAAAAGCAACACATCACACAAATACCATCTGCTACTCTAAAAAACGCTCTGTAACACAGGCCTGAGCACTTTCTCTGTGGAATACAGGGCTCTCGTTACTCACCTGTCGTGGCTTGGTGTAGTTTGTCCCAAGCCCTGATGTTAAACTATGATACTTTGCTCTGGGATCCAGAGATTCTGGCTTTTGCAGAAACAGCCAGTGCTGTGAGCAGAAACACCAGGCCATGAATCTGGGTTCACAGAGCCTTTACAGTGCAAATATTCAAATGATTGTAATAATTTTCAAATGGAAATACCAGTGCCTCTGCTCCATTGTACGGTGTAAGGGTGAAAGTGTTGGTGAAGATCCTAATCTGTTTTGCACAATTAGAAAATACATGAACGTGAGTCTTTTCATACGTAACTGTGGTCACGTTAAAAGATAAAAATAAAATAAGTTACCACTTACCAACCACATGATGGGCATGATTAGAGTCCAGAAGGAGGAGGGGAGGATACCATAGGTCAAATTAGTCATCACCAGTCCTGGGCAGACTACTGAGGAGAACAGACCCTGTCACAAGACAGAAAGAATTTATAAATCACAGTGACCTCGTAAGAGTTTCACAAAGCTTGCAGTGATAGTTACCGCACTGACATCAGAGTACGTGACAGACAAACCTGGCCGTTCATGCGCCTGTTAAGAGCCACGCTGAGCATGTCTGAAGCGTATTTGGAGGAGCTGTAGGGCTCCGTCCCTTTTCTGTGCTGAATGTCATCCATGCTGAAGGCAGACCGGCGGGCATTACTCGAAGAGGTCCACACTACCCTGGACGTATGACCTGTCTGACACAGCAGAGGCTCCAGCTCCCGGATCTGGAAAACCAGGAGAGAATTATATCAGGTCCAAGGTGGAAGTGCACAGTAAGGAGTGATGTAGGAGGGGTGCATGAATCACTGATTTAAGCAGGCCAGCATAAGAATATATGGATCAGCCTGAGGCAGGCATTAATAATTCACTGTGTTAGCCAAATCAAATATTCATTTTATAAAATTTTGTAAGAGAATAAAAAGCAAAAGATATTTTATCTTTAAAATTATTATTTTATTTTTAGCAATCTATGATGGATGCTTCACTACTACATGGTGATCCTACAATCCTAATGACACATTTATTATGCTAATTAAATAATAATTTATAATAATTCAAACATCAGGAACAAAACTTGCAAGAAAGAACAAGTTCAAAACATTAAAAACTACATCACACTTATTGGCCACTTTATTAGAGACACCCGCTCAACTGCATGTTTGCCCAAATATCATATTAACCAATCCCATAGAATCACCTCAATGCATTACAAATTTGGTCAAAACAACCTGCTGAAGACAGATATTCAAAGCTTTAATAGGTGCCTTTTGGTTTGGAGAGACAAAAACTGGGTTAAACAAACATATTGTTTACATTGCTGCACTAAGCAATGCAACTAAGAGCAACACAAACAGCAACAAAGTTTGTAGCTGACTTTCTGTGTCAAACACATCCGCATATTAAAGTCAGTATCCTGAAGTTTATTTATGCTACTGTAGGTTAAAAGACATATGTATGTATGTGTGTGTGTGTGTGTGTTTGTGGTGTACCAGGACAAAATGACCAAACAGGTTAGTGGCAAAAACTTCCTGTAGGCCATCTGAGTTGAGGTGGTCTTGTTGAGTCAAGAGACCCTCTGCTGTTGCAAACATGTTGATGACATTTCTGCAGTGGGGAAGGTACACTCTTATAGAGCAGCAAAGACAGCTTGAATGTATCCAATATCAAACAAAACAAAACAAAGAAATCATAAACTGGCTTTAGAAATGTACCTGGAAAATAAACCCTTAAAAAAAGCTCTGATGTCCACTTGTGGATTGGGCATAATTCCAGCATTTAGATAGAGAAAGTCAATTCTGTTGTATCTGGAAACACACGAATGTGTATTAAAGGTTAAGCTATCAGTTCCTTATTTGTAGTTCATATCACAAAGAGAACAATCACCAGTGTGATGACGTCAGCACGCGGCATCAAACATCTCTCACCTGGACTTGACCACCTTAGCAGCGTCGAGCACCGACTCCACAGAGCCCACGTCGAGCTGTAGTAAGTCCACATGGGCACCGGCGTGAGAGGTGAGGAGGGCGCTGCGGGCGGCCTCTGCCCGCTGCATGTTCCTGCAGGCCAGACACAGCCGGAGCTGTGTGTCCTCAGTGAGAAGCCTTTCACACAAAGCCAAGCCGATGCCGCTGCAGACAGATGGCAGACAAACACAGCCGTGCACTCGTATTAACAAACTTTCCCTGAACAACTGAGAGATTACCTCACAGATGAAGTAAAGCAAACTGTAAACATAGTCTGGAGTCACGTTATTGGAGAAGAGATAATGAAAAAGGATTTTCAAGTGACGTGAAGCTTCCATTTTCATGTACTGTTAATTATGGTCTTTGTTTCCGAAGTGATATTTAGTGGATAAGTTAACTAGTGTGTGGAACGTGAGGGGGGGAAAAGGAACATATACAAGTGTTCTGTTTCGTCTCTTTTATAGCTGTATGTTAAGTAAAGGGTTACAGGAAGCAGTTATTATATCTCGACATAAAGCTGTAAACCTGAAGAAACAGCTAGTCTCACAGGGAAGCAGACTTATTTCCACTAGTAATCTATTCTTGAGCTTTAGACTCTAATGCTGAATGATGTTATCCTAAAGGTTTCCCTTTATAAATACAGTCTAGCAATTGCATAAGTATACTTTAGACATCAATACTATACAACTACAGTTGTAAGCAAGCAAATGTGGGGTGATTTTGACAGTTTCCTCACATGCAGTCAACCAGTATGGAGAATCTGGACATCATCGAAAGAATTATACCCCCCGGGACTCGCTTTTAGAGCCCATATAAGTAACATATACAACTAGACAACAACTGTTTGGAAGAGCATCTACATGGATCGATGAAGTCAGAATACTGTAAAGAAACCACTACTGAGGAAGACCAATATGAAGAGAACTGGTTTGGCTATGAGACAAAAGAATAGCCACAGCGGACTGACTGTGGTGAACAGTCAGTACGCTGTTCACCACAGTCGTGGTGCTGAGCTGGGTTTCCACATCCATTTACTCAGGAGGATGGTGTCAAAGTTTGTGAAAGGAGTTTGATGCGAGTCGATAAGTCTGTGAAGGTCACTTCTGTCTGATGATGGTGATACTGAGGTGTGTGGTTGAGGATATACTGACCTTTCTGTCAGTAAGAGCTGAGTTTTTGGTGACGTTAGCTGCTGTTAGACTCTGTTAGTTGTTGTTAGCTGGCGTTAGTGTTGGACTTAGTAAGTAGTAAGTAAAATTTATTTATATAGCGCTTTTCACAGATAAAAAAAATCACAAAGTGCTTTACAACACAGAAAATGGAAATATAAAACAATATAACAGTAAATAAAACAGCAAATAAAACAATGTAATATAATAAAACTATAAAAACAGCATAAGAGGAAATTAATCAAATGCTTTTCTAAATAAAAATGTCTTCAGCTGTTTTTTAAAAGAGTCAATGGAGTCCGTGCAGCATAGAGACAGTGGAAGAGAATTCCACAAATGTGGTGCCACCGTCTGAAAGGCCCGATCACCACGAGTTTTAAAACGAGTGCGTGGTACCACCAGCAGTCTCTGATCTAATGACCTTAAAGCTCGAGAAGATGAATGTGGTTTCAGCAGGTCAGACAAATATTGAGGAGCTTGACCATGTAGGGCCCTAAAGGTTAGAACTAAAATTTTAAAATGAAACCTAAAACTTACAGGCAACCAGTGAAGGGAGGCTAAAACTGGAGTAATATGATACTTGGTAATAATCTATCATATCAAGTGAGAATGTAATCAAACTGGTTATCAGAGGAAAAGTGTGATTTTTAGGACACTTGAGGCCAACATTAGCTGCTCCGGGGACAGGATAGTCGCATGTCTGATCGGCTGATAATAAGAAACTGTGACAATATCGGGAATAAATGAGCATGTTTACACATGTTTCCGTGTTTAAGAGCCCTGACTTCAGTTCGGGAGATGAGGCTTCAGGTGAGGATGATGTTTTTGTCAGATGCTGGTCGCCTTGTTTGTTTCCTTCATGTCTCTGCTTCTTTGGTTAGGAAAACCCCTTTGCAGACGATAAAACATATGTATCATCCCTTATATCTTGAGTTTGAAGGTACAGACACAAATTGAAATTTCCCTTCACGGCATGCAAATTCCTACGAGACCGCTTCAGAGTGGTCAGCCACTGTATTCAATATGACATTCCAAGTTCATGAGAACGCATCAATTTGCCGAAAGATGCAAAAGATGAATCAATGCATATTCATGAGTACGACATTCTTTTTTAGTTTTAACTTGTGACACACATACATTACATTTGAATATATGTGCTAGTGAAACATTATTACAGAGTAAGAAAGACAGCTTATGAAAGATTTAGAGGCCTTTAATCTCTCGCTGTATGAACCTACAGTATGTCTTTTACTAAGACGCACTGATACAGTTCATAGGTGGTACTTTGTAGTGTAACTAACTATTGCAATAACCTCCATTACCGAAAACAGGTTATACTTGAACAAGTCCAACATGTTTTTTGAAACTCATTGTTTAAAATGAAGAGTAGAAGTCCCGAACAGCATCTTCTAGCTAACAGCACCCGGTGTCCGTATGAACCGTTATAAAACAGTTTTAGCGGACTTACCTGTTGGCACCCGTTACGATGACGACTTTTTCCATGCCTGAGCGGAATGAGCAGCGGCTGTAGAGGAAGCAGACACCGGGGGCAAATTTTCAAACCTGCTGTATTCACCGGGGACGTTCAGCCCCTCGTCCGATGCCGTTGAAAACAGTCAGCCTATTGCTTAGGCAGCTGCGTGGTGTGATTGGATGTCAACAAACAGCTGGCCAATCAGATTTCACTACAGAGAGCGAGGTGGTCCAAAACGATTAAAGAGCGCAACGGTTGAAAGTACAGCCGTGTTAGCAACCCCAGCAGGCTAAAAAGTATCAAACTTATCGTATATTAAAAACCAAAGATACAAACGAAGGTTAATAATAGCATTTCTTCTTTATTTACAGGTATCCTTGGTCCAACAGGCGTTAAAACGTTGTTCTTTGCTATTTCCCCCACTATGTACAATAAATTCATTTCTGAAAAAGGACATAAACATGTTTATAAAAAATCTACATCAGCTTCTGCATACGAAAGCACAATCTCATCAGGAAAACGTTTTCCCTCATGACAAAATTCAAATATAAAAGACAAAAACACAAAACAGTGCTCACATAATAAATGTGCAATAGGATTAGATATATGATGGAAAAGAAAAGGGAGGGGGGATATTATTGCATAAATAGACAGCATAACAAATCATAAGAAAATAATAAATACACAGAGGTCTGAATGCACTGTACGAATAGAACTATCTGCATTATATCTACAATAGGAGGCTATATTTAAGTGTAGTCTGTACCTTCACATATCTCTCCATTTAGAGCATAATTTTTGAGAAGCAGGCATTGACAAAAAAGTGAATATTTTATGGGTCTGACTCCAAATAAATGAATCTAAACCAAAGGAAGCAACCGAGACCCTGCACAGCACAGTGGAACGATACATCTCCTCTGCTACGCCAGGCTCTCTAACAGCTGAGAGTGTATCTCCTGAAAGCTCGGCCGCTGCTTGGCGTTTCTCCTCCAGCAGCTTAGCATGAGATCCTTGTAAATTCTGTCAGGACAACAGGGAGGCTTCGGCAGGTACACCTGGTAGGATGAAGCACAATACTCTCAATACAGTATTATGAGTATTATAAGTGTTACAAGACACATCTACATACATATCTGAGAACTATTACATCCTAAAATCCTCCACAGTGGCACTCAGGAGGACTGTCAGGTACAGTGGTGTGAAGCTCACCTGTTTGCCCTGTTCCCTGAAGAACTCTCCTGTGTTTTCAATGACCTGCTCGTCAGAGAGCTGGGAGTACGGCTGCTCCTTACACAGAGTGAGAATTTCCCACAGAGTCACCCCGAAGGCCCACACGTCACTAGCCATAGTGAACTTACCCTGAGGAAAAAAAAGATCATAGACAGATTGGTATAAATTTAAAGCTTAAAAATTCTAAATTAAAATGTATAAAATATTTAAAATTGATCTGCTGTCACCTCTGTATAGAACTTATACTAACCTTTTAAATATATGTGGATTAGCAATAATCGTAGAACAATAAAAAACCCAATAAAACTGTAGTGGAATGTCAGATTTCCCTTAGTCTATAAATAACGGATAAATGGAGGCGATAATGTCCCAAATCCATAGATTACTCACTAGTAGGATGCTCTCCCATGACATCCAGCGAATGGGCAGTACAGCTCGGCCCTGGATCCGGTAGTAGCCCCCTCTATAAAGGTTCCGACTCATGCCGAAATCAGCGATCTTTATGGTGTATTTCTTACCCACCAGGCAGTTGCGGGTTGCCAGATCACGGTGGACAAAGTTAAGAGAGGACAAATACTTCATACCAGATGCAATCTGCACTGCCATGCCGATCAGCGTGGTGTAACTAAGAGAGAGAAAATAAATAGTGTGAGCTAAGTGGCTCTTTGTGTCATTTCCCTGATGATCATTTCAATTACATGTGAATTACACCTACCTGACCATGGTCTTCCCCTCCGTCTCCTCTTGTTCGATCTCATCTTCATCAGCGGCCTTTAGTCTGAGATTGCAGAGGAACTGGTTTAGGTCACCATTTTCCATGTACTCAGTGATCATGCACAGAGGATCTGTGTCCACACACACTGCCAGCAGACGGACGATGTTGGGGTCCCTCAGACGAGACATGATTCGGATCTCCTTCAGGAAGTCATTCCTGCAGAACGACAGGGTCACGTAATCTACAACTTGACTGGCAACTGAATGAAAAGCCGTACCAGTACATCTCTGTAAAAGTTTCTTTTACCTTGCGTTCTTGTTGGCATCTTCCCGCAGTGTTTTAACAGCAACAAGCAGAGGGGACTCATTGTTTCCCTCTATGGACAAATCCTCACCCAAAAAGTCCTGCATGCCCTCTGCCTCGCACAAGTGGACCTGTTTAGAGGAGCACTTTGTCAGTTCATCATCCACTTGGCATCCCTCGAAACCATCTGTTTAATACCACTAAGTGTTTCCTATCTGGCAGCATGTAGTGATTTCATAGTCTGCTGCTTTTACCAGGCAGCAAGCGCTGTCATTGAATTTTATAAATGATAGCTATAAAGTTACAACAGCATAATGGCGGCGAAGAGAAAATGAGTTTAAAGCCCTTAAAGCATCTCCAGCAAACATTAGAGCTACTGGGCATACTTCTCCAAACTGGCCCTCTCCCAGTTTCTCCTTGAAGGTGAGCTTCTGTCTGGGGAACTCCCTCATGGATGAATCTGTGCCAGCAAAGAAATTCATGTTGACAGCTGTGATGGAGTAGATGCTGTTGTCCGAAGACTCCTGCAGACTGATGATATCTGCCTCAGCATAGTGGGGGGCACCATCGGAGCCTCCGGCTGCAAAGGCTCTGCAGGGGGTACTCGATTCTTATTTGGAAAAGAAAAGACGGAGGATGGGACGTGTCGCTGTAGCTGACCTCCAAAGATGTTCACTTATTTCCTTTAGACAGCTTACCGAGGCGTTCAGTGGACTGAGAAAACTCGGGCAGTTTCCGGATGAGACGTGAGGGCTCCTGGTAGTCGGCACAGAGGGGGAAGATTCTTTCATAGGTGGAGTTGGAGGTCGAGCCACTCTCACTGGAGAGAGACGAGTGGTGGAAGGAGAAGGCCCGTGTCTGGATGGCGAGACGAGCCGTGAGCTCGTCATCCAGCATGCGACGAGATGCCTGAAGATGCAAGAGAGAAGCAGTTGGTATCTGCGGTGTTTTTACAACGTGAAAGTCTTGAGAGGTTTTGCAGGACATCAGTGTTGTCATGTGATGATATAAGAAGAAACTGACATGGAGGGAAAGGAAAGCTCTGGTGCTTTTGATAATGACGTCTTTTTTTCATATAATATCTGAAGCCAAAAAACCCCCAAAGAAACCCAAAAGAACGTAGCAGTAAAAATGCTGATTTGAGTATAGATCACCTTATCGCCTTCTTGAGTCTACTTCTTGTTTACCTTTGTTCTATATTTTTAAAATTTGGGAACAAATTTAAGTTTGCCAACTAATTATGAATGATGTTTTTGTGCATCCAGGGTTCAGTGCACACGTCACACCATATGATCAGTTGTGGATGTTGAATCATTACTGTAAGTTCAAATAACTAAAATTGATTAAATGATTTTAAAATAAATTTTTTTCTCACCTTCTCCAGCATCTTTTGCCAGACCTGTCGCCACAGGATAATGACAATGATAGCCAATAGGATGGCTATAATGGCCACCAAACAGCCAATCAGGATCCTTGTATTGCTGTCATCCACTTTATGTGTAGGATCATCCCCTAACAAACCACATTAGAGTTGGATGTTGACATGAATTTAATGTAATTCATTACAGATCAAATTCTAAAATAATTAAATTTTTTTCAAACATAATGCTTTTGTTTCATTATATTTTATAAGAAACCGGCCATTTATTCTAACAATAATCAGTAATTCTTGCTATTATCAGCAGGGGGCAGTGTTGAGCCAGGAGAAATTTAGGTCATGCAACCTTTTAAAGCATTAGAAGTCCAACCACATCTAAAATAAGGTGCATTACACGATCAAGGAAATATAAAAACAGATTTTTACATGAAATCAAAATCAAACAGTAACAACACATTCATGTCTTCTTCTATCTCATATTTTACCCTATAATCAAAAATGAAAACAGTGACTTAAATAAGAAAATATCAGAAGATGTTTGGCTGCTCACCTGGTAATATTTTTGTCGGGTGTCCATGCTTGCGAGGAGCCATTGATGTATTGTACACTGCTGAGCCTGTAATTGAAAGAAATAAAGGTGGTGGGACACGGCACATGCTCCCTTTAGATTATTGAATTAAAGTCTCTAAAGCAAAGGCTACACCTGATCTTTGCTTTTCTTTTTCTTTTTACCTGACTGGAAGGCCACCTCACTGAACAGCATCCAAAGGTCACTGAAGTGGAAGCGGCATTTAATGGTGCTGGCTGTGCGGTCCCCGAGGGGCACCGTGATAAAACGAGCGCTTTGGCTCACACGATCAACAGCAGGCCTGAAGGTCACCGGGTCTGCCTCCCACTCTGATCCTGACCGAAAGTAACAAGTAACCTGCCTGAACATCCTCACCCCTCGGCTAAACATGTTGTTGCAGTGAACCTGCGAAGGTGAGATGTGGAAGTATAAGAAAAGCATGATTAAAGTACTTAAATAGTCTGTTATTATTCTGCAGCCCTTACCGACCTGGCAGTTCTCTCTGTCTCTCTCTTTTTTTTTACTTAAAAGTGCTCAAAATAGTCAGAGCCCGACTGAGATGATGGTGCAGGAGAAGGTGTAGCCATGACTAATCTGTCTAGCTGTGCAGTAGCAGAAATATCATTCATCTTACATCTCTGATCTCTTGCCACGGCACTTATCCACGAAGATCAGGCTAATTATACAGAAAATGTAATTTTTTTTCTTCCTCCAGCAAGGCTGTCCTGTTCTTTTTTTAATGCCCCAATAAATTTTACAGCAGCTGTAGAAGGTGGGTGCTTGCCCAGCATAGTGCAGAATAGCTCAATTCAGCAAAGTGTTAGCTCTACAATTTCATCCCGCTCGCTTAAAATACCCCCTGCGCTGACTTCTTACCTTCATGGACGAGAAGTTTCGCACATGGTCGAACTCAAAGATCATCTCCACGTAACCTCTGGGGAAGCTCCTGTTGTTCCACCCTACATAGTCATAGCCAGGCCAAAAGTTGTAGCTGTGGCTGTGGAGAAAGTCGTCCAGACCCCAGGTGCCATCGGTCAGCTGGCCGAGCCCTTTCGTCAGCCTTGAGGAAGGATTTATGGTTGAGCTGAAGACAGAAATAGGGTTTTTTTAAGGTTTGCACATATGCACATTTTTAAAATGCACAAATGTTGTTTTAGTTCAAAGAAAGTTTGTTAAACTCAGACCTTTCAGCTGATGCTCCATCGTACACAGAGTCATTGAAGAAGACATCCAGGCCTCTGTAGATCATTTGGTGTCCATCTGGAATGCTGTAGGACATCAGGCCATCTAAAGCAGGCAGGTCAAAGAGAACACACAGCTGATTCAGTGTTTGCTCACATCATATTACTATATAAAGTGTAATGTAAAATATATCGTTTGGTTGAAGTTTCATGTTCCACTCTGAGTGTCATGACTAACCGAGCCATTCACAGCCGTAGAGCTCCACTCTCATACACACGATCATGGAGTGGTCGGTCACGGGCATAAAGCGGACAAAACGGGCAATGATGGGAGGCTCCAGGTCCTTCAGGACCACGTCATATGCATTACTGTTGCCTTCGATGATCTGGCAGAGGTGAGGAAAGATGTCTCATTTCCCACAAATACTCAAGTTGTTCGTGTTTCCCCATTTATAATAGTAAACAAGCACCTTTTACAATGCTTTTGAAACATGTTGCTAGCATTCAGTTAGAAGTGAACATTTGAAATATTAAAAACAAATGCTCATATATAGTATTTGATCTGTTAACATTTGATAAAAGATAAGATTTAAATGATTTTCAAATATACACAGTAGCTCAATTTTTCACTATCATGGACAATGTTAAACAAATTAAGATGATAAATAGCAGATTAGTATTACGTGTACACCTTATTTGAATCAGAAGAACACATCTTTACGTCTTTACACGCTCACCTGCCTTCCCTTTCTGTCATGCCAGCCCACCCAGCTGCTGCCGTCACGGCTGTACTTGATCCTGTATCGCTGGGCAAACTCATTACCCATGCCGTCGGCGTGCCGACCTTGGGTGCCCACGAGCGTGATGAAGTGCAGCGAGCGCAGGTCCACCTGGAGATACTCTTTGAGGCCGTCCGGCTCTGACATGATGTCAGGACACCAAGCCCCGTCACCGTCTCCGTTGTCAAAGTCAAGTCTGACGGTGAGCAGGAAAATAAATGGAAGAGTCGGTACCGGAAACCGAGGTCACAGAGTTCAGGTACACAAACACAGGGGAAAAGACATAAAGCGAGGAAAAATGTTACAAGATACGAACAGAGGAAAAAGCAGTGAGGAATAATGAAATTATATCCTATGTACCTGATTTTTCCTGTCTGAAAGAAATCATGTTTGCACACTTCCTGTTATTCCATGTTACCACTGAACACATTGTTAAAAGGCTCTAATTAGTTCACCAGTACATGATAGATAGACTAATCAGCCATAATTACTTTGTAGGGATTGTGATGCATTAGGCAGCAAATGAAGACTCAGTTGAAACTCATATTTTGGAAGCAGGAAAAGGGATCTAGGTGATATTGGATTGTAGCTTTGCCAGAACAAATACTCATACGCAGTGTTTCCGTATGCTTTGGTTTGGCAGCTGGTGAACCTGCAACAGAGCCTTGGATCCCCAGGGTTATACTTTAGGATCAAAGGCTGGTGTCAGTAATAGCAATAGAGCTACTGCAGTGCTGGCAACGATTGAACTACGTCGCAGACCATAAGCCACAGATCAGCCAGAGTACCCATGTAGACCCTACAACAGACAGTGAGTGCCAGAATCGGGCCATGAAGCAACCTGGAAAGAGAACTCATCTAATGAATGATGTTTTATTTTACATCACGCGGAAAGCCACGTGCATGCGTGTGTGTTGTTTACCAAGGGAAGAGATGGAAGCAGGGTACACTATGGGGACGGAGCCAGCCAGTGAAGCCAGCAAAGTTTTGCCATGAAACCTTGGGCCCCTGCGTTGATCTGGATGTTGCTTTCACACGTGAGATGCACGCTCATTCACTGCAGTGGCATTCGCTCATTTCCAAACAACATTGGAAAAAAAAATACTCAGCAGGGATTTGAAGAACATGGCGAAGAGTGTGGACTTCAAATCCCCTTGATCTCATTTCAAATAGATGTGATGAAGAATCAAATCTCAATGGAGACTTGATTTAAACCACTTAAAGAATCTGCTGCGAATAGACTGGAGCCTGATCCCACAGCACACCTCACACCAGGTCAGTACTACTACTACTGCTAATAATAGTGGTTGATTGCAGCATGCTACTTAAACATGCTTGCTGAAAGATGAAAGTATATTTTCTTAGGCTGAGTGAGATCATCTTATGAGAAAGAAAGTATTCTAAATATGTGCTATAACACTATTTACCCCTTACCCTCAACACAAGCCTGTTTGTGTCACTGCTCAGGAGCTTTGGAACGTTAAAAGATGAACTTCCATCATGAAATATATCAGCAATTCAACAAATACAAATCCATCTGGTGAATAACTTTAAATGTTTTGAGTAAAAGATAAACCAATTTAAAACAAAACTTGCTATGTTGGTTCAGACACAAAGTCTACAGTGCTTTTTTACTAAAAGAAAGCAGCAGTTAAGTTTAGGAAATTTCTTCAAATTTAAAGAAACTGAGTTTAGGGATTATCCCTGACAAACTATAATCTCTACATCTAATGAGAGGAAGGAAAGTGGAGTATAAGAGCACAAACATGCCTTCCAAATCTTGCAGCGGTGGACTCAGACCAGTGGCTGGAAGCAGAGATGTCCTCATCCTGAATCTGCCCACCGGTCATACCAAGAGGATAGCGGCACATTTCTACAAGCACACGAAGCACACATACACATAAATGTCTGATGTGTTCTTTCATATGTGCGATATGGTTAAAGTCTTTCCACATATGAGGGTAATATAAGGTTACTTTTACATAAAATCAATTTTAAAGCATTTTCTGGACTTTGAGTAGTTGACTGTAAGGTGGTCACAGCTCATCCCTTCCCCCTCTAGCCCTCTTCCTGCAGCCCTGCAAAGGCCTCTAAAGCCAAACAGAAGCGTCACTGTGTAGGTGCCAGTCTAAGCAAAATGAGAAGGGAGTGGTATTAGAGCTGCCCACTCTTCATTTTTCATCTTTTAAAATCATTTCTAGCATGAGAAACGCTTGAGTTTGAAAAGCCTGACTCCCTTTGTTCTTATGTTGTGCGTGTGGCGACGGGTTGACAAGCAGTGAAAAGAGATTACAGTCCTGCGTTGATACAAGTAAGACGCCATAACTGTAGAGTCAGTTGAGGGAGCAGAGTGACATTGTTTACTTCCCACCATCTCGACTTATATTTGAGTTTTAGTTAGAGCTCCGGCGAAATCCCTCACTCGGATTTTTAGAGAGCGGGCAAACAAGCGAGCCTTTGACTGTGAAAATATTCTAGGGAGGAAAGTGAAATGAGTTCATATGTGTAAGGGAGTGTGTTAGTAGGTGTGTGTGTGTGTGTGTGTGTGTGTGTGCGTGTGTGTGTGTGTGTATGTGTGTGTGTGCATCACCTACAACTACGCCTACAAATTTTCTAACTTTTTTTTTCCACGAATTCTCCCCCTTGCCTGTGAAAGGTCTGCCTGTTTTGAAGATGTTTGCTTTCTTGACCAACAGCTAAACCGTACACACACACACACACACACACACACACACACACACACACACACACACACACACACACACACGCTTGCCTTCTGAGCCCACCCACCTCAACCTGCTTCCCTCCTCTCCATCTTGTCAACATGCTTGTCCCTCAGGAATATGAAATAGTTATTTTAAGCTTGAATATAACATATCCATACATCTGACTCTTACACTGCTTTGATCACACAATGAAGAAAATTAAAAAAGCACTCTGATTGGCTCATGCAGTCATGGCCACTGTTTCCAACTTAACTTAATAAAGAGAAAGAGCGGGTATTTGTCAGCGTAGTGCCAGCGGGGTAAAGATAAACGTCTACCTGGGTTGACTTGAGATCTCACAGTGACAGCCTGCAGGAGAACGAAGGCGATCAATTTAACCTCCATGATCTTCAGTTTCATCTCACGGACGCCTGAAAGGAAGCTTGTGAAATCAGATAAACCAGTGTAAATTACTGTGTTACTTTTTCAAATATCCTCTCTGCAAATTCTCCTCAGAAAAGTCTTGTAATTACATTTTGGATGTTTGGGATGAATTCAAAGGTTTCATTTACCACAACAGCATGTGCACAGAGATGCACGGTGGCATAATTTGCAACTCTGCCGTTACAAATTGCTCTATAATAGGAGACTATTAAAAGCCACAGCAACAAATGCCCACACAGACCTCTCTGTAACCCAGAGTCCTGCTCTTTCCCACGACAGTACGTAGTGCCTGTATTTTATTTAGCCTGTATGGACCACGTGAAGACGCGTGTCAGTGTCTGCTCAGAAAGTGCACTTACTGTCACTGATGTGAAGCGTTAACCAAAATCTTTACAGTGGCAAAAATGCAGCAGGGCTTCTTTCAGACATAAATGTGAAGGGAAATGTAAAAAAACTGAATTTAACACACTGCGTAACACCAATGAAGTGAATCCCTGAGAGCCCTCATTCCAGTAGAGGCGTTTTTATAATCAGTGAGTAACTTTACAGTAACTGATTCCTTACTGAGTATCAGCCAGTTGCTACTTTTACTTGAACATAAGATTAATTAGTGAATGTCTTCCTTCATGTTGTCTCTCACTAAACTTAGGCAAGCTGACACTAAATTCCCTCAATGTCTACGTGGACATTTGAGTTAATAGCCACATATGTAAAAAAAGAAAAAAAAGAAAAAAATATACGTTTGACTTACTTTTGAACTTCAAAACAAACCGTTTTTCTCGGGAAATATTCCACATCTGTTGTGCGCCGATGCATTCAGGACCACAAGTTTGTGACCTCTGCCTCTGAAGGACTTCTTTCTGGAATAGCAAAGAGAGGGGAAAGGAGAGAGAGGAGAGGAAGAGACGCAGAAGGAAAGAGAGAGCGAGCGGAAACGAAGGCTGATGTAAGAGTCCTACTGGCCCGAGAAAAGAAAGAGAGAAAATAACACGCTTTGGGATTTTGAGGTGAGGCCAAAATCCCAGAATTCCACCTGATCCACAAATGGCTTCAATTATGGTGTATAGAGGCAGCTGAGAGCTGCAGTGGCAGCTTTCACCAAGAGCTGCTGACAGAAACAGGCTGGTGGTCATTTTCATGTGAAGATAAACTAGAACTGAAGGAGACGTGATGTTTGAGTAGGAAAAAAAACCCCTCAAACTGCTCTTACATTTAAATGGACCATGCTCTGTGTGTGTGTGTGCGTGCACGCACGTGTGTGTACTTACAGGTAAGGATTAGAAATTGGCCTTCTTTGCTAACAGTTTCATATGAAAGCCCAGAAGCATCCAGATAAACTTTTGTTGCTGTTGCATTCGTTATGCTCAGCTATTGCAAGTTTAGCATTGCTTTTTACATGTTTTATCTTCAGTTGCAACAGCCAGGCATAAAGCTCCTATTTAAAAATGTTTGGAAAGCCAACCAGCTCTGGGTTTACATTCATGTTTAGCATATGCTATCATTTAGGGGTTTTATGCTGAGCTAAAGTACTTTGATATTGATTTTTAACTAGGATTTCTTGCAGCTTAATTTGGCCTGTGCAAAGCAGTCATCAGCATAAAAACATCACTTATGTTGAAAAACTCAAGCAAACAAATTAACTCCATAAATCACTGTGTGACTATTATGCACAGAATATAATTAAAACTAGACCACAAAAACAGAACAATCAGAATCGTTCCTGTATTCAGCACTGCTTAAAACATATTCAGAATTTGGGTAATTTAGCCTGGTAGGCTGACATATCTTAAAATAAGATATATTTTGGTCTTTTATTCTACCTTTGACAAGCTAGAGATGTGAACGCTCTCTATCCGAGCTCCAATTTTAGTTTTTGGCTGGACGTCATTGTTTCCTCATCTCTTACTGAACATTTCTTTCTCACCACGTGGAGCGAGATTTTTAATAGACGCTCCTATGGTATAGATTTCATTACATCGCCTCATTCTTGTGTTCTGTACTTTACCTGAGTATTTTTTTTTACTCGATACATTTTTAAACAGCTATCTGTACTTTCAATTTCTTACATTTTCAAAACAGGTTTGTTACTTTCAATTTAACACATTTGAGGGGAGTTATCATTTCATGCCACTGCGAGCCTTCAAACAGCATTAAAGCAACATTAAATTGTAACACATGAAAGGCAATCCTAATAGTGTATCAATCACATACAAAGAGATGAAAGCACCAAAACCATATGATGTATGGCATCACGCAGTCATGAGTTAAAGTGTGCCAGCTTTTTTTTTTTAATTTTTAAATAAATGTACTGAAGTAGCAGCGACTCAGTGGATTCCAGCATGTAAATGTGGTCAAGATGTTCAGCTGAGCATCATAACCGAGAAAAAGTTGACTTATAAGTCACTTTTAACATGTCGTGGTTGTTGGTCCCAGACAACTTTTACTGTTACCACTAGGTGGCACTATAACAATTGCCTGAATCATGAAATAATTGCTAGAAAATGTTTTTTGAAAATAGTGTTTAGTGAACCTCCTGGCGAATAAAAAAAATAAAAAAGAATCAAATATTTACATGCACATATACGTTTTAAGTTGTATCATATTTCCCTTTTCACACATACTTGTCCTTGTATATATATGTATATATATATATATATATATATATATATATATATATATATATATATATATATATATATATATATATGTTTATTTTAATATTTATCTATCAATATCTTTGTTTCTAGACTTCATTTTATATGAGTGTTTGATGTTTGCTGTATATTAGTTGCTATGACAACTCAATTTCCCTATGGGATTAGTAAAGTCTCTCTGATTCTGATTTCCTAAATCAGGCTTTTTTGGGGGGGAATATATTCCTTAAAAGTGTACTATGCAATTTATTTCAGTTTTTTGGTGGGAAAGAAAAATCACACTGATGACGTAGAAGCCTCAAAAACTCATGTATGAAATATGATGCACTAGAGAAGTTTGATCCAGACTGGATAGTGTATGTGTGAAAGATAGCAAATTAAAATTTCATGGCAAATGATCAAAATGATCCTGCGGACACACGCTTCAGTGAAACCTCAAAAGCTTTGCAATTTATATTCACCAGCGTCTTTGGTTTAGATTGAAATGTGAAGTTGATTTGATAAAATCCCAAGGATTTTGAAAAGGTATAACATCAGCAAATCTCCAAAATGGCACAGTAAAGTAAAAATGGTGGACTTCCTGTCATGTTTGGATCATAGGTCTCATTGACCTTTCGTACATCGTGGGTTGTTGGACCTCTGTAAGAAATTTCATTCAAATAGCTCAGTCTGTGTGCTGGTTCATACTTTCATAGGTGACGCTGTGGAGCCATTTCGTCCTCTCCATACGTGAATTTTCACCAAGCCTGACATGTGGGCAAAATTTCATGCGCTTTCAAGTGTCTTCAGACCCTCAAAAAGGCGATTCATTTGACCAAGTAATGATAATAAGGGGAGCAGATACAATTTGGCCTTCACACTTTTAGTGCTCGGGCCCTAAAAAACCCTCACAGGGTTATGATCTTAGTAACTAGTTGCTAGCTCCATCAAGTATATCTCACGTGTTCCTTTCATGAGTCAAAGCACATTGTTCTGTTTGACAGGCTTTCAGTGTGGAACTTGACCATGATGGGGTCACAGGGCTTGAGCTATTCTTCAGGAAGCGAGTGAGAGAGGGAATAAAAGATGGAAACACTGCCGACTGCCTCAGGTATCCATGGATACATGACGCACAGCGATGGCTCATGGAGCTACTCACATCTGTAGGAGGGCACAAATATCACCCAAATGGTGCATTTAATCGGAACGAATAATGATGCACTGGAAAAAAACAGGTGAGGAATATTTGTACATTATCTTTTCTGATTCTGGTTCTTAGTGATGAGCTAAGGTATCGCAGGTTTTTGAGCTACATGCTAACATGCTCAAAACTCATTTTAAAAGCTCAACTGTTTTCCGTTGATACACTTATTTCACATCACAACAGAGAAACGTGGCAATGCAAAGATTCACTGCATGTGGTTGGAGTACTAGAACAAATTGTAAACATTAAGCAGGTAATGTATACATTTCAGCCACTGGAACAAAAACTGTACACAAAAGATGCTTTTGGAGCTGAAAAGAGAAACCAGTGCAAAAAAGCCTTAAATTCACATTCCTAATAACATCCAACAGGGTGAACTCTGAAAGAAGTGCAAAAAAACGTCCTTTCTCTTATAAATGTGAGAAAATGACGTCACTATTTAATACTAAACAGTCACAGTAAATAGATGCTAAAGCAGCATTAGGGTGAGGCTACCCTGTGATTGGCAAGTAAAAACTTTTGGTTCTCCCTCAGATCTACCTCTTGCTTCTGGTTGGCTGATTAAAGTACAACAAAGCTGGCCCAAATGTCTGACTACAAGTCCAAAAACAAGTAGACTGTGACCTCAAGGGACGAATGCTCTGGAGGAATTTTTATTGCTCAGTATTCTTCCTGTGGGGAGCATAAATGTAGTGAAATTCGTGGCAGTCCATCCAGCAACATTTAACTCACAAACTACAAAATAAAAGTGAGTCTAACTTGCAAAACTTTCTGTTGCTTACTAAATTCAGAGTCACAGGGGTGGAAAGCCTATCTCAGCCATTATGGGGTGAGAGCCTGGATGGATTACCAATCAGTAGTTGTCAATATCGAGGAAACGTGAATTCCTATAACAAATTATGGCGTTCAGTTTTTGAAACTCTCAGATATTTCACTGAATGCGTTAAAGCTTTGTTGGCAGTGTTATTGAGATACTTCAATCTGGGCTCATATTTTCATTCCAGTCTGTCTCAAAAGACCAAAACTAAAGGATAAATACAACACTGCACACAAAGTAAAACTGCTTTTCAATCCATTTCACCTGCAGAGTTCAGAGAAAGGGACTGAAAGGATTCAGAAGGGGTGTGTGTGTGAACAGAATAACACTGCCTGCAGACCATTTTTTCTTTACAGTATAATCAACCAAATGAAAGTAGAGACCAAATCCTGGAGGCCACCCACTATCTGTGTCAGCAGCAGCTGCACTACCGGAGCTGCAGGGTAACGTGGCAAGATGTGGGAGGGTAATGGCTAACGTTATTCATATTTTCTACCTTATCTGCTTACATCAAGCTGCTTCTGTCTGCAGTGTGCTTAATGGGAGCTGACCCTGTTTAACGACCACAGCTGGTGTGTCTCTGACGATAATAGGGGGCCATCGGCCTCACGAAGGACCACATCTCATTTTCTCAAGCATTTGGAAATACTAACGAGGAAAACATTTCTAAAAGGTCAGCCCAGAAACTGATGCGGCTTATTATTATGTTAGGGACATATTTAGGTTTGAAGCAACCCTGGATACATTTCAGCAATTTGTAAGTTTCACCAAACGAAGAGGACACACATGACAACCGATGGCATTTGAGAAAGGGCATTTAATTCCACGAGGAGAAACATCGATGTAAGTGCACTTTCATTTTCAGCACACTTCTTGTGAACAGACATAACCTTGAAGAGAAATGTTAAGAGACTGACGGTGCAGGGTGATAAGCTTCAGGGAAGAGAGGAAAGGAAGGTGAGGAGAGGATGGGGGAGGGAGTAGGGCCAAGACGAGATTAATTGATTTTGGAAAGAACTCAAAAACACATCCCCAATCCAGTGATTTAAAGAGCTGGCTCACAGTCAGCGTGATGGAGCCGGTGCGGCAGCTGGCTGCAAGAATATGAAGGCATCCAGAAGTCTTTTAGATCACATATTTTTTGGAATTTGTACTTTGAGGTCATTTTCAAAACAATTTCTTTAAAGGGTGTTGCAACAGTGACACAGCAGGTTATCACTGCCGCAATACGGCATTAATGAATTATCCCTACAGTATGGAGCGACTACAGTTTTTAACAGCATAGACAAGACTGTAGCAGCACCTGCCCGGTGATATGTGCACCTCTGACACAC
The DNA here is from genome assembly GCF_041146795.1 of Maylandia zebra. Taxonomy (NCBI): domain Eukaryota; kingdom Metazoa; phylum Chordata; class Actinopteri; order Cichliformes; family Cichlidae; genus Maylandia; species Maylandia zebra. Next base: position 25,676,814 of record NC_135184.1, on the reverse strand, counting down.
AGAATAATCAAATGAGAAAATCATCTTTAACTACATAATTAGAACGAAGACCATTATGAACAAAATCATGCTGAATATATATAGAATAGCTAAGTTAATCAGACTTTACTATGTACAATGTACAGAAAAAAAGGTCATACTTTCAGAGGTATAGCTGCTTATTAAACCCATTTCTTATATGAGATTACAGACGAGTGTCACAGCGAGGGTTAGCAAGGTCCCCACTCAAACCTCCCCAAGAAAGCCAACTATGTCAACATGTTTAAACAGACTTTTTTCTTTCTTGACGGTAATGAAAAAACAGCAAAAATGACTGTGTCCATGCTGGACATGTCATCAAACCACAGTGTAAAAAGCCGTTTGAGTGGCTCTCAGAGGCGAGGAACCAAACATTACAACAATCATCAAACACACACACACACACACACACACAGCAGAGATTTTCAGACAGCCTGCAACACCACAGCACTTGTACTGACTAATAGGGTTTGAATGAAGCTGCACTGTGCTAAATGTCCCACTGCACTGAAGCCGAAAAGCAGAAGGTACATTTTAGTTTTGAGGATTACAGTACGTAATGTTACTCCATGTATGTAGTGTTGATTTGATAAAAATGTAATCTGAAAAATTAATATTAACTTGTAGAAATTGGCAAATTTATGAACTGCTTCAAATAAACAAGTCACATTATTCCAGCCTCAACTGTTTAACTTAGCTAGTTATTAGCTAACATAATAACTAAAAGCTACTTGTTAAACTTAGCTAGTTATTAGCTAACATAATAGCTAAAAGCTACTTGTTAAATTTGTGAACATGATAACACACTAAATAATTGCCCTTGTGCCTCAGGCTGAATTTAAACATATGCTCACATGAAATACACTATGTACATACTGTCATAACATGAATTTTAACTGCTTGAACATGGCAAGTTGTGCACAGATTAGCATTTTAGTGCAACTGTCATGCTAGCTGCCAAATTTTGTGAACACCAATCCGTTGAGTCTCTAATCACATATTATTCTATTGGAAGATGACAGTTTAGCACTTAAACATCACACAGTGCCAAATATAAGTGCTTAGGTCAGAGAATGCCACTTTCAGCTTGCTAGCTAGCATCAGCACGAATGTTTCTACCAAATTTGTGACGCAGTGTGGGAAACGCCGGATAAAGATGCAGGCTTTTCCCACACTGCTTGCACACAAAAAAAACGCCACGCAATCAATACTGAACAATGGGGCTTTTTCAACTTCACTGTCAGAAAAATCTTGTTTAATGAACAGTTTCTGGTGCACAAACTGCAAATGAAAAACACAGTATTTTCCATGAAATTCTTAAACAGCAAACCTCTCAACCATGAGGGGAAAACACTCGCTCAGCAGGCCTACACATGCCTCGAGGCGCAAACTGTCCAGGAAGCCAGTGAAACCTGCCCCAGTAACGCGAGCACCTTTTCTGTATTTGGCCTGTGGCGATAAAGCTGTGTGGACCGTGACGGATCAACACTTTCTTTAAAACCTAGAAGAATCAGAATTTTACTAGCGTGCTACCAATGGCTATTAATCTATTTCCATTTTCACTAAACCACAGTACTTGAAATAAGAGACTCATTTTGACATCTTTTAGTTAAAAATTAATGGAAAATAAACAAAAACGGATAGATGAAATCCATTTTTAAAAAATCTACAGGTTTTGAAAGTCTAGGAAACAATAAAAAGTGAAAAAAAAATTCATTTTGAACTTTATACTGGTTTCACATGCTGTGTCAAGCAAGCATGAAAAAATCAGACTAGTCTTCACTCACAATTGTTTGGTGCAGTTTATGCATGAGAAACTACTCAGTTACCTCCACTTTTCAGGCAGTGTTTTGCTTAGTCCCTTCCATTCTTAACGACTTTAACTGTAAACTGTAGTTTTCCACACTCAACTTTTTGAGTCCATCAGCTGGGTACTTATAGTGCACTCTGAACATGTACTCAAATGATCACGTGTAATTATGGAAGTACAGCAATTTTTGACACAGCATTTGTGTGCATATTAGCATAGCATTTAGCTCACCCTCATAGAGCAGCTAGCATGGCTTTAGACATTATGTCTAAATTTATTATATAGCAGTTACCAAGGATTAACAAAAATATGGATGATTTGCAAACAGCATGCTCAATGATTCTAAGACATTTCTGCTATTATTATTATTATTATTATTATCATATTACTGCCCTAGTTGGGTGTCACGGATTCTAAAGTAATACATTACATTTTTCTGTGTTGCAGAAGTGTGACATATTAACTACATAATAGCAAGAAATAACAATCCACAGAGCTACCAGTGAACCAGACGGACATTTTCTTAAGCTGTGCAAATCAAAAGAGCAAAAAATGTCAAACTTTTGCCAGGACAGCGGTGAGTGAGCGCGACAAGCAATTTATTCCTGCAGATTATGCAGTTTTCTGTCACGTTATACAGATAATTTCAGATTCTGAATTTTACTTATTTCCCATTGGGCTTTTACATAGATTCAAAGTTGCCTAGTGCAGCTTTCACAGCACCACTAAACAGCCATTTCATCTCCCAAGCAGTCTGGCAGACTTTCTGCATTCAGCACATTTAAAAGTCGGGCTCCTCCGTCGGCCCCCGCTCCCTCCCCCTGGCCCCAGCTGTCCCGGTCATCGCTCTCATCTGTGTTTGATTCGTACTCTGATCCAATCCCAGATTCCCTGAAACGAAGCAACTCCAGGGCTCCCAGGACCTGCTCCCCCAGCAGCGAGCTTTCATCGGGGGCCCCGTCGCTGGGAGTCTCCCCTGTGTCCTGTCCCTGTTCCTGGCTGTCTGCCGCTCGGGAAGCAAAGCGGAAGCACTCAAGCCTAACTCCGCTGCTGCTAAGCCCCGAGGGGATGGTGTCAGCGCCCATGGTGCCTGGAGAGCAAGACCTGGGCAGGACAGAGACCCAGGCACTATTGCTAATCTGAAGCTGGGACTGAGCTGCTAACAGGCCCGTAGATGACGAAGGGGTGGGGGGTTCATGAGGAACGCCGGGAGGCTTTGCACGAAATGTGATCTCCAGAAGACTGTCCTGGGAACCCACTGTGGAAAACAGAAATGAGAAGAGATCAAATATGACATATTTATAATGGATTAAGCAAAGAACAAAAGATATTTCATTATCACATATAAACAGAGATGCAGATCATGTAAGAAGAGGGGACTGGTCAAAGCTGAGATTACAAAGAGTGGGATGACGTCTGTGCTGGAACGGGAGAACGGGGAGCGGTACCCTCTAAGAGGACTGTCATAGTATAATTAACTGTGTGCCAGAAGCAGGAGAGAAAACGGAGTAGAAGAACATGAGCGCAATGGGAAAGAAAGAAACTAATTAAAAGTAAAGAAAAATAGGGAGAAATTTTAACGTTTTTATTACAGATTAGATTGGAGGTAAACAGGAAGATTAAAGGCAGCCAAATAAAAATCTACACTACACTTTAAAGGAGAAAATGATCTGAGTGGAAAGTCAATTACAAAAGTGTATTAGCCACTCACTGGATGTTAACTGGCCCGCAGCTTTGAGCTCCAGCTCCTGGATCTGTTTGACCAACAGGGAAATGTGCTGCAGCAGGTCTGTGTTCTGCTGCAGCAGCCTCTGCACTCTGGCCTGGGCTTCAGTCCGAGCACACAACTCCACCGACAGCTGTTCCTGCAAAACATTTACCTAAACACACACACAGACATACAACTTTTAAATGCCACTGCCTGGGAATATTAAGTGTTACCTGAAACTGTTCAAAGTTTATGTAAAGGTTTAGTGTCTGAAAGCGCTCTGTGAATTTCATAATCATAAATACAGATACTCATGTCCTGTTTCCTGGGAGGTTTTGATAATTTTTTTATGTGATCAGGAAGTTTTGTGTCAAACAGCCTTTGCTCAGTTACATTAAGTAAAGCACATTTAATTATTGAGCATATTTTAACCCCGTAACATCAAGCAGATCATATTTTAGACATATACCTCCACATAACCCAGAATGAAGACTCATAAATGCAAATCTTTTCCTTTAAAAAAATGTCCAGAAGGTTCAATAACCACTCCACTTTCAACAAATTACAATTTTTCTGCCAATTATTTCAGGGTTTCGGCTTTAAAGGGTTAAAACAACTGATGCTGGTATGCACACAGGCAGGTGAATTCTTCAAGGCTTGTGATTTTTTATTAAATGAATCACAGCTGATGATTCAGTGCACAAAAAAGAAAAAAAAACCCTGTGTGCATCAATACAGTTAGTGAGAGTTTCATCACAAAAAGGAAGAGAAGAAAAAAATTGTGCGATAGCGTCACAGTGGCATGAGATCACCTGCTTTAAAAATACTTGGGATATTTTTAGCTTCATTTACTCAGCACTTATGGGTCGGAACACACCCCTTTTTAAATGCAAGCTTCATTTCGATCTCAACTGCACTTCCGTGACGTTTTAATGGCGCTACCTCGCGTGGTTTCAACACCATCGCGCTGACAAGATCTGTCCACAGACAGGCAAACACACATAAACAGCTGCTATACTCAAAACTGCCGTTGTGGAAGTTTGCACTACGGTAAAATTTTCCATGAACACATTTTCCCATTAAGAGACTCACACAAACTTAAAAGGTGAAAATATCTTCTTTGAGGTTCCAGAAGGGGAAAATTACCTGCGCTGAAGCTGCTAGTGCTTGTTGTTCCTGCTGCTGCAGTTGTTTCTGAAGGAAGTGGACCTGGTGCTCTGCAGAGCAGGATCCCCCTGCTGCAGCATGAGCCAGCACAGAGGCTCCAAGGATGGGCGAGCTCAGCAGAAGAGACGGGTTATCAGATACCTATAATGAATAATAAAATGATGGCCATTTAGGCTCCACTACTTCTACAAGCTGAGTTGAAGTACTTTCACTAGTCATTCACTACACACATAAAGACTGCTATCTACAAACTTTGACAACCACTATGCTGGGATCAGACTACACAGTATTTTTGTAGGAGTAGGCAATTATAGACTTGTTTTGGCTTTTCCTGACCGAGAGACATATAGGAGTACACACACACTCGGGATCAAATCAACGTTTCCCAAGAAAAGAATACAATCGGACAACGGCAACCAAAGTAGCTCTTTTGATTCCTCTCTCAGTTCCCTCTGTCCTCCTACCTGTGAACTGGAAATCCATCTCAGCATATCCTCATGAAGGATGTCTCAAATCCTAAAATACACCCAGAGGATGGAGGAGTGAGGAGAGATGAGTCTCACAGGAGGAGCTATGATTGAAGCTGCACAGCTCTATCCTTTATGGAAGTGATTTTTTATTAGTGACTCGTGAAAAACACTCAAAGGGACAAAGCTGGAATATACAAAACCTGAAGGGCGTGAAGAGGACTCCTGAAATAAGTAAACGCTGTTATGCTTATCTGAGATCGTGGAATAGAGCAGTAGGTTTTAACAAAATCATGGACAAATGATCCAGCAGTGTTATACATCACATTTAAGTGAGATTGCTTTTAAATTACTGAATCTGTCAGAATCTGACTGATGTAGGAGTTTTAAAACCGACAGCGAAACAATATTTGGTGATTTAAAAATCTGCCACCTCAACACCCCCGTGTGTGTTGGGGACAGCTCTTTCATTATGCTTGCTTTGTTTATGCTATATACTGTCTTCAATTACAGTTGTGTAGAGTATCTTATTCTTATTCTATTCCAGTGTTCACTAATTTTTGCTATATAACTTTGCACTGTCCACTTTCTGCTGTAACAAAACAAATTTCCCACGTGTGGAACTAATAAAGGTTATCTTATCTTATCAATGATGTTTTAGACAATGTCCAGTTTGCTACCTGGTTGCCTGTCCAAGTGGATCCCACATACCTTGGTTGTATTACACTAATGCATTAATAGAAGAGAGATAGTTAGACAACAGTGTAATTGTCTGGAACTACTCTTCGGTTATTAAAGCGGTTGTGTTTTTAAAACCTTTGAAAGAGGAGTGAAAGAAGCTATCAATGTCCACTGTAAACAACCATCTTTGAACGATGACCTGGATGACTGAGAACCTTCACAGACAGATAACTACAGCCCAGCCCAGGCAGCAATATATTGACGACTAACCTTGTATTGTGGATGAATTATCTCAGTTGTTCTCCTGACTGAAGATTGGACCGTTTAGTGGAAACAAAGTTAGCGTTCATCCTCCAGCTTCACTGTGCTAATGTGTTTATATTATGCTAGCCATAGCTAGCCACCACGTAGCACATCATTATATACCAGCTAGCCCAACTTCAGTAACCCTCCAAACGTCACTGCTGTTTAGTTTCCTGTCTTCATTTATGTTGGAAGTGATAGCAGAGCTGTACGTTTAAATTTTTTCAGAAATCACTCAGTCAGACAATAGTATATTATGTTTAGGTGGAAACTAGCGAGCTAACGCCCTGCTAACATCTAACTCCACTAAACTTCATAAATTCTGTTTTCATGGATGCCTGGATTTTAAACTTAATTGTTACACCTGGTAAAGCAGCAACACTGATTATTTTATTAAAGATGAAAGAATTTATACAGTGTTTGTTTGACTTTGGGACCTGAAGCAGAGTTTGGACCCGAAAACGGGTAATGACATCAGACTTAAACATCGGATATCAGCCGATAATATTGGTCTGCCCATGAATTGGCTTTAGCTTTTATCCATTATGCCACATTATACGAGGCACACTGGTAAGTTGACATAGGGCTGCACGATTTTGCATAAAATGAGAATCACGATTTTTTGGCTTAGAATTGAGATCACGATTCTCTCACGATTTTCTTTTCCAGTATAAATATTTATTGCACTTATTAACTGCACATCAACTTCGTAACAGTTGAGACTGAACATAAAAACAATAAATAAACATAAAAACAACAAATGTCTCACGTTTTGTTGTTGCCGCAAAATGTTGTACTGCTTGAAATTCTGTCTCCACCGTTGCTCGACGCTGCGTGTATAGAGCAGGTAGTGCAACAATAGAAAAATAGTTGCGGGACGGCACTGTGTAGCGTTTGTCTAGGGTGTTGATCATTTTCCTAAATCCCTCGTTTTGCACAGTGTTATCTTTGGTCAGGTGATAAGTAATAGCCTCCGTAATTTCTTTATGCCTGCGGGAGTTCGACGGTTATAGGGAAGCGCTGTATAAGGTTCCCGTTATTGATGTTTGGGTGGTTGACCGGGACGGATTTTCTCCTGTCACTTTCTCGTCATCCCTGACGTGCTCTCCGTTGTTTTTTCTGTATCACGTGGTATAAGGCTCCGCCCTTGTCATTTGTTGAGCAGGAAGAGTGAGCGCTTGTTTTCATGCAGAGTACGTCCCGAATCAAAATGCGGTCCAATCGTCGTCGTCTTTTTTTGTTTTCTTTTTTTTTTAAAATCGTTGTCATTTGGAAATGAGATCGCACATAAGTATGAATCGAGATCGCGATTTTCTAACGATTAATCGTGCAGCCCCAAGTTTACACTCTGGTTTCTTTCCGGACACGAATAACCAACCTGTGTTAAGCTGATATGTTGTAGGCTGAAGTCGGCATTAGTCCCTGACATCAGGAAGAAACAGAGCTTGGCCACAGACAGAGAACAAAGTATAAGGCAGCAAAACCCACAATCCTACGTGACTAATAGCAGAAAGAAAAAATATATGAAAGTTTGTATGTGTAAAAGCATGTCTACAGCAGTGGTTTGAAAGCCTCTCTTTGCCAGTCTGAGCTCCTCAGGGAGGAAAATGCAAAGAGATGTTGCACTGACAGCAAGGAGCCTGTGTGCTTTCATCCCAATGGAGAAATCCGCAGATGGTTTCTTAGATATCCTCACTGCTTGATGCTTAGGGTGTCTACAAGGAATTTTGTGATGATCTCTTAAAATGTGTGTATAATGTGAATCCACTTTTACTGCTCAATGCTGCTGAAGTGCAGGCAGGTAGAGTGAAGTGCAGCAAGCCTGGAGCGAGCGAGAAAGCGATCAATGCAATATCTACCACGCCAAGTTGCATAAATGAAGAAAATATCAAAGTGGGAACTGTATTTCACAGCAAATAAAAATCAATAAACGCTGCTATTCTGTTGAAGTTGCTGCTGATGGAGAATTCTGTAGTGTTGGCTGTTCTTCTGAAGCTGCACAGCTACTTGGTGTTTGATTTTTTCTTTGAGGTCCTGACGACAGGCATGAAATTTACCAACATTTTAGAGCTGAAGATTGAATTATCTTGAAGTGTGTGAGGCACTGTGATAAATCAAAGTCTAATATTTAGACTGGCATTTTTTTTAACATAAGCATGATAATTATACTGTAAAGAAATGACCTTAGTCCAATAAGAATAAAAAAAATGTGAAAGCAGTGCTTTAATTAGGGTTTCTATAAATAGATGTGTATTGACTGTATGGGCCGCTGCTGCTGGGGTGAATGACTCACACAATTATGCTGGAGTGCTACAGCAGGAATTGTTGACATGAAAGTCTCATCTGTCAAGAAAAAGATGGGAAATCAATATGTTGGACTCCATTGTCATTAACACTTCACTGTGAAGGACACTTGACCTTCAGATTACAAACACAGGACTGAGACAGGTTGCACGTGAGACCTGATGAAATGCTGCAGGAAAATGAATAACGCAAAAACTATGACGCTTAAATTCCCTTGTTCTTGGGTCATTGTGCAATTAGACTTAATAACTGTTCGATTCGAACCAATTAACACCTCATCAGAACAACACCGGTTTTCTCTCTTGTGAGTAATAAAGCTGACAGTTCCTCAGAGACTCGGTGGGAAAATGAGCAGACAGGCAGATAGCAGAGAGCGGCTTGTCCGACATCACAGGACGAGCAGAGCAGCACTTAGAAATCCTGGCTGTGATTTCATCAATAAACCATATGATCCTATCAATATTGAAGAGCCCGTCTTCACAAGCAACCCTTAAAGACATGATTGCTTACAAGACCGCACATCCCTCTGAGCTCTGAGCCGTTTTCTGATCTTCTTTTGAGCTTTTATGAGGACAAACTTTAAAATTAGCAAACTACCCATCTGTGAGCTGTGGGACTCCAGGAAGCACTGAATAATACAATATTTTTGACTTTTTTTAAAATCCCATCCATCATCTATATATTTTGGTAACCTAATTCAGGATTAACAAATGGGTGGATGGACACTGGGCTTGAGGTGGCGTCGACTCTGGTCATCAGTTAATTTGCATTCATATTCAAACTTAAGGATAATTTATAGCCGATTAACTAATCAACATTTCTGGAGGAAACCAGAGTTACAGCCACTCCTACCCATAGTTAACATGCACAAGTTGCTTCTGCTCACTCCTAAATATCTCAGACCAGTTCTTCTAAAACATGGATGTAACCACAGTGACGTCACACTTTGGTACTGGATGCATTTTGAAGCTTTATTTTGTTGGCGTTTTGGCCATTGTCCAGTTGTTTTTTCTTTTCTTTTACCTTATATGAGAGGGTGCAGTGCAAATTTACCAGCTAAAAATGTACATTTACCTTTCCTTGGGTAGTAAGCCATATTCATAAACTGTATGGCTGCAATGCAGAGACACAAATATCTGCTTTTACTTTTGTCTTTGAGATACTGATGTCAAATTTGCTTCCTTTCATATAATTCCCTTGTATTTACTTTCATGCTTTAAATTAACCGTAAATATTTAACTGTAAATAGATACCTTGCTTGTATAACTATCTAGTTTGGAGGCTCAGTTTGTGGTTTAGTCTGCTGGGACACATGTGTGTCCCCCACATATCTGTTAATTAGTGCTATGTAATAGACTAATGAAATATTAGACTTTTATTCTCCAAAACAGAAGCACAAACGTATCGGATGGTTGCTATCACACAGCAAGGCATAATATTAATATCGGAATAGTCCAAATCAATAATCAAGGCGAATGAGTCACAATTTTTTTATTTTTTTTTTACCACACTCACACTTTCTATTCAGGGGGAAACTATCCAGGGACAAAACACGCTGTACCAGTCTGTAAACATGTTTTTTTTATGCTGTAAAGCTGTTATTTCAACATGGCAGGATCGGGGGCTCACTCCCTTTGGAGGTAGCCTCCAGTGGCACCAAGAGGAACTGCAGTTGGCTTGATTTTTCAAGAGATGAAAATGCCCCGTTGGTATCAATGAAAAAAGGTTTTACAGAAAAAAACAGGAGAGCGGTTTTCTAGAATATGTCATGGCCTGAATCAGCTCATTGGCATTTAAAGCTATAGACAATGGAGCCAAAAACCAGAGGTATACCTCTGTGAAAAATTAAAGATATGTTGGTATTTTTAACAATGAAACTTGAAGGATGGGAACGTGCTTGACGTATTTTAACTAAACTAAGGTACAAAATAGGAGAAAAAGTCCCTTTTTTGTTCTGCACATTCTGATTTAAAGATCATATTTTGTGGTTACCTGACTTCAAGAGTATAAGATCTGTGAAAAACACTGCCTACAAATACAATATGATACTACATACTGTTTTAAATGTGTCATATCTAAACATGACTTCCTATAACATCCTGGGCTATATTCAGAAATTTGAGAAAGCTCCACCCACATTATTATAGCATTATTATAATAGTAGTATAGTGTAGATTACTATAGGTAACTTGCCCTTGGTTATTTTTCTAACAGTAATCCTAATGAAATGCTTACAAGACAAAATAATTGTTTATTAATAGTAAAACTGACTCATTTATAGTTCTTTATTATAGTCATTTCAATTTTATTTATACATCTCCTAAACTCTCACCTAAAGATGCTTTACACTGCAAGGCAGAGACCATAAAAAGAGAAAAGAGAACACCTCAGCTGTCTATGAGCGTGAAGGAAAACCTGTCATGGTTCTGGGTCCCTTTGACCCAGCATTTTGAGTTTCTTTTGTTTTAGTGATATTTTGTATTATGTTTTAGGTTCAATAGTAGTCTTAGTCTGTTTTATATTTTCTCATATTCCCTGTTTAGTTCCTTGATTATTAGATTCCCCCTTGTGTCTTTGTCCACTGTGTGTCTGGTTTCCCTCCTTGTGTTTTATTCTATGTTCCCCCCGCTTATCATGTTTATCCGTGTTTCTCCAGCTCGTCATATCGCTCTCGTGTTCCCTCGCTACCTCTTGTCTGCCTTTCCTCCACACCTCTGTCAAGCTCATGTTTCCTGTTTTATTGTAAAAGACGTGCGTTCCATGTTCAGTGTGTTTAGTTTTTGCTTTCCTGGTCTCGTTGTGTCTAATTCGTCTCAGCTGAGTTTCCCATGTGTTTTCTGTTCCCTCGTCATTCCCTGTGTATTTAAGCCTTCCCTCTGTTCAGTGTCATGTTCTCCCTCATTCCCTGCCGTGTGCTCTGCCTACCTGCCTCTTTAGTCTCATGCATATTCTAAGTTTAGTTAGTTTTGCATTTTCTGCTGTGTTTTTGAGTTCAGTTTTGCCTCTGTGAGTCTACGTTTGGGTCCTATCTTGCCTGCTTTACACGGCCAGTCCATGACAAAACCTTCATTTTAACAGGAAGAAACCCCCAGCACAACCAGACTCAGGGAGGGGGGCATCTACCATGACCGGTTGGGGATGAGAGGAGGAAGACAGCAAAAGACACACATTGGGAAAGAGCCAGAGTTTAAAATTAATTACTAAAAATTAAATGGACTAAATGCAACTTGGTGTATAAATACAGGAGATGACTGAAGGAGAAACGGTCAGTGCATCATGGGAAACCCACCCATGTGCCATATCCATCCATAAATAAAATGTAAGTGTGCCTATATCATCTCCCTGCAGGATTTCTGTGTTTCCATGTTTCATAACAGCGATGCTGAAATGATGAAGGGCAACAGTACCTTTCCATCATTACCAAGAGCCTCGTCCTTTTTACTCTTCTCCGGGTCTGATGATGAGACGCACTCAATGCTCTCCTCTGTAGTGGCTTCAAGGTCTGTCTCCTCTGACAATGCAAACCTCTTCTTTGCTGCAGAGACCAGATGCACAGGATGGATTGTCATGCTTTATAAAAAAATAAATAAATTGTGCTTTAAAGTTCGCAACATATCTAGAGGCAGTGACAGCAACAGTGTCGGCTGGCAGCAGCCCACACAAAAAAGGGCTTTGATCAGTGGGCTCGCACAACTAACCAAAACCAATTTGCAGCTTCAACATTCAACGTGGCAAGTTGAAAAAAAAATGGAGGAGGATAATGACATCTTTTCACACAGAGGTGTGCTCAACTGCCACTGTTTGATTCTGCCTCACTCCGAGTTTTAGCTTGTATAACAGAGAAAGCGAGAGAAACAGGAGTCGCAGGCCTGTGTGCGTTGTGTTGTGTGACAGAAGCAGAACGGGAAGACGTGAGAGAGAAGGGAGTGGTTTTGCGGATGCAGATTTGTGTGTTTGCGTTTGTCGGTGTGAGTCACCTGGCACCGCCTGCAGCTCCTCCGCCTTCCCCTCCTCATCCTCCTGCTCGTCGTCTTTCTGTTGCAGGGTCAGCTGGTGACACACATCAAACGCCTGACCCACTGTCCGCACAATCCTCATGGCCTGAGACTGTGAGAGGGGGTGGGGTGGAGACACCAAGAAGATGGTGTGTGTGTGTTGAAGTTTTGAGAGAACAGCAGCAGGAGGCCAACGAGGGTGGATGCACAAATGAAAGTACACAGTTGGGGAGAAAATGAGGCCCCAGAGGAGTTGCACAGGAAGAAAAGCGAATACAGAGAGAGCGAGTGTATGAACATTGTGCACAGGTAACGAGAGAGAAGATGAAAAATGCAAGCAGGAGGAGGAAAGGGAATATTGGGGCAAAGCAGGAGGTGAAGGCAGACGGAAACGGAGGGAGGAGAAAGAAAACAAATTAGGACAGCAAATGCTGGGAGGACTTGAGCTGCTTGTCCTTGTGTATCTCTTTTGTATACATGCTGCTGTCACAGCGATGATTGGTGTAGTTCAGGAGCAAGTAAATTTGATGGCAGAGTGAAGATTAAGCCATTTTTAGTATAGGAGGTTCAATTTAATTTGAATTAGACACAAATATTAACTACTAAGATCTTTTTAGTTGGGTCGCAGGAATGGCGCTACAGTAAGGACTCATCTTAAATGTTTGGTAACTGTGCTAGGGTTAGGATCTGATCTGAAGAAAAAGCCATTAGAGATTAACCCTGACATTTACAAGCATGTCCTAAAACTTGATTTTCCACTAATTACAAACCCTAATTATACACAGGAGGAGAGACGCCCAGAGAGTTACAGAAAAAATTACACAGTATTAACCCTCGGTTGAAAAATGTCGACTATTTTACTGTAATCTCTTTGTTTTATCTCCACAGTTAGCTGGAAAGGGTTGCATATTGAAACAATTGAAATATAACACACTTAGCTCTGAATGATGTGAAACGCCACGAATGTGGGAAGTGAAATGACTGGCCTACAATAAGCCTCTTTGAATAGAAAAATAAAAATCAAGCAAGTACAAATGTACATGCTGGCATCAAAAACGAAAGAAATTCCATCCATCCATTCTCTTCCGCTTATCCTTGTTAGGGTAAGCATGGAGAGTGGGAGGAAGCTGGAAGAGAGTACACGGAAAGAACCCAGCAGTGCTCATCACCGCGCTGCCCATGATTAGGAATATTATTCTCAGTTAATTATTAACTGATAAATGGTCATATTCACGATTTCTTGTGTATAACTGTTTTCACTGATGCACATTCAGATCAAAATCTGTTGTATGGTGAAACATCGAACACGGAGGAAAGCATCAAGTTAAATAAATAGTTAGTTTACATGTTGTTTTTAGTCTTAAGAACAAACAGCTTAATGCTTCTTTTTCTTGATTTTTTTAGGTTGTCAGAGCCAGATCTGCATTTGTCATCTGTCCATATTTGTCTGTTTTAGTGTTTTAATAAAAAAAACCCCAAATGGTTGCAAAGTGGTTTAGCTCAACAAGAGGAGAACTGCAACAAGTGTCATGTGTCAATATTTGATTCATGAGTTTTCCAGACTTCTACATCATCAGTGTTTCAAAAATGCAACCATATATGGCAATACGATATAAAAGGCGAAAAGAGTTTGTACAACTCTGGACTCTCTTAGGCAGCTTTCTTGTAATTGCCTTAAGTATTCTTCAGACATTCAAAGCTCTTCTTTGGATGTTTCTGCCTTTTGTTCTGTTCTCTGTCAACATGCTCTCACACTGCTTCGTTAGTCTGTTGAGGCCAATCCATAACTGATGGATTGGCCTCAACATGTATTTCCATTCATTCTTTTGCTGCATTGGCAGTACGTTTGGGATCAGTGTCATGTTGAAAAATGACACCCGATGGTGCTGTTCTGCATTCATAAATCCATCAGTTTTGACATGCTCTCCAACAGCACAGTCACAAACTGTGACAGAGCCTCCACCGTGTTTTACAGACTGCTGTAGACACTCACTGGCTACACCACTCTCCTGACCTCATCTGTGCAGATGCATCTCTCAGGTCCTCTGTCAGGCCTGTCCTGGTTTTTTTCTCTATTTCTTAAAGACATGACTTTCAGATGTTGTTCTACTAAAGATTTTTTCCTCATGCCAAGATATCAAGATAACAAGTTTTCAACTAATAGGTCTTTGAAAGCTTTTTTTCAAAAATACTATTTCATGCCTGTCAAACTGTGCTATGTTTGGTATTTTAAGTAGATTCAGCTAAAGAAATGGGTGCTAAAGCTAAAGTTTTGGGTTTTGCAACTGGCTGCTAATAACAAAGTGGTTCATCCTTTGAGCTATGTGTCTTTTTAATTTTTGGATGGCTCAACAAACCAAAAAAACAACACTTCTCTGAGTGAAAACAAGTGAAAAAGCAGCCTTTGGAAAGCCTGGAGATCTATCTATCTACAGCTCAACCTCGCATTTCTTTTTCCATAAAGCCTTAATATGCAGTCCAGAGGCAGCAACCTTAAACCACCGGAGTTAAACTTTATCCACCATATCCTTCCCCAGTCTCATTACAGGTGACGCTTTCCATATTGAACAGTGGCACAGAAATGCATTTATTGATATCTGCCTCTAGAGGACCATCCTGCCTCCAGGCATTCATTTTAAATTTCAAGGCAACTCGAGCTTGAAAGTAGTTCAATCAAGTGAAATAGCAATATAAAACAGCAAAAGCAAAAACACTGTAAGAAAATTTGTCATATTTCTCAATCGATACAGAATTTAATTCTTCTTTAAAATTGTCAGGTTAAACTGACAGGCCTCCGAGGGCTGAGCACAAAAGGCTGTGTTGGTGTACCGAGCTGACATCGAAGCTTTGCTACGCTGCAACATGCCGTGATGAAAATAAATCAAATCTCCTCTTATCAGCTGGTCCATCTCCTCCTACTCAGCACACATGCTTGGCCTGCAACAACCAGATAAGGCTCAACAGCCCCAAGGAGGTAGAGAAGCACCACAGACCATGTCTCTAACATTGTGATGTGTATTTGGTTCAGCTGTAGTGAAAATGTCTTTAAGCGCGGAGCGAAAATGCCCCTTTTTCTTTTCGCTTCCCACCAGAACGATTAGTATTCAGCTTCACTAAGCCACTGTCTGTCTGGTATCCATGGTGAAGGGAT
Source organism: Maylandia zebra (assembly GCF_041146795.1). Taxonomy (NCBI): domain Eukaryota; kingdom Metazoa; phylum Chordata; class Actinopteri; order Cichliformes; family Cichlidae; genus Maylandia; species Maylandia zebra. The sequence goes on along the minus strand of NC_135184.1, from coordinate 25,661,210 downwards.
GGGAGTCAACCTCAGTGATGCTCAGTCTTTGTCGTGGAGGAAAAATTGACACTGCTTGATATGCAGATATGTGGAGAAGAACACGCCTCTCATTTTTCATAAGTTATTTACTAGCACAGCCATTGGGGTCTGATTCTAGAAGTGCGCGCTATGGCTATACATCCCTGAGATTACAGACATGAACGCTATTAACAGATGCTTCAGAAGCTGAACTGGAAATGCAAATAAATGTGCTTTTGTTGATGTTAAAAAAGAAAAAAAATCTGCAAAAGATGTTTGTCTATTTCTGAATCGCTAAAACAGTAAAACACTGGAAAATATACTTTCAGTCATTCGCTCAGAGGTGGTTTTAGATGGGAAGACGGACAGAACCATCCAGTTTTTTTCACGTCAACTTAGCCTTTCACAGAGATTGAAGACTGGGAAAAAGAGAGTCGACATGTTGCCTCTAACAAAAAGGGGAAAAAAAAAACCTACAAGCCTCTGAGCAGTGCTCTGATTAACACATTCTGTTTGTATCTTGTTTAATCAGCACAAAACTCAGCGCGTGACGTCACAGCGCCCACAAGACGAGCAAGCCGAACAGCCAAAAAAAAAAAAAAGTCCAAACGAACGGCAGCTGTCAAGTTAACATTTCATTTATCTCTGGAGTAAACAAACAGCACGCCAATTAGCGAGCTTCAGAGATCCTGGCAGGGTTAATTCTGTTTCCACTGAATAGAGTTTGGCTTGCTGCTTCCCTTATTTCTGTGAAGCTCTATCTTCAGGTAAATGGTATCTTTGCCCTCATCAGACTGTGAGCCAGAGAGTTTAGGAGCCTCCTAAAATGACCAAATTGTTAGCATAGAGAGCTATTTGCTAACAAGGTGAACTGGTGAAGATATTCTGAAAGCAGCCTTTAAATAATGCAAACTAACCCTTTTTGTGCATTTGTGAGGAAAATGAAGGAAATGGAGACTCGGTGGCTAATTGTCATTTTTGAAAGTAACGTCTGTTAACAGGAGTAGAAATATTAAGATGCCTGGTTAATGTCGCTAACATTACCATTATCTCCAGAGAGGAGAGGAGAGGGCTAAATTGTAATGAAAGGTAATGTGTCATTTATGTTTGCAGTAGTTTTGGGATCTGTGAGCAGTGAGGCTTACCTTTCTCTTAGACTTAAACACGTTGCAGCGGAAAATGTTGCTCTGTCCGTCTCTGGCTATATAACTGAATATCTTTAAGTCTTGAGCATCATGTGAGACGTAAAAGATCCTGTTGAGGCAAGAAAACATGTCAATTTTTTTGTAAATTGGGTGTTTGATTGAGATGGTTTTTAATGTAAAGTGCTCATTTTTCTCCCTGCTATGTAGCTTTTTTTCCTCAGTAGAAAACGCTGCCACTAAACAGCCTCCAAGACCTTGTTTTGTAATCCAGGCCTTTCTTCTGGGACTTATTTAGGTCACTATGGCTACGTTCACACTGCAGGTCTTAATGCTTAATTCAGATTTTTTGATCAAATCCAATTTTTTTGTCTGCTCGTTCACACTACAAATAAAATGCGACAGCAAACGCGCTCTTGTGTGAATGCTCAAAGCGGCCCGCATGCGCAAAAGAAGACGTCGCACTGTCTTGTGTCAGTGACGTAAAAGACGGATTTAATGTGACATGACTGTTCAAACAGCAGTCGCTTTCAAAAACATCGGATATGTATCGGATTCAGTACCACATATGAAAGTGACCCAGATTGGATTTGAAAATATCGGATTTGTGCTGTTCACATTGTCATACCATGATCGGATATGGGTCACATAGAGCAGCGGTCCCCAACCCCCGGGCCTCAGACCGGTACTGGTCCGTGAGTCGTTTGGTACCGGGCCGCGAGAGTTGAGGCTCAGGTGTGAAATGTATGGTTTTCAGGGTTTTTATCGGTTTTCAGCGTTATTTTGTTATCATTTTTATTGTTAACTTGGTTTTCCTGGGTCTTTTCACGTGTGTTATGAATAAATCTTATTTTTTTCGGTACCGGTACTAGTTTTATTTTGTTTTATTTATCCGCGACACCTTGTGTTTCCTCCTGGTCTTGAACAGAGAATTTTTCATATGCAAGCAAATGTATGAAGCGCTACACCGCTTACTGTAGTTTAACTTTAAAGTTTCCACATAAACCTGAGATATGTATGAACCAGCTGCTCTGCCCTGCTAATGACCTGATTTATTTTTTAACCCTATCAAAAATCACATAAAGTTAAATCGCTTATGCTGATTTAGGATCTGACAAGTAAAATGATCACTGAGAGAAAAGTTAAAAGCCACACGCAGACTTCATTTTCACCAAAGTTTTATGATGGCAGCTCTTAAAATATGAGCCTGCGTTTCTTAGCTTTTGTCACATCAAATGAGGAATGAGACGTCTGGACTTTTCGAGAGATGGGTACTAAAATGAAGCTTTTCGTTGCACAGCCTGACAGGGAGGTTGTGTTTTGGATGCATGTAAACATATTCCAGCAGAGCGACATGTACACGTTGTTACAGTCGAGAGGGCCCACCTGTGGATAGGATCCTGTGTCACCAAGATGGTGTTGTCGTCCCACGACCACCCTTTTCTCTGTTGCAAGACAAAAATCACACAGGTTCACGCTGACAACTGTGACTTAAAACAAAGATGTCATTCAAGGTGCGAAAACAAGTAAATGGAAAAATCATATGTGGTTGTGCAAGACCGACCTTCCTCTTTTTGCGCAAAATCACTTTGACGAAGTCAGTAGATACGACAATGTTGACCTTCTTTTTCTTTATGTTCTTCAACTTGAATTCATACTGTGAAGGAAGAATAGATAGAATAAACAACATATCCAAAAGTTGAATCAAAGCAAACTGATTACAGTACTACCCGGTCTGACTCGCATTAAATATATTTATGGTCCTGCAGAGATGGAGCTCGATGAAGCGGAGGGATCACACAGACAGGAGCTATCTTTTTTCACTGTCTTCTTCCCCGGAGGAAAACTGGGATGGCGTAAACATCGAGAAACTGTCAGTTTCTCTTTCTGGGAGCTTTTTAAGTTTTCAAAGGCTGACTTCCCAGAGGGAGGCGGACATGTGTGGGACGCTTTCATCCCTCTGCTTGATTAACAGTGTGTCCTCCAAATCTTACAGTCATAGGATGTAGGGTAAAAAACAAAAAACAGAAAGATTTGTATGAAATAACATGTTTGGCTTTGAAAACACAAAGTCCAACATCAGATTATTAATTGATCAGATAAGGTTTGATGAAATCACTCTCCAGCACACACACAGTTGCCCAGCGTGTGCAGCAGGCTTGGATATTCTCTGTCAAGTTTCCTTTGGTTTGTGTAAATATGAGAACACAGAGCTTTCTCTTAGTTTCATCAGAAACTGGAGGCGGAGCTGATTTTAGTCCAGAGAGGTTTGACCATGCAAGCCTGTGACCTGTGTCCTTGTCATCTGGTCTTGTCCCGTTAATGCATCTGGTTGTTGCTGTGTGAGTTTTTTCCCCACATGCAGGCTGGATGCAGGTGCTCAGGTGAAGGACATTGATCTCTGTGGTGTGTGTGTGTGTGCAATCCAGGCTAATGCAGCTCTGCATAAACCAGGACCATCCATCTCCGCACACGCTGCTGTCAGAGGGAGATGAAGCGTTCGCGCCACGTTTTCACGCACATGAGCCTGAAACTAATTCACGCTGAAACCGCCCCCGAACAAAATAATGCTACAGGTTGTGGAAGCTCACCTCTCGTCTTACCCCCTGAGCCACTGCGAGTGCTTTACAAGTTAGCTTTTGAATATTCACAGTCTGTCTCCCCCAGAAGCAGAGACTATTAATTACTGTGTGATAACAGAGTTCAAAAACAGCCCGAGCATTTTACAAACCTGCTTTTATGTTATCCATCTTAATCCCACACACATTTACAATCTTTTTTTTCTTCCAGTTTTATTGTATTTTCATCATTTGTCTCTTTTTGCCTCGTTTGCCTTCTTATTATCAGTTTGTTTCAAAGACTTAGAGCAAAGCATTTCACAGTCTTTTAGATAGGAGCTTTGTAGTAAATTAACATTGTCTGCTTAAGCACAGATAAATAAAAGCTAAAATGCAGGAGAAAAGCCTTCAGCGGTTGGATTGCTTTGTGCATTGTGTGGGTTTCTCTCTCTTCTTTCTCCATTTGAGCTGCTCTGTTGAACGTGTCTGTCATTTTCTCCAAAATGCATAAAAGCAAGTTTAGAATCTACTTTCTAAAAATGTGCAAACACACACACACACACACACTACTGGGATGCCTGAGAATACAAGGGGAATCCAAACACACACAGCATCCCTACATCTTTGCCAGTGTGATCAAATGTCCAGCATTGCCCACTGTATGGGATGCTGGATCAGGATTAAGTCTTTCCTTGGGTGTCACTGGGGAGGCGGCCGATCTCCGAGTGACACCATAAACTTGGTTGTTAGATTAGATGCAACAGCTGACAAGCAGCTAAATCCTTTCCTCCCCGAGTGTCTCTGTCACACTGCAGTGATGTTTAATGACAAGGCCGCGTGTTGTTTCCAGCGGCCTTGCATGATCGTAACAAAAGGAGGCTTGAAGGATGTTGTTTTTTTCCCCCTGATGGCATCAAACATATCCCTGTGCGCCGTGTCTCTCCTCAGCCAGAAAATCCAAGCTGCCCTATGAATCCTGCCCTGATTTAAACTGCTCCTGACGGCCCACTGAATCTGCCCACTGTGTAGTTTTACACAGACAGGTCATTTATGTGTAAAGAGGGGACGCCGAGCACAGAGAAAGGAACTTGTGAGGAACGTGCACAAAGACGTGCAGCGAACGTCACCAGTGTTTCAAAGTGGGTTTTGTCAAAGAGGCAAAGTGTGTGTGCTTCAGGGAAATCTTACTCTGATTCTCCTCATTGCTGCAACTATCTCCATTCGACTCCCGGGGCGGCCCACCTCCAAACTGCCTATGTACTGCAAAACATAAGAGAAAGGTTTAAAGACGGGATTGTTAAGGAAGTGAATACTTGGGGAGTGCTGGGATGACACACTGTCTCCTCTTTAGATTGAACCAGTGTCAGCAGATTTTTTTTTTTACAGTTTTGGATAAGCAGACAACTACGTATAAAATTGTAATTACACTGCACATTATTTTTTCAAGCAAATATCAAATATAGACGATTCTACCTTCTCAGATTTGGCAATTTGCAGTTTTTAATCTGTCTTACATTACATAAAATTATGAATTTGGCTATATAAGTGTTGGTCAAAGAGGACAACACATCCGAACAAACTATGTGGATTTTTTTACAGATGTTATTAGTGCAGACCAGAGACAAAACAGTAAAACTTAAAGAACTGTTCATAATTCCCACAGTGCAGTCAGTCTCATTCATCTGCACTAAACCAAAACTTTGTATTATCCTTGAAACAAGATTATGAAAATGAATTTTAAAAATGATAAAGTCATAAAGGGAAATTTAATATAAAATATAAAATTATTGCATGATCAGAAGACGCAACAATAAACTAACACACACAATTATGCAAGAAAAAAAAGAAAAAAGAAAAATAAGACGACATCTGAAACCCAAGAAGCCCACATAACAGTGTTTAGCATATTAGGACTCGCTGGTCTTCAAGCCTGAAATGCTGCCCAGAAAGTACAATCTGTTGCAGAGGCTTCTTACCTTTGCCTCGAAGCACACCCCATGCTTAAACACCTCCTCGTTGTGCATGGGGATCCTCAAATCTTGCGCGTCATCCACTAAATTGTACTTGGTTACTCCTGGCATCGCTTTAATTTTAGCTCACTTGCTCCCGACACTTGTTTTACGACAGCGCTAGAGACCTGCAGATATGCGCATCTCCTCCGGCGCTCTTCCCTCCGCCCTCTCATCGGAGAGACGCGTCACTCCGGAGGTCATGCCGTGGGCGAGGCGCCACGGTCGCGACCGAACGATTGGTTGATGGGCTCAATTAATGTGTTAATCGGCGATCGGTGAGCGGTCTCACTGGCCCGTTTTTTTTTTAAAGCCGGGTTGAAGCGAAGCACGACTGAGGAGCAGTACGCGTCGCCACCGCCGGGGACCCGGTGACGCACGGATCTCAACACTGGATCGTTTTCTTCTTCAAGTTCCCTCAGAATTAATTAATGACTCACTGTCTGCACGTGTACTAGCTATTAAACGGGATGCATGACACCTAATAGATGGAGAAATACTCAGTGGTGTGTAGGTTATATCAGCAGCTGCTGCTGGTGTTTGGTTGTGTGACATCTAGCGGCATCACAGGGAACAAACAAAACCCTGAAGACAGTTTAGTGGATTCGAGATTCTCCAGGGCTGTGGCCTCCTCAGAGTGACAATTCATGTCGCCAGCATTTTCAGAGAAGCTCAAACACCTACAGAAAAATCAATCAATCAATCAATAACCCGACACATGCCTTTAACCGTCTGGTGACACACTGTTGATATTTATTTATCAGTTAACTCTTACCCTTATAAAGAGCATGATTATTAAGGAGACCAGCTGGATATTTTTTTGGGTTAAATGTACATATATGATTTTCCATGTGGACATAGATTAGACAAAGTAAGTAAGTAAAAATACATAAAAATTCTCACTATGCAGTTTCAGAATTCAGGAATTCAAATTTTGCCACATAGAGACAAACATTCTTGGGTGAAAAACAACAATATTTGCTGAATAAATTAGACCGACCTGTTTCGTTTTTTGTAAAAAACAAAACAAAAAACAACAACAACAACTTATGATGTCCCAGCAGATATTAATTTAAATAAACAGAAAGCATTAACTCAAATTACCTCTCATACAACTGAGGTATGGCATGCAGAAGAGCAGCTAGCAGCAGCAGAGCACAAAGGCTCACCAAAGTCAGACAACAGAAGATACTAAAATTATTGCCCGGTCTGATGAATCTTAATTTTTGTTGCCACATTTGGATGGTAGGGACAGAATTTGATGTAAACAACATGGAAGTGTGGCTCCATCCTGCCTCATACCAGTGATTCAGGCTGTTTGTGTGGGTGTAATGATCTTTTCTTATTTTCTTAGTACAAAATGAGCGTTATTTAAACACCAAAGCCTCCCTGAGTAATGTTGCTGACCATGTCCATCCTTTTATGACCACACTGTACCCATCTCCTGATGGCGGCCTGGAGTTCAAGGCGGTCTCCACAGTCACAGGAGATTCATGTCACAGGTGTGGTGGAGCTGACTAATCTGTGGATCAGCTGTGTGATGCTGTCATATCAATATAAACCAAAGTCTGAGGAATGTTTCCAGGAACTTGTTGGATTTATGTGATGAAGAATGAAGGCAGTTCTGAAGCAAAGGGGAGTCAAACCTGATGAAATGAAAAAAATATGTGATGAGTGTTTTTTTTTTTAGATGAGCTGAAATTGATAATTTTAGAATGAACGAATGAATACTGACAGTTGGAAAAGGTGAGTGGAGCTGCTCGTCCTTTCACAGCAGGAGGAGATAACTCGCCTGAATCCACAGCTTTTTGCCATCACCTAAAAAGCTTTCATGTCCTCACATGCACCTTATACAGTGTGACAAGCCTTCTCCACAGATTTGAGATATTCTGAAGTGAACTGTGCAGATGTGCTTTGCCCTCAACTAGTTCTGTTTTGAATTCAGTCACACCATTTCCCCAGCAGGGGGCAACAGAGCTCTTTACACGCTCAGGAGGAGTCAAACGCTCCCAATAAATACCAGGCACACACGTTCTCCATATCCATCTGTATGCAGCTTGTCTTTCACTGACCTGTGACAGAAGACACTGTGTAACTGTTGTGCTCTCTGTGTCAGTGTAAGGCACACACTAACTCTCACTACACACACACAAACATTTTTTCCACAATGCCAGCGTCTGACTGCTGTTTTCTGGGGACTATTTGTTGTGGCATTTGAGGTTGTTGTCTTTAAATTGCCTCATTTCAGGTATTTAAGATCAGCGTCTCCTCCAGAGATGATAACTAGTTTTGTGCACCTGCCATCTTTTCTAAGCCCTTACCGTGGCCGGTGACATGGCCCTCACGTGTTTTCATGTCACAAGGGTTCAATCTGGTGCTGCAGGTAAACAACCAAAGCAGCTTTGTTCAGATGAGATGCAACATGGGTAAGAGATAAGATGCAGGTGCATTATTCTTCTTCTTACGTTTCTTTTATGTCATATGTGGGTGCAGTAGGATTTTCTTTCTCATGTGACGTCAATGTCTGTTTACCGATTTACATTTTAATAAAAAAATAATACATGGAAAGAGCTGGAAACCAACCTCTGTGAGACTGTATTTAGTGGGAATTCTTCTGAGGGATCCCAAAGGAAAAAAGCTAACAATCAGGGAATTCATCAGATGTGGTCTGATAAGTTAGCCTCTTGGGGTAACTTCTAATGTATCAGGGTTTCTGGGGTGGCCTGCGGGTGTCCAGATAACAGATATCTGGGGCAAGACTCCACAGAGCACTGATCTTTTACAGTCCAAATACGAATGTAGATAAAATCAGACAAGAGTTAGTGGTTTCAAGATTACTCCCTGCACAGACCTGCATGCAGCCAAAGGCCAGACATACTAGGTATACACTACTCAGAGTACTAAATGATATGGAAATTTGTAAGATCCCCATTGATAAAATCTTATCCCCTGCTCACATATTCTGTGTATTCATTTGAAGATAATAACTGATAAATAATAACTGATACCAGCTTCTCAAATGTGAACATTGGTGCTTTTTTGTCTTCAAATCTCTGAGCCTTTGGTGGTGTTTTTACTTTTTTCTGAATCATTAGAGGCCAAACGGTGGATTAGTAAAGACTGATAATGAGTTTCAGGTAGCTAAACTAGTGATCAGTATTAATTCCCTGGAAAGCAAGAATTTAACTGCAGTTTAGTTCTACTGAGTCATGCTGTGAGTGCACAAGCAAACAGAGGAAGAAAGCAGGCTTTCTCTGAATCTCTGTCATTGTCCTGATTGCTGGTGACATTTTTTTTAACCTTGCACTGGGCAGTTTTACTAGTATACCGTGTCACATGGGTAAAAAGGAATCAGCTGTTGTGTTATCTACAAACTGCTGCTCGACGTGCAGACTGACACGAGATCATCTGCTTAGGCACATTCGCTGCTCTTCATAGATCAATAAGCACACAAGCCTGCGGCGTTTGTCAAAGCAGCTGAGCTCAAAGCCGACGTTCCCACAAACCCAATTACCTTGTCACCGTGGAAGCCACTCTAGATAGTTATTGACACACGCATTTGCCAGCGTTTCTGTGGATGAGGTTCACAGTCGTGAGGCTATACGTCACAGCGCTTCCCGTGTCTTTGTCGTGCTCCACGGGGAAACAGCCTCGGAGAATTGCTATAATAGCTGCATGCTGTGATTATAGAAAGCTGCAACAATCAGTTACGTTTTTCATCACTTCAGGTAGATTTCATTCAAACTGCTTATTCATTTTTACGTTCCTCTTTGAATTTTTCATGGTAAACTTGTGATACACACTCTTAAGACTTCCATCCTTGTGGTGAATAAGCACAAGCACAACAGCCAACCAATGATATGTGACACACGGTCATAGCTACTGGGTCAGAAAGGGAAGCCAGTGAAGAAATGCTTTAAAACTGGATTCTTTCTCATGGTCAGCGAGGGCCAGTTTAGATTTGATCAAAGTCTGAGAAGTTTAGTATTTCAAAAAAGTTTATCATGTCTGCCATTTAGAGTCAAATACATGATAATGTAGGACGTGTTTAATGACCAATGCTGCCTCCATGTGAACGTGCAGTTTCTCCAGTCAGACATCTGGTTTAGTATCACAACAACAACACGATGTCACAACGGTGACGGCATGCATGTGTGCGGATGTTTCGCATTGCAAAAGTGAGAACTGCGTCAGATACAAAAATATTATTATTACTATTATTACTTGCAAAAATAAGTGTACGTGACAAAGGTGGTGTGGTTTATCATTTTCATGTCAGTGATGAAATTGAAATCAAAATAATGCGCCTAGCTCACGGAACAAATGAAGGAATAACGAACAAAGTAAATCTTTTTATTATCTTTTTAATAAGATCGTGGGAAACAAATAATGATAAGAAGAAGAAGATGACAAAGAAGAAGAAGAGAAGAACAAAACTTTCAAGTCACAAAAAGTGTTGTGATAGTAATTTGTCTCATCTCCACTGCAAGGAGTGAATCATGAGGTGCTGTCAGGATGTTTGGTGAAAACTCCATATTCTCTGATAAATCAGAAAAACCAAGCATCCGTTCAGTTTATGGTAAAAACCACAGAGGAAGTATAACCCAGGCTTACAGCACACCTTGTTTATGATTTGTATTTTCTGCTGTTTTTGCCTAAAACTGCTTTCATTTTGATTTTATTAGCATTTCAGTAAAAAGGGGAATGCTACCAACAGCATGCCGGATACTCTGACACTCATACGTGTAGCAAGTTTAGGTCTCCAGTGTGACTAATTTGCAACTTTGGACCATACCAACAATGCCATGAAACACTGAGGAGTCGGTTTTCTTGGAAATGTAATGGTAAAAGAACCACATGGGGGTTTACCTCACTTAGATAAGTCAGCATTATTATTGCTAATGACCTCTGTGCTTTAAGTTCCTGCTGGCTTTATGTATGTCACATGAAATAATGCAGAACACATGTTGAATTATGGTCTCATGTCTCAGTCTAAGAGTCCATAAGTGTTTATGATGATTTAACAAGTGGCCACAAAGTACAAAGCAGTTTATTTGCAGTAGCCTATTTTCTCCTACTTTACAAACCAAATAAATGAAAAAAAAAAAGAAGAATATTGTGCTGGGTTGGTCACCTTGGTAACCTGATAACCATGCCTGCAGCTCTTTGTTTTTACACCACTCCAGCGGGTTCAACCTCTGATGGCAGAGCCATTAATCACCACTCACACAGCAAGTATGTTTTAGAATCAGCATGCTGACTCACTTCCAGTACAGCACTCAGCGCTCTAATAATCCGGTTCCATGCTCTAGCAGAGCTCCACCTCTTTTGTTCTGAACTATGTTTCACCTTCCTGACATTAAAAGCTGTCCACTTAAAACGATCCGTGCTTTGGAGACACTCATACAGAAAATACCTGGTGAAGCCTCTCCCGTGCCAGCTCATCCAGGTGTGGGATCTATATGTGTCAACAGTCTGTAATAATGAATAATCCTGCATGCTTAGTGAACAGATTGCAGACATATAAACTGAGCCTGTTGTGTCTGTTTGATCATATATGCATTGCATCATTACAGCCAGGGTACTTCTGGTCACAAAACCAGTGAGTTTCCACCAAGTAAAGACGCTTCATGTCGGGAATTAAAATGCGTTGAAGATACCACTGACATAATTTGAGGCCAGCAAGTTTGCACTCAGTCCAAATTCCTCAAATCCCTCAAGTTCTCTCTTAACAGTGGTCAAAGGGCCCAGCCAGTGCATATGGCATTCGTCATTGCAGAATTTTGTTACTCACTTGCGGTAAATACTCATGTTAGTCTTTACTTGTGAATCCGCTGACGGCCAAAACAACTTTTCCCACCTAAAATCAAGCAGACGAAGAAAAGTGAAGGAGAAGAATACCAAAAGCTTAAGAAGTTTAAGCAGAGTTTTTACCCATTTGATGATTAGTCTAAGATCAGGTTTTTATGTCTTTAAAGTAAGTGAACCAAATATTTGTCTAAATATTGATAGCATCTCTATCTGTGCACTGATGAGCTGTGTTGTTTTCACTGATGTCCCGCAGCTGCAGTTCAGGAGGTAGAGCAGGGCATCTGCTACTTGGAATATTGGTGGTTTAATCCCCGAGTTTGCCTCCAGTCTCCAGTCTGCATGCTTGAGTATTCCTGGGATAAGATTCTGAGTTGCTCGCCTATGCCTTCATCAGAGTATGAGTCTGTGTGAATGTTGTCTTGTGTGAATTGGTGTGAATGGATGCATGATGCATGTTGTATAAAGCACTATTTAAGAACCATTTACCATCTTTACACCTTCTGTGTTATTCAGATGATGTGTTTTATTGTAAACTGGTTGGGGGATTTATTTCAAAACTAGATGCGTCACTATGAATTTCAGCAGTGTTTTCTTTCACATTTGTGATCTCTGTCATCAAAGAAAGATTTAGCCCTGCACTCCATGTTTTCGGTCAAGGTCGCTTCCCTCGCCACATTGGTGACCTGTCCGGGGTGTATCCTGCCTCTCCCCGATGACAGCTGGGATAGGCCTGAGCCCCCTCCGCCCGGCCCCACCCATTACGGCCCTGAAATTGAGAAGCGGAATAAAATGGATGATGGATGGATCGATTATGGGTTGTGGAGAATGATAAATCAGATTTGGACATGCTTTTTACATTATTACACTGAAAATGATTTTCCGAGCTTCTCTTAAATCTGAGTGGCTCATCTTTGAGTGTTTTAGCTTAGCTGAGGATGGACTTTTTACAATTAATACCATTTCTTTGATGAATGGTAGATGTCTTTCTAACCAGGCAAAGAAACTGTTTTATCAAATTGCTAATCAAATAATAAAGAGGATTTTGCTTTCTTTTTCAACTTTTTTTTTAAACACGCTGAAAGCAACTAGAAACAAAGTATCGATCCTATCGCACTAATCTGATATCAATACCAGCATTAATGTCGATACTATTGATATTTGATTTGATGTCTATCAGTAATATTTTAAGCTTCTTTGCTCTTCTACTTCTAATATCTAATGATTTATTTTACATTTATTGAACAGCTTTAGTTAGTTTCAGATTTCTAAACTAGAAATTAAGTACAGATGACACCACATAATGATTTCTGAGACTACACCCATCTTCATCATCAGCTCTAATTTTTTTAAAATCTTGACAACCGCAGCTGTAAAGTTTCCTAAATGCTTCTTGCAAACTTGTGACGCAATCGTAATCTGTCAAAATCTGACCACAGACGAGCAGAAAGAAACAAACACAGGAACAAGCAAAGAAATACCACACACACACACACACACACACACACACACACACACACACACACACACACACACACACACACACACACACACACACACACACTCTATAGCACTCTGCGTAAAAGATTACTATCAGATTAATGCTACCCAGCATAATCTAGAGTTACTGAAACAGGCCCTACAACTTTCAGTATCACTGACGATTACTCATTTATCGTCACTAAAGAAAAAAAAATTGAGGCATGAAGGTATTTCTGGCTTTCATTTAATACATCATGATTCATCTTAACTTTCTTTGTCCACCCATCTGCATGCAGTCAAACACATGGCAAAAAATTGTATTGTTTGGGTCACAATGCACACGTATTCCACACCATATCGGTTATAGCCAGAAATTTGTTACTTAAAGTTCTAGTTTTTTTGTATCTCTTATTTTGTGCACCAAATATTGATCCTAATACGTTAAAAACAAAGTAAACCTCTCTCTCTGTTTTGATAACAGATTTTTTCATTCATTCATTTTCCACAGAAGTCCCGTCGGCCCATATGTATCTACTTTATTGGATCTCCATATACTTTTTTGACTAAATTAAATTAGATATAAATCATGAATGTCCACCCAGCAAAATATCGTCCACAGGGTTGAATTCAAATTCAATACTGCTGAATACTGTATGTGGGTAAGATGATGTGTTACAGCATGAGCAACAGTTAAAAATTAAGTCCATCTGTTCCCTGAAATTAAGATGGCAGTGTTTGAGTTTACAGTGACCGAAAAACAAATGAGTTTTTCTCCACTTAATCTCAATTACCGTACGTCGAGGCTCAGAAGAGGCCCTTTTTACTCATCACTTCTGTGTGGAAGTGACACAGAAAAAGAGGGATGGAGTGGAGAGATAGCCACTGTCTTTTTCCGTCAGTGTCAGAGTGGTGCTAATGACTTCACCCTCTGCGTTTTAGTTGCCAAGTGTTTGAACAGGAGTCATTTGTTTCAGCAGGACAGTGTAGGAAGGGGAGAGCAACGAGGAGGTGGCGCTGATGGATGGCGGCAGTATGAAAGGATGAGCCTGATTTACCGAAGGGAGGGGAGGCTTTTGTGACTCACAGGGCCCTAAGGTAGAGCTAGTAAACAAACCTGCCAGTGGAGGTGCATGGTAGGTAGCTGCTGTATCCATGGTGACCATCCTTCACACTCAGATGTTTCCCGGGAAAATGAACTCATGTTTTGGACACAAACACATTTGCCGCCCGTTATGGGCTTAGCATTTTACAACATTTAGCTTCAAACCTTTTATGAAAGCCTAATCTGCCTGTTGACACACTTGTAAATCTATTAATCTTTAAACAACAGTCTAACATTTTAGGATAACACTAGAGCTTATTGGATTGTTGACTTTATACAAGAAATTTCCTGATCTTTAAAACTTAAATCAAAGCTTTTGTCTCGTGTATGTAAATAGGTTAGCTTGACATGACTTCCAGAGATGCTACCAAAATAGATGCTGAAATCTGATATTTCCTGTAATGTCTGTTGATGCCACTCTCTTGAATGGCAAACATAGCACTACATGATTGTTTAATCTTTAAACAGTAACTGTATGTGTACGTGTTCATTTAGTATATTTTGAATGAGCCTGGCTTGCAGTTTTTTGTCTTTCTAGCCTTTATGCTAAGCTAACTGGCCACTGGATATAGCTATATCCATCAGATAGGATGATGGTCACATCTCAAAATAGGAGTGTATATTTTTTAGATTCACATAGACAAGAAGTTTAATGCTACTTTCATATGGGTATTCTAACTATAAACTGCAACGTATAGCTGGGTAGCCTAGCATAGGATGGGAAACATAAACAGCTAGCCTCTGTTTAAACAGCAAAATCCACCTTGTAGAACCTCCAAAGTTCATTAAAGTACTTTAATCCATTTTTAAAGATTCACAAAGGAAGCAAAATGTAAAATAAAACACAAGGTGACATTTTGTGTGAGGCAATTTCTCTCCCTGGCAAGGTGGGAAGAACTAAAGCAAACCGGCTGCTGCCTGCAGCTACGTTTTCTACTGTTTTGGAGTTTTCCCAGTTTTCCCAGAAAAGGCTTTCAGTTCTTAGAGTCTCCTGTGTACGTGGCCGTGGCAACAGAAAATGAAACAGAGGTTAACTGGTGGGAATAAACCTCATAAAAATACATTAAAAACAGCTGTTTAGCTGCCATTCTTCTTATTTTTAATTTCCAGGTTCTTGAGTCTATTTCAAGTTCAGGCCAATTTTGAAAAAGTGGTCATAGGAAACTTTGATTGTGTGTGTGTTTTTTTTTTAAATATAAAATGAAAACCTCTTTTGAAAAACCTGGATGTAGCCTCGAACTTTGTATGGAAAAAAAATGTAATGGATTTGAATTATACTGTGGACGTCAGTGGATTTAGGACAAAAATATTTCAGTTGTATGTGTTTTACATGTCTGTGCATACTGCTAATACTGTCTGCCTTTTATGTGCCACTTGGACCTTTAATCTGACTCTTGTGTTTGTGACTAGATCTGACATTTCCTCTGGTGATTAATGAATGTATTTATGCATCTATCCACCTTTAGTCTGGTTTTAAGGAACTGATCGTGGACTTCAGGAAGACCAGGAAACACTTGACCCCTGTTTCAATCCAGGGGGTCAGTGTTGACATTGTGGAGGACTATAAATACCTTGGAGTACACATTGACAATAAACTGGACTGGGCTAAAAACACCACAGCACTTTACAGGAAGGGCCAGAGTCGTCTCTATTTTTTGAGGCGACTGAGGTCCTTCAACATCTGCCAGAAAATGCTGAGGATTTTCTATGAGTCTGTGGTGGCCAGTGCAATCCTCTATGCTGTTGCATGCTGGGGGAGCAGGCTGAGGGTCGCAGATGCCAACAGACTTAATAAACTAATCCGTAAGGCCAGCAATGTTGTGGGGATGGAGCTGGACTCCCTCAAGGTGGTGTCGGAGAGGCGGATGCTGTCCAAGATAAAGACAATGTTGGATAACACCTCCCACCCACTCCATGACATGCTGGTCAGTCACAGGAGCTCGTTCAGTGAGAGACTGAGATTACCGAAAAGCACCACTGAACGACACAGGAAATCTTTCGTGCCTGTGGCCATCTCCCTGTACAACGCATCCACTTAACACACTGTTTACTGCTACAACTGCACATGTTTCTTTTCCAGCTATTTATTTATGAGTGACTTATGTATGTATGTATATATATGTATGTATTGTACTATTCTTAGTTAGTGTATTGTCTGTCTTGTCTTAATGTTGGTTTATAATGGAGCACTGTAACAAAAAATAATTTCCCCCAGGGATCAATGAAGTATTCTGATTCTGATTCTGATTTTACACAAACATACGCTTTTTACATATCATCTATTAACTGTTACCTCAGAGAAAATGAGGGGTCATCTTGCCACCTATCTGTGAAGTGGAACAAGGCAACTGTAAGTCATTAAGATTACAGTAAGCACGAACTAGCCTTCTACTCTCTTTTTCCTACTGTGACTAACAAACTCCACCATCTCTACAAATGAATTTCCTCTGGAACAAGTTCCTTTCTCTCATGATTTTTTTATTCAATGCATTTACTTTTCCATACAGTACTCCAGATACTTCAAAAAAATACAATGTAAAAAATAAAATAGGCAAATAAATACAAAACATACAATTTTCAATAATCAGCAAACTTTAGCTTCGTAAACATTTATTTTCAATAAATAATGAATAAATAAGCATTCATGCTACACAGCAGTATCTCTCCTAGTGGTACTTTTGTTGTGCAACTCATATCAGAATTTTTTTAGTATCGCCTTCATGCTGTCTTTCATCCAGTCTTTTATGCACAGTACACGTTTGCCCTTATGAGGCAGACATTGCCTGCAGGTCAGTTCATCCTCACAGCCTCGCAACTTCCGCCTCTCACTCCGATGTGGAATCTCTGGACGTCTCCGGTCTCTAAAGTTATTCCACAACCGGGCATGAAAACTCCTCGGACTGAGGTATTTATTCCGTCCAAAACTTGACAGTTTCCACTGTGTGTCTGTCAGCTTATGTCCTTTTGAAGAGTCATCGCATTGTAGGGCAGTGTTTTATCATTTTTTATCTTCCAGTCTTTTAGCCCGTCTTGGTTTTCCTGGTGAGCTCCAGGTATGTTGAGGATTTGAGGAAGCGAGGGTAGCAGTCTTTCTCCATCAGGGTGTAGATTTTGGATTGGGCCACATTGAAACAGGACTGGCTGGGCTGCTTCATGTTCTCTTTGGTGATCGCTTTGGTTTCATGGTCGAGATTTACCTGTAGACGGGACAAGGGAAAACAGTCAATTGATTATCAATAGTTAACAACAAGATAAGAGAAACCAGCAGTTTGATAGAGTGTGTCTAGTTCTGCTTATCAGATATTTACCTCACGGGGTGCGTCGGAGCCAATGAACTCATCATAGATTTTCTTTGCCTTGCTAGCTAGTTTTGAAGGCTTAGTTGTTTTGTAGTCTTCACATGCCAAGTAAAAGGCAACATTTTCCTCACTGAACTCTGTCACCAGGAATGCTCTGAAAAGACACAGCCCATCTGGAGAAAGGAGAAAGAGAAGAGAAAGAGTTAACATCTCATAGAAAGCTCAAAACTTATTTACATTTACTTCTGTGAGTGATCTGGTGGACTTACTTGGGCTGGTCAACAGATTGTCAAATGATTCCTTCCATTTAAGAGGCTCCTCAACATTAAACCTGCAGAAGCAGAGACAAAGTAGTTAGGAAATGTTCCTACAGTATCCAGGATTCACATGAACTCAACTGAAATGCCGAAAAAGAGATGCTGAATGAATGTCTTACCTCAGTTTGTCGCTTTTCTTTGAGTGCCCAGTGATGCTGTCTGACTTCTGTAGCAAACTCCCAAACAGAGCTTTCAGCTCTTTTGCCCTGTTAAAAAAGGAGGAAAAGTTACAGTGAGATTAATCCGTCCTGTATTTTCTACAGATGACAACATCATAATCTCTTGTTTAAAAAAGAAAAATCTGATATAACATCCTCACATATCTCACCTTTCGAGGCAGGTGATAGGCAGCGAGTCGCGTCCTCTGCACATGATGAGTCGTATGTGGTTCACAGAGCCGTCTTCCTTGTTCTAAGTGAATGAGCTCTCAGCTTGTCTGCTGTCTGTGTGGGAGTGTGACTTCTTATAGGTTTTTCCACTCTGTGACATCATGCCTCTTAGCCAATGAAATGAGATGTGGGTAGATGAGGAGACTCCTCCACTCAGATTTTTCCTCCTGGCTTTACTTCCTCAGAAATGAGCAACGTTTGTGACTGAATTACTGCCCAACACTCCGTGGTCATCCAGGGTGTGAGAATGCGTCTGCGTGGGGTGAAGGGCAGTGTGTTAATGCATTTCAATGGTTGTAAAGGAGAACCAGACATTCTCACAAGGACAGAAGATCCCCTAAAGTGAGAACATTTTGACAGTGTTGATTTTTGGGTCAACAGGCCCTCCATACGTAAAAGGCTGCCCTTCGGTGCTTTCCAAAATCTGGACTGAATTCGTGTCCGTTACTTGAGTAAGGTACAAAACAATATATCGGCTTATTATCAGTGAAAAAACAGGCTTGTTTATTTATAATCTAATTTTACAGGTTTTTACAGAACAATATTAGCTTTGTCTGTTTATTAGAGACAAAAAGTATACAGCAATATTTTCATCAAAAATTACTTATGCATAATTGAAATTCTTTTTCATGACTACTAATTTTTAGCTTTTATTACTGCGTCTTGTGAACCAGTTTATTAGGTACACTTGGCTGCTGTTACTGCAGATTTGTTAAGATAAACTAGAGACGGTTGTGTGTAAACATCACAGGAGATCAACAGTTTCTGAGATGCTCAAGAACAGCGCATTTAGCACAAACAACCATGCCACATTCAGAGTCACCCAACTCGCCTTTCTTGCCCATTCTAGGGTTGCCAACTCCCTGAAAAATAAATAAGGGACACCTCGTGGCCAGGGCCGGGCGACCCAGTTGTCTTCACCCTTCCCAGTGTGGTGAATTTTCTAGCTCTTTTTTTGTGTGTGAAATTATTTTTTTTAACCCTTTGACTTGAATTTGATTTAAGTAGATGTGTATTCTTTGTGATATGAACACATGTGAAACAAATGATCATTTAGCCATTTATTTTTAGCTCAAAATGACAACATTAACACATAAAACAGGTCTCTTTCTTAAACAGAAGCCTGTCATGCTTAACTTTTGAGAATATAAGTAAATCTTTCTTTAAAAGAACTCTGTCCTGCTTAACTTAAAATAATAGAAAACAATAGAAAGAAAAATATTCTTGTAACAGTGCACATTTAGTGCATTTAGTACAATTGGCTTCAGCTGAGGTATTATTTCAGCTTTTCTAATGCTAATCAGCTGCTCCTGTTTGTAAACCCGCTTGTTCCCATGATTACGCATCATAACTCATCATCATTATTCATCTGTGTATTACTTTTATGTATTAGTCATCTATTTGTTGTAATCATCTATCCTTGCAGTCGTTTATTACACAAAATAAATTATATTATCACACTTCTGGCCACATAGCGCTGATATTCACTGCACATGCCCATATTAACTTTTTCCAGCCAGGTGTTTTCCTTTTCCCATTCTTCCCTTTCTCTGAGGGGAACAAACATTGCTGCTCTAACGCTGGGCTCACACTGTGCGGTTTTAGGCCCATTTTGAGCCGATTTTTGAGTGATCGGACCGATTTTGGCCTTCATCGTGCGTCGTGTAGTATACGTGGGGTAACGAGAAGTGATTAACACCTCACGACCAGCTCCCGATCATCAATCGCTCGTGAAGGTGTCACCACAGGCGCTCACACTGCTCACGCGCAAACACGTAAACGTCGGTGAAAAAGACGGAGCAGCACGGCAGTGCAGTGTGTGATCTGGACACAAGCGATGGAGGCACTACTTGTAGAACTTCGAAAAGGCTCGGATGAGCTTTCCAATGTGGCCTCACAAAATGATCACGACCACAACAACCGTGAAAATAGTTGGATCTACATCGCTGCTAAATCACAGCTGCCTGATCATGTTTTTCATTTGCAATTTAGCAAAGTTGATGGTGGTGTGTCTGTGTGAGTGAGAGACAGAGAGAGCGAGCGACAGATTTTCTGTTATAACCTTAATTTTATGGACGCACAGTGTGAGCACTCAGGTCGCATCAGAGCATCGGGCGGTATAGTGTGAGACCTGCATCGTGACCTACCAACTTCTAACCCCTGCGAGTCAATCGTGCAGTTTGAGCAGGAGCTGAATAACGCGACTGAAAAAATCGCACAGTGTTTGCCCAGCTTTAGGTGTACTGTCGTCCGAGACTTGCACCGCAGTGACGGCGTTTGTTTCCCTGTTGGCCATGCTTCTTGTTGTGGTCATCTGTTGTCTTCCGGTATTTTCTCCGTAAGCGACCTTTCCTCGACCAATGAGATGAGCGGTAATCTGAATTGTCATACTCGAATTGTCATAAGTGTGCTGTCAGCTCATTGGTCACAAAGCAGGAGAGGGGCTGGGAATTATGTTTTCAAACAAAGCGTTAATTCCATAAACATTTATAGACTACTTTTGATTCTCACTGTATTACGGGACAAAGTGCGTCCCTTATTAGCTCAATACGGGACGTGTACTTTTGTTTCTAAATACGGGACGATTCCGTATTTTAAGGGACGGTTGGCAACCCTAGCCCATTCTGATGCTCAGTTTTTGTCTAGTGACTGGTGATTGGTAACTGGTAACAAGCAGTTGAACAGCTGTACCTAATGAAGTGGCAAATAAGTATATGTTTACTAGGGGTGCAACGATATTCGTATCGATATTGAACCATTCGATACAGTGCTTTCGGTTCGGTACGCATATGTATCGAACAATACAAAATTTTTAATTTATTTTATCAACTTTCCTTCTGATGATGCTGTCTGTGTTGAGCGCTCAGTGAATCTGCGTTCGACTACTCCGCCTAGGGTCGACAGTGCAGCCTAGGCGGAGTAGTCGAGCGCAGATCCACTGAGCGCTCAACACAGACAGCATAGTCAGAAGGAAGAGCGCAGGGCAAGCTAGCGAGACAGAAGTTAAGCTCTCCTTGCAACATGGACCTCCCCCACCCTCATTCAGATCTGGCATTTGGAATTATTTTGGTTTTCATGTGACGTATGACCCTGAAGGTAAGCGAGTCATGGACTAAAGTAAAACAGTATGTTGGATGTGCCATGCAATGCTCAATTACATGGGTGGGAACTAGTGTGTTAGCGCAGTTAGCTCGTTAACGTGTTGGCTGTCTAGCCCCATGCACGGGCGATCGGCGGTAGCTCGTTAACGGAGATTTGCCGTGTTGTGGCGTTAAGGTCATTTCAACGAGATTAACCTGAAAGCACTAGTGGGAACACAATGAATATGACTGCACATTTATGCCGACATCATCCTAGTGCAAAGACAAGTGGAAGCAGACAAAAAAACAAGCAAGCATGCTACTAACTTTAGCCGAGTCATTTAGACAGCTGTTAGCACATGATTCTCCTTATATGTTTAATATGCTGCTGAGAATATAGCCCAGAAGAAGCGGATAGTATAGCTTTTATTTTGGAAAGAGCCATTTCTCTGTAATAAACTCTCTTTTCCAAAGATGAGTGATTCCTCAATCAGATACAGGGCTTGCAATATCGCTAGCCCGACGTCCCGGGGCTAGCGATCTTTTCAGTCAGGCTACCAAAATCTATCTCTGCCCTGCCCGTCGGGCTATTGTAGGAAAAATATATGTCAATGCTTTTGCATTCTTTCAGAAATGTAGCTGGGTAATTATGTCATTGGCATCGGTGAGCCACTGTCAATATGTGACATATTGAAATCGCGTTTGAATTTGCGCTTGTTTTTTTGCTTTCACTTTGCAATGACAGCACTGATCTGTGAGTGATGATAATTTGTGCACCAATTCCTCTGACATCGTCTTATTAATTGGTAGCTTACTATGCAAACATGACAAGTGAAATCTCCCGCAGCAAGCTTAAACATGTGAGAGGTTGATCGCGCAGAGAATCGCTGAGCTTATTTGAGTGCGTGTGTAAAAGCAGCAGGATATATATTTGACTACGATGACCTTCACAGACAGATATACATTTCAGTTCTGCTGAGCCAAATAAGACAGGTCAGGGTGAAGAAGTGACAGCCAAAGAAAAGCTTACCACAAAACGGAGAAGTTATGACAAATCAGACTATAAGGCAAAAAGAAAGTGCAGCTTTATGGTTTCATGGACAAAAGAATTTCTGTGGCTGCAATATGACGAGCTAAATAACCAGGGCTGCACATAAGTGGTCCGCAGGTGCGCATTCGCTGTCAAAATAAAAAACACGCACAAGGGTTAGGGTTAAATTTAAAAACTGTACTTTTGAGTTAAAATATATATTTATAATTTTAATAAATGACAAATTAAAAAGGCATGAACATTTTTTTTTGTATCGAAAAAATATCGAACCGTGACACCAAAGTATCGAACCGAACCGAACCGTGAATTTTGTGTATCGTTGCACCCCTAATGTTTACATATACAAAATATTCAGTATCTAGATATCAAATATAAGCGGACTGCAAGTAAAATAAGTAAAAAGTACACTATATGAGATAAATAAGGACCTCCCCCCCAATTAATTACTCTCATAGTTTATGCTTTGACTTTAGCTTTCTAAGCTTTTTAAACATACATGTGATACGTTCTCTGTCCAGGATAGAATTGGGAGGGAATTGTTTTGTCAGATATCAGTATAGAGTATAACTGAGTGAAATGACCCCAATAATTGGAGGCAAGTAAAAGAAGACCAAGACAAGTACCTATAGTGTCTGCCAGGTGAGGGTTAGGCTTTTGATTATTAATGGGAAAATAGATAAAGAATCAATTATAAAACAGGAAAAACAAACTAAAGCGTATAATAAAAAACGTGTAAATGGTTTCAGTACTAAAAATACAAAAAACAAAAAGCAAAAGATTTCTCCTCACAGTTATATAAAATAACAGCAATTGTTCCTTGGGACCAAAAGTCCCATATGTATGTCTTTATGCACTTCATTATCTTTTCTCGATGGAGAAATCATTTAGCTTCAGCCTGTGTCATAGAAAAAACACGCCGTCTGCACTTCCAGCCTTGCCTGTCTTTTCTTACCAGGACCTGACTAAACAGAGGTAATTGTCTCCATATTTAGCCCCAGGGTCGAGAAAAAGGTTGGTTATTCAATCCGAGAAATCTATTTTTGGACTGGTAAGGGAGCCAACAAACAGTAAACTCCACTAATAGCTCATTTCTCATTGAGTTTAACTAAATGGACAGGAAGGGGAAAGCAGCCAGCCAGACATGAAGGCAGAAAGTTCACTGATAGTGTCTGAGCCACCTTCCTCTGGCGGCAGCCACAAACAATACTTTCCCTGTAACGGGCCTACACTAATGAGCTTCTCTTCTGCTTGTTCCAGTGAAATACAAGCTACATTCCTGCAAGGAAAACGTACAAAGATAAGGCAGAGCGACTGCTTCATCTCCTTTTTGGTGCTGTAGGAAAGCAGCATTTAGTCATCTTTAAGAACGAGTGCAAAAATGTATCAAGTGTTGCAGTTACTACTAGAGAGTATGCTTGGTTACAAGTAATAACTTTTTTCCACATACTTCTCCCTTTCTCTTTTAGCCCAGGAGGAATCTAATGAGAATAAATACAGTGAAGTAGAGACTTAAAGGCAGAGAGATAATAATGAACTGAAAGTTACTCTTTCTGTTGAAAGGGAGTTTTTCCTTCCACTCTCACCAAGTGCTTCGCCAACGATGTTTAGCTAACAATATAAAGAGTCTTGAAGCGACTGATGTTGCGCTATATAAATAAAATTGAACTGAACTGAATTAAGCCTTTTCAGTCACTGTGAACTTGTCTTAAATTCACAGCGCTGAGGTGGAGCTCAGTGCCTCGCAGTCTCACTCTTGGGTCAGTGGTTTCATCATGTTCTTTAGCTGACCTGCTGGAGCCTTTTGTATGTGATGTGATGCAGTGGTGATATATGGTACTGTAGCTTAGAAGACTTTTCAAAATGCATCAAATACATTCAGCAGTATTGGATCTACAATGTGCTTTGTGTTACCTTAGTTCAAGATAGTGATTACTCTTTAATGTTACCTGCCTTACATGTATATCCTTATGTAACCTTTTGCATCCTTCTGTGTCTCTCCTTTTTGTAAACAGACAGTTCACGATATGAAATGATTCTGCATCAGTGACACAAGAGATGATACAATTGATGTTATATCACTGAAAATTCAGAAGTTATACAAGGCCTGGATGTGTCCCTGCACCTATTAAAGTCCAGTGACTCAGACACACAGAGGGCCTGATCTGATCTGAACTTCTTGCATCTGTATGCGCGTCGTGTTGTGATTATTGCTGTTGATGTTGTGTGGGTCAAACAACGGTGGCGCACACACACACACACACACACACACACAGGATGATAGAAAGTGGCACAAAGATATTACAGTCAACAGCGTGATAAAATTAATGGGCCATAAACTTGTGCAAAAACTGGGTCATTTAAAGAATATTTGATTTTATGAAACCTGTCTTGTTCCTCACCATTCATCTTTCACAGTCAGCAACTCTGCCCCAGTTAGGTCTATTGAAAAATATAATAAGAATATTCTGGTCAAGGCAAGATGAGGAGACTATCCGAGTGTGTCAATTTACTGGCAGACTAAAATAATATGACACACTTATTAATGATTGAAATTTTAGACAAAATGCACTTTATTTTGCATGTATTAGACGCCAGTTCAGCAAATTTCCCAGTAAGATAAATCAGCATATGACATAAATAGTACTCATTGTTTCACTATAAAACCTTTAAAACCATTCATATGAGTTATGTGAGTTCTTGACAATGACAATAAATAAATACTACTACTACTACCTACCCGAAACACAGCAACACATAGTGTAGAGTGTTCACAGCAGATGTTTTTCTTCAGAGCTGAAGGAAACCAAACACGAAAGTCACAGAAAGGTAAACACTGGATGGTCCTCAGGTGGGCACCACCGTAATGTCAAATAAGTGCATTTTAATTTAAAGTGTAACTGTTTGCGAACCAGTCTACATATACTCTGGATGATTCTGGTAACACCTACTGGTTATCTGTGCAGCTGATGCTTTAAGCTGCAGGTCCCAGAATGCAAAGCCGTTCAACCAGAACAACAGTGACAGACGAGCTCATTTTGAGCTGATCTTGAGCACAATTTGTGTGTATTGCGGACAGACGAGCGGACGCCTTGCTATGGTACATTCTTATCAGAGTGTAGAGATAATAAATGCTAAATACTATTTGATATATATATGAAATTTATAAGATCATTCATACACACTGACCTTCTGTAATTAAGGCCCCAGTCAACCGGCTTTAGTGAACCCCCCTGGCAACCATCTTCACTAGGGAAAAGTTAGCAGGTTGCTGGAGGTCGCTGGTAGTTGCTGGCGTGGGATCGATTGTAAAGAGGCCGCACTGTCACCTGTTATGCATCGACTCATCTGCGAACAGTTGCACACTTCTCTGTAAGCAGTTGAGAAACTTAAGGGTCCAACGCAAATCGGAGACGACTAACTTCTAGAAAAAACAAAATGGGTTGTTTGCAGCAGTAAGCAGTGTGAAATTTACACGTTTATTGTGGAAGTAGAAGAAGACAAAATCCATCTCATTTGACAAGTCCACTTCTGGAGACACAAACAAGAGAAACTGCTTAACAGAAAACTCGTGTACATAAGTAACAGGAGCTGTCAACTCTACAAGCAAAAAGACTTTGGAGATAAAAAAAATAAATGGTTGTACAAATATCAGACACATAAAGAAGTGTCAGAAGAAGAGGATTTACTAAAGAAAAAAGTCTAGAATGATAATAAGAAATGCATTCTGTGTCAAACTGACGGTTTGGTTTTATGTTAATCTCTGTCTCGCTTTATTTTTCATTTCCTCCCTCACCATATCAGGCTTGCTTTGTTTTCTAAAGCATTTATTTTCTAAGATTAATCACATCTGCCATGTTGTTGTGAAGCTTTGTTGTACTTTCTGCTTGCCTATCTGCACTTTATAGCCCCTCACTATATGTACAACATCCTCGTTAAACAACTGAAGAAGCTTCTCGAAAGAGCTTTTCTTTCTAAGCTCCTCAGACTATGATGACCTGGATGACTGAGAACCTTCACAGACAACATCCTTGTTAAACAGCATTTTAGCGTAAATAGATTCTATATGCAGTTAATTTCTTCTTAATATCCAAAGATGGACTTGCACCTATGTACAGCATTGCTGACTTGACACCGGCCTAAATTACTAATATACTGTATATTAGTGACTGTCAGTGTAGTTTGGTGAAAATGAGAGTTAAATGTATGCTCCTCCTTTGAACTTCTGTCATAGACTTGTATATTTTGGTGAAAAAATGCTAATTTCCCTTTAAGATCAATAAAAATAAATCACCCCAAAGCTTTTAACTGTCAGAGAATGCAAATATAACTCCACTGTTAAGAAGGTTCCCATGCTCATCTGTTGAGTCTAGTATAAATATGCCAAATTTATGTGGATTCACCCTCAGTTTACTCTAAGCTGATTAATCTGGGATAAATTCACAATAAAAATTGTGTTGTAATCAGACTTATCATGATGTAAGGAGGAGACTGACTCTGCATCCTGTCGCACTGTGTTTTCTGGAAGCTTTGTTTTCGACTGCGGGAAGTAACCAGCACCGTGGAATTCCCAGCTACTCTGGCCATTTCCCAGTCGATGTGACCCTGGCCTCTATTTGGAAGACTTCCAACAACCACACCAACTTATTCCCTCCTCTTGGGTCCGCATGTTTATATTTAAAAATTTTGAGCTTGCAGGCAGAACAAGTCAAAGATGGAATACACAACAGCAGAAACTGTGGACAAATCTTGTTTTAAAAAAAAATGTATTTACTTTTTTTGAGAGATACCATCTGGCAGTGGACAGAGAAGTCATGATCTGCATATTCACTCAGCTGACAACGCAGGTGGAGGCTTACCTAATGCATTCCAACTAAGACTGCCACTGGCCACAAGTGGTGCACGTGATCCTATCTATGTATTATCAAAATGTCAAGTGGCCATTGAACAGCTGGAGATAAAGCAGCGAATCAGTGTTAACTAGCCTCAGATTCAGTGGAACATCAGTGACTGCACATGTGAAAGAAGAGTCACAGTATCCAGTGCCAGAAACACGTCTCTCATTAACTTTCTCTTGCAACCAGCTCATAAAACTGAGCATATTTCCAATCCTGACACACTATTTTTTTTTTATTAATACATGCACAAGCTATTTTTCACCCATCTGGTATCAAGCTGCATGAGCATATTTAAGAAAACATCATACTTTGTTGATACACTCTTGCTTCAATTAACTAGGTTAGCTTAATTATGAACCCCCTGATCATGCACATGACCTTTTTTTTAAGTCATGCAGAGCTTCATCTTTTTCCTGGAATAGTCACAGGTAGAAAAGGAGTTTTCCAAAGAAGTCTCTGCAGGAGGTTAATGAATCTGCACTTGCTGGCACTGAAACATATCCTCCTGCTCCAAAGCTAACAAAACCCCCCCGGGAGGTCGGGAAGACACATGGCTAACTGGGTACATTGCCAAAAAATTAGATGCAGGCAAGAGAAAATCATTTTTATAGGAAGTGAGAAGCAACAATATCAAGTGCTAATGTGCCATCTCTAATTCTGAAATATGGCTGTATTTTAGGACAACTTGGTGAGCGGGAACAGCAGGTTCACAAGGTTCCTGGAAACAAGACATCCATGTCACGTCAGCCCGATTTGTTCATTGCTGTCTAGTCCACATTTATCATTTAATTTGCTAAATTCAGACCATGCAAGTCAATGGGTCTGGCAACGTGTCAGCGTTATCTTGTCATCATAATACATTAAAGACATTAAAAATGAATGAACAAAAAAACAAAAGAAAAAAATGAGAAAACCCTCCACTTTGTACGCAGAGTTATAAAAATAACACTCATCGTTAATACAGTTTTAACCAGTAGCATTTCGGGTTTTCCCCTCTCCTTCCATTGCAACAGCAAGTAAATGTTTGACCGCTTTTAAGTGCTTATGTGCTGTTTTTGGGGTCGGGTAAAGCCTATTCTGGTAAAGGCCTGTTAAATGTATCTAGGCAAGCACATCGCTGAGAGCTCAGTCTGCTTGGCAACACTTGAGTGGGGAAATAAGAGCTGAGCGCTTTCCGGAAATAAACAGTGAATGTGGATCATTAGTACGATCTAACATCAGGTCGCTAAAATGCTCACACTAACCTGCTAATGCTTGTCAAGAATAATATTTACCATCTTATGTAATTTGGCACACTGACATTTGCTACTTAGCACTAAACACATGGACAAACAGGGCTGTTAGAGCACATCAGATTTTCCTGGTATCGACCTACAAACCTAAGTGAAACTTAGGATGGTACTTTGCGAAAAAAGAAGGGGATTACTTTAGTGCCACGCGCTCTCCTATCAGAAACATTAAAGTGTTTATGTGTATCTGAGACATTCAGAAATCCATCCATGGAAGTCCATCTGTAAGGTACTGAGATATGTCTAGATATTGTCATTACTAGACAAAATCAAAGGTGGGATATGAGGCTCCTTCTCAAGCACTGGGAAAGCCTGTATTGTTGTGACAGTGAGTTCTTCATTTCTCTCCATTAGAGTTAAAATCCAAGCTACTAAACCCATTGCGGGGAGAGTTAAAGATTAACCTTCAGGTGACTGAGTAGAGCCTCATATTTAAAGATACCGCTGGGATATTTCTCATTATAAAAATGTCTCCTACCATGAATCTGTGAATCCACTGGTCCTAGTATAGTTCAATTTCCTGCTGCAGAATCCCTGAGGCAGATACTCAATGCACAACGTGATGACAAAAACAGTATTGGGATAAATCTTTTTTTTTTTTTGCTTCAATATAATAATAATAATAAAAAAGATTATTTACAGGATTTTATCATATTTGGGGAAAGAAATGTATTCTTGTATCATCACCATGATTCCTGTTGCTAAAGTTGCTTGGTCACTTGAGAGCTAATCAGCTCTATGTGGCCAATTCGATAAATACGCTCTTTCTAGCACATTCAAGCAAAGCAATGTTCAGTGCAAATCAATACACAGTTGCTCTGAGTGGTCACGTTCACCCTCTGATGAAACATTTCTTTGCTAACGGCAGGGGTCTCTATCAAAATGACAATGCCCAATCAATAGGGCGGGAGGAGCGCTCACTGAAGGGTTTGATAAGTATGAAGTAGTGGTTGGGCCCTTATTGCCAATACCAATACTGATTCTTTTATCCTATAAAAGCAGCTCATGACTCATGAGACTAATTACCACTGAATCACCATGATTTTTACTTTCCACAACTAGCAAACAACAAAACATATTGTGAAGCTTTTCATGTATTTTTAAACTTTTTTGGGGGGCTAGAATGTGCCTGTCTCTAAACAACTTTGGAGGCTGTACAAAGTATCGATTATGTTGCGCTAGTATCCATCTGAAACTAATACCAGTGTTGGTGTTGACAGTATCCATATTCGGATAGATCTGCCCACCTCTAGTATGAAGCCAATGTGAATCTGATGGTATGGTCTTCCCTGAAGCAAGATTTCAGCCCAGCATTTGTGAGATTTTCAAACTTCAGGTTTAATTCTTGTTCGGTCATCAAAACACCAAATGACAGAACATCTTTTAGAAGATATGCTTGATAGGGTCACAGGGACTTATAGACTGAAAAAACAAGGCAAATGGAAGCTGCTCTGGTGGCACATAGTGGGCTAACATCTTAATGAAACTCTTAATGCAGGCTCTTTATTTTGTCACCTATCTGTAGATACACATGCCTCATTTTTAAAGTTAAATAGAAAGAAAACTGTTGCTAAATCTACATTTTCTTTGGACGTACAGCACACAGCAGTGTGCAAAAAGGGACGAATTGCCTGCTGATGGTTTGAAAATGAATATGTGGATTGAATCCCATGGCTTCTGTCCATAATCCTGATTCATTTTTGCCCTCTGTTTTCATGCGACGTCCTCTGCACAAGTGATCCCTGCGAGCATTGCTCATTCCTCAAGGGATCAGATGTTGTAGACAGATTATGCAACAGTCAGATATCTATGACGACTTGTTAGATGACTGCAGGAAGTCCTGGAGAGAGTTCAAGAGAATTATTATGCAGGACGATTGTTTCTTTAGCTGCAACACAAAACTAAGATGTGAATTTTGCTGGTGGGAAACACAAGACCTAAAATGACCCAATGAGTTTAAGGTTAATCTCACTGATATGTAACACTCAAACAGGAAAAGCCTTTGATCTAAGTTAAAGAGGTGAAAATGTTGTGCATGAGTTAAAAAGAGAGAGAAGGCACAGCAAAACTAGGAATGTAGAGCTTAATCCCAGAGTTTCTCCTGAAGTGATTCAGCCCCTGTTGTGTAATACATGATTGTATCCATGTGGTGCTCAGTCTTAAATCAAGTTGTAAAAAATAAGAACTTATCAAAGTGTTGCAACATATTATTGGAGGAATTTTCAAGAAAAGCTACACAATCATCACTGTATCACAAAGCGTCTTCCCTGGAATGTAACGCAGCCGGTTGCCCTCTCCAACAATTCACAGGAAAACTGAATTCTTTCTGTGAGGCTCTGCTCACTCTGCTCACCTTATTTGGAGCAGAGGAAGCCTCTCCTTGTTCCCGCTTCCAGAGCCAGATGTTTATACAATGTTGATGTATATGAAAAAGAGAATAGGTTAAACATGCCACACAAAACCTGAGAACAGCAGAATGGATGCGTAGATTCCTCAATACAAAACAGATTGTCAAGCAATCGACTGTCACAGCTCATGAAACAATCTGCCGGTGGTCAAAAATCCATCATAATTTCCATAAATGGTCAAACAGTGGCACGATCAAGGGCTTTTTATGGTTACAGGTATGGACGAGTGACATTTATCATTAGCACAAGCCTTTGGATTTGGGAGGTTGTGGATCTGCTTTTTTTTCAACAACATATTCTTTATTTGGTCAAAAATAATACATTTTTATTCAGTCTAATAATTGTTCAAAGCTTGCAAAATGTACCTGATGTGATCTAGTGAAGTTTTATTATTGTGGAAAGATTTAGTATTTGAGTGTTCACTTGATTAATGAAGAATTCTGATGAGTGTGATTTAAATCATTTAAGACATTAATAAGAAAGATCATATCTTTTAAAGACCAACTATGTAGATGTACACTTTCTATATGTTTTCAAACCTAAATTAGTTGCTTTATGTTTCAGTGGCTGAAGAATAAGCCAAAAGCTGAGAGCTCAGAAGGAGGGTAAAGGTCATCATTCAACTCTGGATCGCAGAGAGTGATAAGCAGGGAACAACTTGGAAAGGTCCATTAGAGAGACTTTGGGAGGAAACCAAAGGGAACATTCAGAGAGCAGTCTGGTGGATTCAAACTGAGGACCTGCTTGCTGTGAGGCAAGGCTGTTAACCACTGCACCACTGTGTCACATATAGACACAGAGTAGGGCTGTTCGATATAACGATATATATCGGATGACGATATAAAAACGTCTATCATTTCATTTTACACTATGGTTTGTTTCGTGGTGTCGTAAAATAAACTGTTTACAGCAATATTTTTTCATCGTTTTGATGGTCACTGTAGTGGCTATATTAATTTCTATAAGTTCTCTCTTTCTCTTATATTTTACATAACCACACTACTGACGGTCAAGCCCCTGTTTTTACATGTTGTCGATAGCAACAACCACGGTAAAACCATCGCGTGGCTCCGCTGTCCGCTTGTTTGTTTTCTACGCAAACCTTTCACAATAAAGCTCAAGATCCTGTTGAGACTTTTCAAAATAAACTGAATCACGTGAAAGAGTAATGAGTTTACGGATGAGAAGAAAAACAAAAGAGCCGTCAGGTGCTAAAAAATTAGTCTTAGACTCAAACTTTGAAAGAAAATGGTGGCCGTTACAACTTATGTCTAAAAATCAGAATCAGAATCAGAAAGGGTTTTATTGCCAAATGTTGAGCGGGTTTACAACATTAGTGTAGGATTTGCTTATAATAACCAGTCCGCTGTAACTGTATGCCAGGCGTTTATTATCAGCCAACATGAACGTCCGTACGCTCGTAACAGGAAGTACACATAACATCTAGAGAGAACTACAGCGACACCTGCTGGAACTCTCCGTAACGGCAGCAACAGGAGGAAGTATGGACAAACATAACATTGCTGTTATCTACAGCCCCCTTTTCAGTTTTTTTTTTCTTCTTCTTAATTTTGCACTTTTCAGGCAAACCCAAATCAAACAACACCACCGTGATGGAAGAACTTATCAGGTTATGGATTACACAACAAAATGAGGCTTCAAATATCAAATGAAATTCACAGTAATCATTGCCATTACTGCGACAAGTATGCAACAACATAACACGAGATAAAACACATTTCAAAACAGAAAATACAGCACCGGTGTGCTTTTAATCCACGTATTTACTATTCGGTTTAGACACTCTACCAGATCTGGTTCGGTACAAGTTGTCATCAGAGCGTACTTGGCATTTTGTAGGTGTTATCACCTGTTCTGACTGTTTTGTGCCATGTTGTGGTGGGTCGAGTTGAACTTGAACTGTTTCATGTTTGTTGGTTTGTGTTTTATTAGGTTCAGTTTCATCCGCTCGTCGAGATGAGTCCAGTTCATCTTGTGTTGTAGCGAGCTTTTCGGGTTGAGGCTCGCTCACAGGCAGAAGATGTTGTCTGTTGCGCCTGTATTCTTTTCCACCCGACTCAACGACATATGAGCGAGGTTCAGCACATACTTTACTTACAACTCCAATCTTGTCATGTCCTCTCTGTGTTTGTAATCTCACCACCTCGTTTGGTGTTAATGGACTGAGCAGCTTGCTGGACTTGTCGTAGTGCTGTTTTTGAGTTTTACGCTTTTTTGTGAGTTGAGTTTTGATAGTGGTTGTCACTTTTGCTGTTGGTGTTAGCAGTTTTTTGCACACAGGAAGGGTTGACCGCGTTCGTCTTGATAGCAGCCTCTGTGCTGGTGAGCCAAGAATGTTGTCTCGTGGCGTGTTGCGTAGATGTAACAGGTTCAAATAGAAATCAGTTCCATCTCTTTTTGATGTTTCAAGGAGTCTTTTAGCACTCCGGACAGCTCTTTCACTGAGTCCATTTGACTGAGGGAACTCAGGGCTGCTTGTGACGTGTATGAACTCCCAGTGTGTGGCAAACTCACGAAAGGTCTGGCTGGTAAACTGGGTGCCATTGTCTGAGTACAGTTTCTGTGGTATCCCATGTACTGAGAAGTGGTGTTTGAGTTTGTTAATGACTGAGGCCGATGTTAGGTTTTCAAGTTTATCTATTTCAAACCATCCAGAATATGAATCCACGAGCACAAGGTAGTGGCGATTGTCCCATTCGAATAAGTCTGTGGCTGTGATGGACCAGGGAAGATCAGGAATTTGGTGTAGTTTCAGGGGTTGTTTTTGTTGGTGAGGCTTTAGACTGTTGCGAATGCTGCATGATTTGACTTTGTTCTCAATGTCAGAGTTTATTGTCAGCCAGAATACGCTGTCCCTTGCTCTCCTTTTTGTAGACTCCATGCCTGGATGTCCCTTGTGTAGTTCCTGCAGATAGGTTTCATGTAGTGATGCTGGAACGATGGCTCTGTTGCCTTTCATAATGACATTGTTGTCGATGATTAGTTCATCGTGGTAGCTGAAGAATGGTTTTATTTCTATAGGCACGCTACTTGCTTGTTTTGGCCACCCCTGCTGGATGTAGCGAGCAAGTGTCTGTAGGGTAGCGTCCTTCGAGGTGTGTTCGGTGAGCTCTTGTAGGCGTTTTGGTGAGATGAGCTGAAGTGACATTACCTCGAAGTCGCGCCCCTCTTCCTTTAGAGGTTGCTCATCCAGCGTTGGTGTGCGAGAGAGTGTGTCTGCGATGTAAAGGTGTTTGCCTTTCTTGTACACCAGAGTCAAGTTGAACTTTTGTAATCGTAGCATCATGCGCTGTAGCCGTGCCGGGACTGTGTGGAAAGGTTTGTTTTGGATTGTGACCAAAGGCTGATGGTCAGTTTCAATCACCACTGGCTTTCCGTAGATGTAGTCGTAAAACCTGTAACATGCGAACACTACAGCTAGTAACTCCTTCTCTATCTGAGCGTACCTTCTCTCTGTTGGAGTTAAAGTTCTTGATGCATATGCCACAGGTTTGTCATCCTGAAGGCATGCAGCCCCCAGACCATGCTGGGAAGCGTCACATGTGAGAGTCACTGGCTTGTGCATGTCATAGTATTGAAGTACTGGTGGGCTAGTGAGGCATGCTTTAAGTTTGTTGAAAGCATCCTGCTGATGTTGAGTCCAGCTCCACACCACATCCTTGTGAAGCAACTGACGAAGTGGTGCCGACAGTTCACTTAAGTTTGGGATGAACTTGCCCAGGTAGTTGATCATTCCCAGGAAACGTTGGAGAGACGTCTTGTCCTCTGGTGGTGGCATTTCATTGATCGCGGAGATTTTAGTTGGATCTGCTTTTAGTCCTTCGTCAGTGAATATGTGTCCCACGTAGCTCACTTCTTTAAGTCTGAACTTGCACTTTTTTGGATTCAGTTTGAGTTTTACTTGTCTGGCTCGCTCCAGAATCTTTTTTAAATTTTTGTCATGCTCCTCTATTCCTTTGCCTCCCACTATGATGTCATCCACTATCACTGCGCATGGATATCCCATGAATATTTGTTCCATGGCTCTCTGGAAGACTTCAGAAGCGGTGTTGATGCCAAAGGGCATCCTCAGGAATTTGAATCTGCCGAAAGGTGTTGCAAACGTAGTGAGAAGAGATGAGGCAGGATCTAGTTTGATTTGCCAGAAGGAGCTCTTTGCATCCAGAACTGAGAAGATGGTTGCTCCCGACATCTGAGCAGCTACTTCCTCCACAGTTCGCATGGGATGGTGAGGTCGCATTAGTGCCTTGTTCAGATCCCTTGGATCAATGCAGATACGAACATCATCTGTATTCTTTTTGTGTGTTGCAACCATGTTAGATACCCATTCCGTGGGCTCCTCCACTGGTTCAATTACTCCCAGGGCCTGCATTCTTTGAAGTTCCTCTTTAACCCTTTTCTGCATAGGAACAGGAATGCGTCTTGGAGGGTTGACGACAGGTGACACGTTTGGAGTGAGTTTCATTGAGTAAGTTATAGGTAAGTCACCGACTTCATCTTTAAACAGGTCTGTGTATTCATGAAACACTTTCTGCGCTAGTGTCTCATCCTGATCTGTGTCAACTTGGTAGACTTCCTTGCTGAAACTAACCAGTTTCATTCGCACGCTGTCCTTTAATCCGATGATGGGTTGCACATCGTGTTTTACAACTTGGAATTGCAGGTCATATAACTGTCCAGCTAGCTTGCACTTGAGAGTAACTGTGCCTGTGGTCTTGATCTTCGTGCCTCCGAAAGCAACAAGATTTACCTGTTTTTGTGACTTGAATAGGGTTTCGTTGTTGCCGATCTTTCTGTAAGTGTCTAGTGAGATTACGTTACATTTTGCCCCAGTGTCTACTTTTAGTTTGAGGGCCTTATCAGAAACTTTGACTGTGCAGTATCCTTCTTTGTTGTGATTGTTCTCACCCTCCATTGTTAGGTGCTCAATGCAAAATGTCTCATCACTGTCTGGGTCAGCATCCTCTGAAATTTGGTTCACTTGTTTGCCTCTGTGATGTTGTTTTGCTGATCTGCATTGTTTTTTGTAATGATTGTATTTTTTGCAGACGTGACACTGTTGTCCGAAAGCAGGACATTGCTCCCTTTTGGCTGGATGCGAACCGCCACAGTTTCTGCAATTTTGAATGTTCGTTAGAGGTTTATTTATTTTCCTTTTGAACTTGCCATGTTTAATCTGTACAGTGTCCACACTAGCAGATGTAATATGCTTTGGTGTAGAGAGGGCTTTGCTATGTTGATCTGTGAGCTCGCTTATTTGGCATATACGCACCGCCTTGGCAAGAGTGAGTTCCGTCTCTTTAAGAAGGGAACGTCTGACGCTGTCACTGGTTATACCACATACTAATCTGTCTCTGATTAACTCGTCTTGTAGTGCACCAAAGCTGCAGGTTCTGGCCATGTTCTTTAACGTGCTCACGTATGCTTCAATGGTTTCACCGGGTTTCTGTTGTCTTTTGTTAAAGTTATGCCTCTCCATTATGACATTGGTCTCTGGGTTGCAGATTTCCCTGAACTTTCTCTTTAGACATGCGGGGTCTTCCCTCGATT
The DNA here is from genome assembly GCF_041146795.1 of Maylandia zebra. Classification (NCBI taxonomy): domain Eukaryota; kingdom Metazoa; phylum Chordata; class Actinopteri; order Cichliformes; family Cichlidae; genus Maylandia; species Maylandia zebra. The sequence goes on along the minus strand of NC_135184.1, from coordinate 25,624,810 downwards.
CCGCGGCGACTTCTACTATGCCTTCAGCTGATATGACTGCGGGGGCATACGTGAATCATCGCTCTCTTTCAATGGCCTCTGGTCCCGCCAGATTGAGGAGTATATAGGCCTTAGTCTTAGCATTTTTGTCACTGTGGGTAGCGGCGATAAAGATGTCATATTCGCGCTTGAACTTACGCCAGTTTTCAGCGACGTTGCCGTCAAAGATGAGAGGATCTGGGCGCCGGAATCCGTCCGCCATGTTGTGCGGTGATTGCTTTTTTCGTCGTCCTTACCGGCTCCGCTTTTCTTCTTGGACTGTGCAGGCTTTCTAATACATGCCACTTCTGACACCATGTAGGTTTTGCTTATAATAACCAGTCCGCTGTAACTGTATGCCAGGCGTTTATTATCAGCCAACATGAACGTCCGTACGCTCGTAACAGGAAGTACACATAACATCTAGAGAGAACTACAGCGACACCTGCTGGAACTCTCCGTAACGGCAGCAACAGGAGGCAGTATGGACAAACATAACATTGCTGTTATCTACAATTAGGAAATTGCTGCGGTGCTTCAGTGCAAACATACTGTTATAAATTAAGCTTAAATAGACATGAAAATAAAAATGAGAATAAGAATTAAAAGTGCTAAGTAGATAGATAGATATATACATGATATATACATGAGTGCAGGTGGTGATCAGTGCCAAACATGGAATGATGCAGTGAACACAGCGTAGGTATATGTATAGTTTCATGCATCGGTTAAAACACTGGAATCCAGGTAAAGCTGGAAAAACTTCACGCAAGTCGAATTGCCCGAGATTCACAGAATTTACAGAAAATATTACATTTTTGTGATTTATATCGTTGTCAGGACGATAAATGTCTTATATCGGGATATGAGATTTTTGTCATATCGCACAGCCCTAATTCAGAGTGAAGTTTGGCACCTATTCACAGTAAAATGGAAAGCACACTTATTTACAGGCCACAACAGCTGGTTTGCATGAGGTGTCAAGAAATCTGATATTCCAAGAAAATCATGTAATCCACTTGTGAATGTTGATATCTGTACAGTTTTTCACAAGCAGACGTTAGTTAAAGAAATGCAATCTGGGCAGACGTGCAGCTTGGACACATCAGCAGTGAGTAAATCAGGGTCATCGGGAGTTTTGGGTCTATGATCCATCCATAATAAAGACAATGATAAAGCAGATATGAGATTCTCTTCACTGGTTGCTGGAGCAGGTTGGGCTGCTCCTTAGTTTTGTGTAGGATGGGACAATTGCAGGGAATAGTAAGGGCAGGGATTATTTAATGCTCCTTTAATCATCACAGTTTCTCAGTTTACACTGTCATTTGCAAGCAATTAAAAAGATAAATGCACCAGATTCCCCCCTGCCTTTTTGGATTGTCTCCAAAATCCTCCCACTTACGTTGGAAGGTTTTAACATAATGTGGTCCTTAATGACCGTGTTTGCATAAAAGCTCCCTCAAATCTTTGAAACAAGACAAAGTGTTTCACATTAACAGGAGAGGAGATAGCCTACTAAATGAGCACGGTGACAGTTTCACAGTGCTCCGTGTCTGATTGGAAGTGCAGAAAGACACGGCACATACTGTACAACAGTCACTTTAAATGCTTTAAAATTCGCTCAAGGCCATTGAGTGCCAGTGTGAAACATCTACCCACACAGCAACCAGTGCTCTATTTCCTTTAAGAGGCTCAGCACTGCTGACTGTCTCAGGCAGCAGTGAGTCATTAGTGAAGGTAAAATGGTAAACCTTCTGTTCAGGCAAAAACACCAGCCAGCAATCAAAGCGGCACAATGGAAAAATGGAAAAATCGCATATAACAAAAAAAGCACAAGCTGTCAGGCAGCGTCACAGATATGACTGCTAATGCAAATCATTTATGTGACAGCATATGTCGCAGATATGCATTAGTAGTCATGTATCTGACATGCACTGCAGTGCAATAAGTTTTTGCTGAGCTACGCCTCAGTGAACTTTAATAATCATCTTTAGCCTTATTAAAATATCCCCAGGGTCTTCTGGGATTTTCAGATCCTATTTTGGTGATTTCCACCAGAGAGTCTCTCAGCCACGGAGCCTGAGCGTGATGTGTTTGAAAACCGAGTTTATAAAACAGGAATGTCAATAATTCTGCTGTGGATTAAAAGCTGTCACGAGTATGATAAATCCTTTAGATGTTAATATATCGATAGGACATTTTTAAATGCAGCCTGAAAAGAAGCCAGTCACACAAATCAAGGGTGAAACTAATGACACGTCAAGGTCTTTGCAAAGATCCCTGATTTCTTTTGTAATCTTTTGCCTCGTCCTTGTGGTCCTGCTTCATTTCCCTTCTGTTTCCCGTGTGTGTGCACGTATGCTTTCATGTTTTTCTGCACGACTTATTCTTTGTCCCTCTTTCAGTTTAAGCGTTTTATTTTTAAAGTAATCTCGTCCCTTCATTTTGTTCTTTCCCTGCCCTTACTATTGTCTTGATTGATCACATGTGTCTCACTATTCCTTTATCTGCTCTTTTTGTAGTCTGTGGATGCCAGTAAATAGTCAAAGTGAAATCACAGGGATGTGGGAGAATCAGAGCAGATTCAATAGGCTGCTTAAAAGTCTGATGGTGAATTCTGACATGGATCTACTGTGATAAAACTATAAGACCCAAAGGCACAATTCATCTTCTTATAGATGTATTGTCCCCTGTGTGATAGCCATGTTGTTTTATGTAGATGTATTTCCCCCTTGATGCAAACATAAAAACATCTCTTCATTATTAGTGTTAAAGAAACGATGTAGCTTAAATGGAACGATTGTTCTCGTCCCTGAAACGAGGGAGCACGTAATCGGTTTAGTTTTTCTGTCTGTCTGTTTTTTGCAGTCTAGCGCCCACAGTTTTGAAGATGTTGTGTTCAAATTTTGTGTGATGGTAGATACCAATAACAGCTCGAGCCATTTTAATTTAGGTGAAAATTGGGTCAAAGTCACGGTCACACCAAATGTGAAAATCATTCAAAACTTTTTCTATCGCCCACAATTTTTTACGGCTCGTCTTCAAACTTCACAACAATCAACTAGGCCTTTGGGGACATGCATACCAAGGAAGGCATTTTACCTTGGACCCACTCCTGAAGACCTTCTATGACTCTGTGGTGGCCTCAGCCATCTTTTACGGTGTGGTCTGCTGGGGTGACAACATCTCTGCTGGGGACAGGAAGAGACTGAACAGGCTGATCCGGAGGGCCAGCTCTGTTCTAGGATCTCCTCTGGACCCAGTGGAGGTTGTGAGTGACAGGAGAAAGATGGCTAAGCTGTCATCCCTGTTGGACAACATCACCCACCTCATGTAGGAGACTCTGACAGCACTGAGCAGCTCCTTCAGTGGCTGCGGCACCCACGATGTGGGACGGAGAGATTTTCTTCCAACTGCTGTCAGACTCCACAACATGGTCTCTGCAGATGACCACACATGTGCAGACAGACACACACACACATTCAATACACAATGGTAACTTTCGCCCTGTCTTCCTGCTATGCAATAGTACCAAGGGCTATTTTCCTACTATAACAAAGCATTTTTTTCTATTGTGTACAGTATTTTATTCTGTTTTGTATAGTATGTTATTCTATTTGATCTTATTCTAGTCTATTGTTTTTTTCTTAATTTTTACTGCTCGTAACTGTACTTTCTGCCGTGACCAAAAAGTTTCCCACGTGTGGTTTATCTTATCTTATCTATCTTATGACACCATGACATTTTGCAAAATCAGGCATTGCATGAATTGATCTAAAAATCTTACATTTTTACAGCTTATGGAATCCAAAGATTTGCTCATATCTTATGGACAAAAGTAATAAAAAACACAATTTTAATTTGTGATGCTTCGAGATCTGTGTAGGCTCTCAGCCATGGTAGTCTAAAGAGCTTGGACAGAAAGTGACTGGATTTCTTTTAAGTTAACTTTAAACTTAAACGATATTCCAGTTGCTTTCCAAACTCCTTGAAATGCTTTGATGTCATAGGTCAAAGGTCAGGGCCACACCAATTGAAAAAGGTTTAGTTTCCAATGGATCATTTCCAAACTTTAAAGGATTATATTAGTCATTCCGGACATTTTCTTTGTTTTGAAAATAAATGATCGGAATAAACATAAAACAGCATAAAATCTAAGCATGTTAACAAGTTAAATGCAATGGCAGATGCAATTCACGTTGTGTGTCACTCATCCGTTCCAGTATGTTGGTCTTTTGTTATGATGATTGGCTTGTGGGCTGACATTATCTACTTTTCTGTCAAAAATGGTGAGCCAGTGTATGCTCTGCTAAGGAGGTAATAAAGGAAGTACTCAAGTACCTTTCCTTGGCATTTAGAGCACTCAACTAGCACTTACTGTGGCTGCCTTGCAGATATTTCTGGGTCACTTCACTCCGTTAAGAATGTTCCCAATCAAAATTTCTCTCCTGCTGGTTCTCACTTCCCAGATTTTACCTCGGCCAAGAACATTGTGTTTTTTGGTAGCGTTTGTGTCCCTGCATGTCATTCTGTCTTTAAACACGATAACTTGGGTGTAGAGTGGGGTCTGGTTAACAATTCATTCAAAATTTGCTTACACCCAACTGAAGTACTCAAGGTCAGCTTAATAATTTATTAGTTTAAAATTGCGGAAGGCTAATTATACACTAATTTGCATTGAATCATTAGTTATTGTTAATCTCTGGCTCTCTTCCACAGCGTGTCTTTAGTCCTGTCTTGCTTCCCTCGCCTCCAACCGGTCACAGCAGCATGGCTGCCCCTACCTCAACCTTGTCCTGCCAGAGTATTCTTCCTGTTAAAAGGGAGTTTTTCCTTCCCACTGTCATCAAAGCACTTGCTCAGAGGGGGTCGTCTCATTGTTGGGGTCCTCTCTGTTTTCTTTGTATTATTGTAATGTCTACATTACGATATAAAGTACCTTAAAGCAGCTGCTGTTGTGATTTGGCGCTATATAAATTAAATTAAAATGAATTGAACTGATGTCACATTTGACCTCTAACCTCCTTTGAGGTCAGTAGACCAACCAAATTTGAAACTTTTTTTTTCACTTGATGTTTATTACTAATCATTTAAATTATTATTTTTTTTCAAAACAATGAATAAACAAATACATAAATAAAACAAAAAAAATTATTACACTCATAAGTGTTATTAAATGGTTTTCAACTGCCCAATAATAAATTCCTGGAATTTGCACCCATCAAAGCTGAAGCTCAAACATTAAAAATGTTCCAAAAGCCTCCAACAATACAAACACAGTGAAGAGGTTCTTGCAGTCTGTGGTTGCCTATGAGACTCTGATCAACTCCAGCTTACAGACATTTGTCAATCAGCACGCCCACAGGCCTAATTCTAGTATTCATGTGGATGAGTTATAAAAGCAAGTCACCCCAGGTCACTCAGAGCTGTTATGAGGGGGGGAAACTATCCATAGAAATCAAAACTGTTTCTGTACCAGCCTGTAAATATGCTTTCTAATCCTGTAACATGGGAGTCTATGGGGACTCACTCCCTTTTGGAGTCAGACTCACGTGGCACCTAGAGGACCCACAGTTTTTGCCGCTTTTGTGTCGGCTCCAGAAGTTTCCCCTCAGTCAGGAGTACGTGATAAGGCTCAAGCACTGGCTTCAGCCACAACTGACTCTGAGCCGGTCTAAACTGGAGGTAGATTATTTCCCACAGAAAAAAAAAACACATAAATGTCAAGACAGTAACATCTCTAGTTTGGATGTAGTGATGTTTACGCGCACGCAGCTGCAGTCACAAGATTATGACTGTGCAAGCCTGTCATACATCTGTGGCACATGCTGCTAATGATTAATGGAAAAAAGTGCATGTGTGGCAGAGGCCTAGATGACTGAACGCCATCACGTCTCATCACCTTCCTCTAATTTTATATCCTTATTTCATTTTTTCCATTCTGATCCTTTTTTTAATGTATTATTTCTGAAATTTTCCAGTTATTGAGTTATTGTGATAAAGAGAGAAAAAGTAATAACCGCAGTGCAGACGGATTGTGTGTCCTTCTGTAACCCAGTCTCTTCACTGACGGTCTTGATTTACAAAGCTGTGAGGTGAGTGGAAAGAGGAAATGTTTCTGTTGTATATACCAAAAAGAGAAAGACACATTATTAAAAGGTTAATGTAGGTCTGAATTTTCCAAACACTAACAGTGGGAGTGAAGAATATAAATTCATGCTTCTGTGCACAGTGGCTTTTATTGTTGCTATAAATTTGCTGTTATCTGTATTAAAGCTTTTACAGGCTGCTTTTTAGTGATGTTTTATCATTTAATTGACAGCAGTGATCCACAAATTTCCCATATTGCCATATTGTTCCAATCTCGGTAGCTTTCCCCAGCATCCAAGGAGGGCAAGACATGTGTGGGAATTTTGTCCTCCCTTGGTGGGAATACTATGCATCATTTGATGAGCCAACGCTGGTCACATGTGTGACAATATTATTTTAATCTACAAATTACCCAGCTGTGGAAAACACATCCGGCCTTTATCAGCAGTGACCTCCAAACTTTGGTTTTCCTTCTGAGGAAAGTACGCTCTTGGCTGCGTTTCGAAATCTCAATGGATTTGTTTTTATTTACAAAAATAAAAAGCTTGTGACCGAGCTCTGGGGACAGATCGAGTACTGGAAAGAAACCAAAGTCAAAGAAGCACCTGACATATCATCGTTATCGTCAAAGGGACAATGCGGCTAAAAAGGCTGTCCTTTTCTCTACAGGGTAAGATTAAACAATCATGATTTCCCTAAATGGCATGCTGGTATAAACACAACTCAGCAGGTGACACATTGAAGGATGTCCTGGTATTTTCGGGTCTGACGTGTCACAGACTAGCCGGGCCGATGAACACAACACCACGTGATTTCCAGTTTCACTCGCCTGGCATTCCTCCATTGACTTTTTTTGGTGCTATCATTCCAGTGTTTAGTGAGACTACATTTCCACACTCAGTCCTATTTATCATCAAACACATGGTCCCCTGGTAGCTTGTCACAATGACAGAAGGGTTAGGATGGACACATTGTGGATTATACATTTTGCTTCACTCAGTCTGTGGGATATGAGAGATCTGGCACACACAAAATGTTCTATATTTTCCTCTGATTTATTGGACTCCGCAAAAGCTTTGATTTCTTTATACTGCATAAGAAAAAAGGGAAACATGTGCCTCAGTTTAGTGAAACATATGCAAACATGCAGCACATAAGGCAAAAAAAGAGTTTATACAATTCTTATGAGTGTTAAAGCCAGTATTTGGTATGACCACCTGAACTCTCTCAAGCAGTTTTCTTTTAATTTCTTTAAGTAGTCTTCAGGCATAGTTCTCCACGATCCTTGGAGGACATTCGGAGCTCTGCTTTGTTGGCTGCCTGTTCTCTGTCTAGATGATCCCACACTGCTTCAATAAAGCTGATGTCCAAGCTCTGGGGAGGCCGATTCATGACTGATAGTGCTCCATTGTGTGTTTTTTTCTATCCAGGTATATTTTTACTGCATTGGCAGTATGTTTGGGATCATGCTGAAAAATAGGGCCATTGGTACCTTAATGCTTTCCAGATGGTATTGCATGGTGGCTTATATTTTTCTTCATTTATCCATCAATTTTAACAAGATCCCCAACACCACGGGCTGAAATACAGCCTCAAACTGTGACGGAGCCTCCATCGCTGTAGAAACTTGTCATTGCACAGCCATACATAGTACAACAGTACAATGAAATTGGACAACTGTACATGCTGACAACAATTTAATCAACATTTTCTCAATGGGATGCATCACTCCATCAGACCTGTTGGCACCTATTTTCAGTCCAGTTCTTGTTTAATTCAGCACACCTCAGCCCTTTCTGCCTGTTTTGCTTAAAATTTGGCTTCTTGACAGCTACTGAGACCATTTCTGGTGAGGCCTCAGTGAACAGTAGCTGATCAACCGAAGCACCAGATGTATCTTTCAAGTCCCGTTTTATACCTTTGGTGAATTTCTTTTTCCTATTTCTTAAGGACATGATTTTCAGATACTGTTCATCTGCTGCATTCCCGCCACTTCTTCTCCAAATCCTCAGTTTTCTCAAAAAATTTGACATCCACACTGCATGCCATTGTTGCAATATCTCAAGTTTTTAGTTAATAGCTTTTGTGGAACCACTTTATTGAAATAAAAAATATGAATATTCTGTCACATCTTTGACATTTTTCAGACATTAATCTAAAGAAATGAGTAAAAATGTGTTTTATGACAAGCCGCTGGTAACAAAGTGCCTAAAGATACAACTGAAACCTGGCTCTTTACTAAGCTGTCTGTTATGTGTAGACACAAAACTGGTTCATCCCTTGAATTACGTGTCTTTTTTATGCTTGACTTATTCACAGGTCAAAGTCAAATGGTTTAACAAACAGACAAATCAGCAAATAAACAAAAGACAAACCTTTTGATGTCTCAACAGGACCTGGAAAAACTAGTCCATGCATTCATCTTTGGCAGGCTTGATTACTGTAACAGCATCTTTACAGGCCTACCTAAAAAATCAGTCAGACAACTACAGCTCATTCAGAACTCTGCTGCTCGAGTCCCCACTAAGACCAAAAAAGTGGACCACATCAGTCCAGCTCTGAGGTCCTTACACTGGCTGCCTGTCCGTCAGAGGATAGACTTTAAAGTTCTGATGCTGGCCTATAAAGCTCTGAATGGTTTAGGACCAAAATACATCAGTGACCTCCTGACCCAGTATGAACCTTCCAGATCCCTCAGGTCATCTGGATCCAGTTTTTTTTTATCAGTTCCCAGAGTCAGAACCAGACACGGAGAAGCTGCATTCAGCTTTTATGCTCCATATATCTGGAACAAACTCCCAGAAAGCCTCAGATCAGCTGAAACACTCAGTTTATTTAAATCCAGGTTGAAGACTCACCTGTTCTCAGCTGCATTTGAATAAAACACTAAATCCACACTTTTAAGCTTAAATTTCAAAACTTAAATTTTAACTACTGATTTTATCTACTGTTTTTTTTTAATCAATTTTAAATCATGCTTTTTATTTGTTTTTGTTTTTAATGTCTCTGTAAAGCACTTTGAATCACCTTGTTGTTGAATTGTGCTATATAAATAAACTTGCCTTCCTGTGAAAACAGTCAGTTACAAGGACTGAGCTGAAAATGCTTGAAAAGGCAGCCAAGGCCAAAAGAGAAAACCATTTAATGACCCCCCCAGAAAGACTTGGAAACTATTGCTCATACAACTTTAAAAATATCAAGAAAGTCTGACTCACTGGAAACAATATATATATTTATATATATATATATATATATATTTATAAAAGAGAGACTTTTGCACAGCACTCTGTGATTCATTATTTGCCACAACAGAGAAGTGGAGTAAATTTACCTGGCACATCTACTTTTTTATGAGTCTATGGAGGATTTTAAGCTTCGGAAAAAACGGCTCCGCAGTTTTTGAACAGGCAGTAGGAACGTGCGTCACGTTAACCTTGAGTTATTGTGATGTTCAACATTTGTCCAGCAGATGGAGGCAGAGTCACGCCTGCGCTGCGTCAATCAGCGTCACATCCTAATTATCCTGCAGCACTTCTCATTTATGCGCCGCTCCTCCCCATCTTTTCACATTAACAACAATCTGTTAGTTTCTTACACTGTTCAAAACTGTTAAGGTGGAATAAAAAAGGACCGCTGCACAAATGGTATGTGAAAATCAGAAGTCCAAATAGAAGAAATGAAGACATGGACACCAGGCATGGACATGAACCTGAAGGAATGCACCGTTTCATAGGTCATAGGAGCGTGTGAGCATGTACGCCTGCAACAAGCTAATGAATGTGTCCTAAACACTGTTCATGTGCATTATTTGGATACGTGCACCATCTTCTGTAGATAGCAGAAACAAACAGAACCTGGTGTGAAAATACTGTTTTTGTTTTCCTGATCAATGTCCTTATCCTGCAGAAACCCCTAGATACTCTGCATTGTTGTTGTCTTTCACCCCCCCCCCCCTCCTCAAAGGAGCACATTATCTTGCATATTTCCACAGCAGACAACAAAGAAAAATGTTTATAATGCTTTCATGTGTTATCCACCGGGAACAGTTTTGCATGCGTAAGCATATTTTATCACGTATGCCAATTTTTAGTTTAAAGAAATGCAGACGTTTCAACTGTATCTCTGCTGTATCTCTTCTCTCTGAATGAACAAAAGATGGATGCTCTGGTACATCACCGCGAGCAATTTTTATGAATACGTTTTGGTGACGTTTAACTAATCTGTGCTATAGGGTAGCTTTCTTCTAGACCTATTTTGTCTGCTTGAATCAGTGGGTGTGACTAAAGCCTAATGGGAATGGATGATTGCTATAAGAGTACCTGTCTGAAGATGATAGCTTAAATCAGTATTCTCTCTTGCAATGAGAAGTGGAAATAACGGCTGGAGTTAAGGCTGTAATGATATTTATCCCCTGCTCTGTGAAATGGCTCAATCTCCTGAGCCGATTCTCTGTCTGATTGTTATAAATCTATTGGAATCACATTATCTTGGCACTCCCAAGACTGACAATGGTGATCGTGAATTTCGGCTGTAAAAAAAGATCAATGTTGGTTTTCTGTTAACCATTGTATATTGAGTCTGGTGTGTCCATTCACACAGTTTGGATAGAAGATTAAGATTCGACAGTCGTGCGAGCATCACCGTGAAGCCGCGTCTCTGGCACGGTGGTGCTTTGAGACAAATGCTAATGTCATCATGGTAGCGTGCCAGCAATGACACTGCAACGTGCTTATGGTTAGAGGATGTGATGTTTTCCATTTTCCCCGTCTTAGTATTACAGCATGTTGATTCGCTAACCCCAAAATAGAGCTGAGACAAGTGGAAATGGCATTTTGTAAACAGGTCATAAACTAAAGTATTGGAAAACAATTTAATGTTGCGACCAGATGACGGTGCGACACAAAAGTCATGTAACTGACAATGATGCCATCTCCGGAGTCATCGGGGTTTATTGCGCCGCGGACAATAAATGTCTCTGTAAAATTTCATCCACGTGTTACTGAGATATTTCAGCCTGAACCAAATAGCTTGATCGACTGAGCGCACTTTGAATAGTGCCAGCATTACTAATCAGGTCCATAAATATTTGGATAATGGCGAAGTTCTTCTGCAGCTTTGTCTCTGTACGCCACCGCAGTTAATTTAAAATCAAACAATCAAGACGTGATTGAAGTGCAGAGTTTCAAGGGCTTTAACAAAAGTATTGCACTAACTGTGTGTGACTTATAGACAGTTTTATACATAGTTTACAGAACTGATATAAAATTCAAATATGCAGACAGTGACTGCCTGAAGTTTAGAAGTCATGGACATCACCAATTGCTCTGTAAGGCAGCCTTCAGTTCTCGCTTGTCTGTGGGTCTTCCTTCCTCCAGTTTATGTTTAATACCTGAAAACATGCTCTGTTGGGCTGAGATCAGGTGACTGACTTGGCCACTGAACAATATCCCATTTCCTTGCTTTGACAAACTCTTGGGTTTGTTTTGCAGTGTCCTGGCTCATTGTCCATTTTTGCTGTGAAGCTTTGTTCAATCTGTCCAATCTGAGCAGAGAGTACAGCCCTGTACACTTCATCCTGCTGCTTCTATCAGCAGTCACATCAACAATAAACACTTGTGACCCACTCCCACTGGCAGCCTTACGTGCCCATATCGTATAATTCTGCCATGTTTGACAGATAATGTGGCATACTTCAGATCATGAGCTGTTTCTCTCCTTCTCCATACTTATGTCTTTCCATCATTCTTGTACAAGTTCACTTTAACTTGTTTGTCAATTGTCCAATTAGTTTTGAACTTCTTAAATGGGGGACTGTATATAAAACTTAATGCAATACTTTTGATAAACGTCTTGAATTAGAGCTGAAAGTCTGCACTTCCATCACACATTGACTAGCAAAAATATGAAAATTCTGTCGTTGTCCAGAAACTCGTGGCACTGAAGTAAATGTAATGACATTAAACATTAAAACCCACTGAGAGGTGAGAGGAACAATACCGACCATCTCATTAAAATCCAATGGGCTGCTAGACATCTGAGTGAACTACACATAGTCACATTCCAGCCACCAAAACTCCATTGCAGACCAATGGCGCTCTCTAATGACAGCAATCCCCTCCAGCAGAACAATGTGCCCATTATAAGTGCTTCTCAGGTCGGGGAACCTATCAAAGAGCCTGAGGCATTTATGCCCAGCCCTCAAAGCTTGCATCCCAGCGCGATCAAGAATCTAAAGATCCGATCCACAAAGTCCAAACTCCTAAACTATCAGGATCTGAAGAATCAGGTGGCAACATCCCAATGCCAGAGGCCGTGTTCCCATGGTTGTACCTGGTTTGCACTATTTGGTGGCTGGATAAGAGAAAACTGGCCAAGTGGTGTTAATGTTTTGGCTGATTGGTGGGTAAAAAGTACATTTAGCCTCACTTATTCTCTTTTCTATAAAGCACAAGCTTTGACCCTGTACAATATGGCCCCAGGAGACTCACGTCTCCCCTCCCCTGTTTGTAAAGCTTTATTCAAAGAGAATCCAAAAGAAATCCAAGCACATGTTAAGCGAGAATTACTTGTTATGGGGGGAGCAAGAGAGAGGAAAAATTCATCTGCAATATGTTCAGTTTTGAGCAAATTCATCAGAGCACTTAAGCTAAAAGGGTAATTTCATAAATGGAGATGAAAGCCATTGACGTTATTTTTCTTCCCTCCAAAGAGATTTTGATAGTCTTTTCAGTGAGAGGGAGCTATTTAGAGGACTGTGCTCTTATAAGACCATTAGCTCTAACAAAGAAGACTTTTTTTCTGTCGGGGGGAACTAAGTATAACACTAAACTTATCATATTTATGTTGCTGCTATAATGGATGAATTTATGCTATTAAATGCTGACATTAAAAAAACAAAACAGTAGTAGGTTTCATGATCGATGGATTAGGTCGCTAACTAAAAACCATGGTGACTAAAATGGCTTTTATCTTTCTTTGCCCACAAAAGTACAGGTACCTACAGAGAGCGATGCAGGTGCATGTTAGGAACCGGCTTCATTTGTGCCTGTTTTCAACACACATAAAAGACTACTTTTGGGATCTTTTTTATGGCAAATGCATTGGTGCTATACTATAACTTGAACATTTAAAGCATTTTCTAATACAAGTTTCTTTCAGCCAGTCACAAACACATTCATGCTGCATTTTATCTATATGCAAACTCACACTCACAGTATGATGGATGCATTGGGGACAACTCAGTGGTCAGTATGGATTGGAGGATCCAGAAATCTATCCACCAACCTTTGGATTGGTAGCTGACCTGTTGTAGACCTGAGCCAGAGCCTGTGGACAGGAAAGCTGTCAGACATCCAGCAAATAGCTCGGGGCTGATTCGAAGGCAAAACTCTGCAACGGCATTACAACCCTCGACCCAGTGAGCTAAACTTGCACCCGAAATCATCGAAACACTCCTGCCTCAGAATGTCAGTCTAGGGCACTGACAGAGATTTCCGTCCACTGTGAAACATGTGGCGTTTGGGCCGCTGCAGGCTCAGTTGCTTTGTCTTCGTAGTGTACTTAAAATGTTTCAGAGCTTTCTACAGACAGAAGGCTGTTAAATTATTTGTCTCCTTCCACCCATCTCATAGCACCGCTGCCAGGAGTTGTTAGAGTTTGATCATTATAAAATATTTTATCATTGCTGTGGATCATTAACCATCTGCCATAGCAGTAATAAAACTTAGATGTAGTTCAACCCCCCTAAGTAATTCAACAAGCCTTCAGTTGTCAAATTAACATATGGTGACGGTACTCACAGAGGCCAATGCCGAATGTGAGCCAGTTCACCGTGGCGCAGCTTAAGCTGTCAATTTCTGAGGCTGGAGTGAGATGAAGACGCTGGAGAGTTTTTAACAACCACATTGGTGATATAAGTGCATGTTCGTTTAGCTCACTGGGAGTTTGAGCCTGCTAAAGACAGACTGCTGAGGACGAACAAGGGCAGCGGGAAGTAAGCAGATCTTAAAGCTAATCGTAATCCCCCCACACTGCGTGTTAGCGCTCACTTTACCCCGGAGAGCTCTTATGGCTTATCAAGACAGGAATGAAGACTTAGGCTGCGCTGATTGTGTTTAATTAGGAGTCACTAGTGAATGCCTTGTGTGAGTCTAATGTCGTGCTAATAGAGGATAACATGTCTTAAGAGGCCGGGGTCATTCTGGAAACACCTCTCATGACTGTGATACATACATAAGAGCTGTTTCCTGATGTGGTTTGCGGGGGTTATATGCAGGTTAATTTTAGTAGCCAGTCATTTAATTAAAATAGTATGCATAAGTGATCACACATTTTATTCCTCTGTAGAGTGAACTAGTTCCAGCCCCGGTGCCTTTTTGTGAAGGATTTTGAGTGCGTAGGAAATGGCCTGGAAAAAAGCACTCACTCCATCAGGTGACTTTTAGTAAATCTACACAAAGAGGGCATTTTATGGCTTCCAACCATACTGAATAAGAGAGGCACAATAGTAGCAGTCTACAGCCATATTATTAGCTTTGTGAGACTGTACTCTGAAAACACTTAGGTTGCATTCACAAAAGAGCATAACCCGAGTTTAGAAGTAGCTCCCGAATGGCAAACAGCAAATACACATACAGTTTGTCATTTCGGTTTAGTCTAAAGTTATTCACTAAACATTTTAGCTTTATAAATACCTCAGGAGTCTGAGGAAAATTAGCAATGGCCCAGAGGACACCTAAATCCCTTAGACCTGCTAACAGTGAGTGAGCTGCTGCATTTACTGAGCCTATTCAAACAGTACAACAAATAACTACAATGTCTATTTTGAGGCCCATCAGTATACTGACCTAATCCCATGGCAGTAAAGATGATTGTCTGCACATTTTTCTTTGCTATTTTGAATTTAAAAATGAATACAGCACATGGTAATGATACACAGAATAAAAAACCGAACAAAAATCGTCTTCATGGCAAGCACATTCAGTTATCACCCACTGCAATATGAGCTAAATACATTTCAGTCAGTGCCACTATAGCTGAAAAAAGATTGTTATTTGTAGCTGCAGTTATTCCTATTTGGAAGCAAGGCTCTGTTCAGGGACCTCCCTGCTTTATTATGTGCAAAGCTGGGAGTGAGCAGAGCTGTGGAAAGACCCCAAGACACAACACAGGAGGCGTCAGTGAGACCGATTAAGTCAGATTCATGATAAAGTGTGGAGTTAAGCTGAAGGTGGGTTGCAAAGCGGCTTGCAGAGCACAGCAACTGTGAGCTGTGCAAATCAGTTTGAGTAGCAGCTATGTTACAAATGAAATATGTTGCAGGGTATCACCTGACGTAGGCAGGAAATGTGATTGGGCGTTCTGCTGGGATATGACTTGGTGGCTACCAGGTAAAGGTTGAACATTTGCTTTTTCAAATGAACAACAGAAGATGCAAATATAATTACATTACATGGAGGAAACTGATATTTTGCTTTTTTTTTGTGGCGTGAAGTGTAGAACTGAGGATTGGTCCAAAAAGAAGGGGAGCTTTAATGGCTGCTTGAATAAAAAAAAAAAAAATTAAAAAAAAAACAGACAACAACAAGAACAACAAAAAGCTAATCCAAAAAACCCAGAACTCCACGAGGAGCAAGGAAAATAGGCGATTACAGGGGGCAGCAAAGGCAGCATGTAGGGAAACATAATAGATGATTTGACACTGACAACAGTGAACCCAGGAGTTTATATTGTACACAGAAGACTTATTACACACAAGAAACTGAGGAAGAAGAACAAAGGTGAAAAAATCAACAGGTGAAAACAGTCAGGGAGTCCTGAGCACACAGACAGGAAACAAAACTAACACACGATGTGAAAGAACAGAAAATAATCAAAAGACAAGAAGACGGAAACAAGAAAACTTCACATTAGCCAGTAAACAGAGCCTCTAACTAGGGTTGCCAACTCCCTGAAAAATAAATAAGGGACACCTCGTGGCCAGGGCCGGGCGACCCAGTTGTCTTCACCCTTCCCAGTGTGGTGAATTTTCTAGCTCTTTTTTTGTGTGTGAAATTATTTTTTTTAACCCTTTGACTTGAAGTTGATTTAAGTAGATGCATATTCTATTCTTTGTGATATGAACACATGTGAAACAAATGATCATTTAGCCATTTATTTCTAGCTCAAAATGACAACATTAACACATAAAACAGGTCTCTTTCTTAAACAGAAGCCTGTCATGCTTAACTTTTGAGAATATAAGTAAATCTTTCTTTAAAAGAACTCTGTCCTGCTTAACTTAAAATAATAGAAAACAATAGAAAGAAAAATATTCTTGTAACAGTGCACATTTAGTGCATTTAGTACAATTGGCTTCAGTTGAGGTATTATTTCAGCTTTTCTAATCAGCTGCTCCTGTTTGTAAACCCGCTTGTTCCCATGATTACGCATCATAACTCATCATCATTATTCATCTGTGTATTACTTTTATGTATTAGTCATCTATTTGTTGTAATCATCTATCCTTGCAGTTGTTTATTACACAAAATAAATTATATTAACACACTTCTGGCCACATAGCGCTGATATTCACTGCACATGCCCATATTAACTTTTTCCAGCCAGGTGTTTTCCTTTTCCCATTCTTCCCTTTCTCTGAGGGGAACAAACATTGCTGCTCTAATGCTGGGCTTACACTGTGCGGTTTTAGGCCCATTTTGAGCCGATTTTTGAGTGATCGGACCGATTTTGGCCTTCATCGTGTAGTATACGTGGGGTAACGAGAAGTGATTAACACCTCACGACCAGCTCCCGATCATCAATCGCTCGTGAAGGTGTCACCACAGGCGCTCACACTGCTCACGCGCAAACACGTAAACGTCGGTGAAAAAGACGGAGCAGCACGGCTGTGCAGCGTGTGATCTGGACACAAGCGATGGAGGCACAACTTGTAGAACTTCGAAAAGGCTCGGATGAGCTTTCCAATGTGGCCTCACAAAATGATCACGACCACAACAACCGTGAAAATAGTTGGATTTACACTGCTGCTCAATCACAGCTGCCTGATCATGTTTTTCATTAGCAATTTAGCAAAGTTGGTGGTGGTGGTGGTGTGTCTGTGTGAGTGAAAGACAGAGAGAGCGACAGATTTTCTGTTATAACCTTCATGTTATGGAGGCACAGTGTGAGCACTCAGGTCGCATCAGAGCATCGGGCGGTATAGTGTGAGACCCTGCATCGTGACCTACCAACTTCTAACCCCTGCGAGTCAATCGTGCAGTTTGAGCAGGAGCTGAATAACGTGACTGAAAAAAATCGCACAGTGTTTGCCCAGCTTTAGGTGTACTGTCGTCCGAGACTTGCACCGCAGTGTCAGCGTTTGTTTCCCTGTTGGCCATGCTTGTTGTTGTGGTCATCTGTTGTCTTCCGGTATTTTCTCCGTAAGCGACCTTTCCTCGACCAATGAGATGAGCGGTAATCTGAATTGTCATACTCGAATTGTCATAAGTGTGCTGTCAGCTCATTGGTCACAAAGCAGGAGAGGGGCTGGGAATTATGCTTTCAAACAAAGCGTTAATTCCATAAACATTTATAGACTACTTTTGATTCTCACTGTATTACGGGACAAAGTGCGTCCCTTATTAGCTCAGTACGGGACGTGTACTTTTGTTTCGAAATACGGGACGATTCCGTATTTTAAGGGACGGTTGGCAACCCTACCTCTAACTGACAGAGACAGAGGGAGGAGCTGATAGGAAATCACTGAAGCAACTAAAAAAGACCCCCGAGGAATAAGAAACTCAAAAGAAAAACGGAAACCCAATAAAACAAAATCAAAACTGCAGCAACAGTAGAGCAGCAAAGATATTAAAACTAACTTCTCATTATTTCAAAAGAAAAAACTGACTGGCACACAGAGAGCGGTTTACACATGAAACACTGCAGATTTTCGCAGACGGTCGGGATGGTGGAGACTTGTGATTCAACAACCGTACTGACACAAAACTGAACGAAAATGAAGCCATCGAGTTTTCCTAAAAACGTTTGATTTCAAAAGGTGATCGTCTTCATAAAATTTATAAAGAAAAATGGTAACAAAAACCAAAGTAAAGAAAAAATTAAGACCGATTAAAGACTGAAGTAGCCGGGAAATTCCTGGGAATTCTGGAAAATTCCTGGGAATTCTGGAAAATTCCCCAGAGCTCTAATAAGTCTTTCGTCTCATCAGTTTTAATATTATGATTTAATCTAATGTATGTCATCAGCATCTGCCGCAATCTGTTATAACCTCAAGATCGCGATAAACCCACTGTGTGTACTACGTGTCCAGCAGCAGAAGGCAAGCTGGGACAGTTGGTGACTAGATAGTGAATGTAAATGTAGTTCTGTATAAGTTGCCATACAGATTTAGGGTCAAATGTTGCACACTTCTCAGTCTGATTATCAGCGCACTGACAGAGAGTGTGGCTGTAATGTGGCTATAGCTACATAACAAGAAGTAAAAGAACAGGAAAGAAAAGAAAGAAAGCTTTTAGATTGACCCAGGAGAGGTGACAGCTTATGTATTATAACTTCTCTGCCCAGTACGGCCACCGTGTGAGTCATTTTATCAGGTTCAGTGGGATTCATTCTCACCATTCACACAGTCCATCACCCCACCAAATGCATTATTCCCTTGACTTTCATTTATCTCATAGGCGGGAATTTAAGATATTATTCCTAGATCGCTCTCATCTTCTGGGCGATTTAGGACAATGTCTCTGGTCAGAGCTGTCGCTCGTCACGCTGCATGTCTTTGACGCTTTATGATCTGTGAAATAACCCTGCGCATCTCTCCTCTTCTCCTGCCAGGAGTCGAGTAGGCCACATGAGGAGGATACCCAGTGACAGACAGAAAAGCCACGAGGTTATCAACTGTGTCAGATAGTCAGTCAGGTTGAGTAACGGTGCAACAATGTCAGGTTTGACTATCAGGTAGACTCTCACTCCCGAGCCTTGTTCCCTGTAATTTGTTTTCGCTGTCATATTGTCACAGTGGCAACAACAGCCGCTACAGACAGCCAATGAAATAAGCGCTCTGCACCTTCTCTCTCCATTATTTTCAAAGTCACGCTGTCTGTTGCTGCTTCGCAATCCTTCAGTAACCTCCGTAGGAAAAAAAAAAAAAAACACAAAACAAAACAAAAACCAACAACAACAAACCCCACTCTTTCTTCACACGAGTCAACTCTGAGGTGCCAAATTAAATACTGGATAGACAACAAGTTTACAAAATATATATGAGCCGAAAAAACCAGGCATTCAGAACGTTTTGATCTTTGCTGGAAGTCAGATTTATTTATACAGTATAGCTTTCATCAAAAATTCCTCTCTGCGAGAGATCTACAGAGACGACCCAACCTAGATCTTGTGAAGATTTAGAAAGAGAATATAATGATGGATTTCAGTGTGGAAGAAAAAAACAAATAAGAATGAAATGTAACAAGAAAACAAACACAAAACACTCCAAAAAATAGCACAACACGCAGCCATCTACCTTGCCCAATTTAGTCAGCGGCAAGAGAAGCGAAAATGACAAACCCCGTTTTATGGATTCAGTCAATCACGTCAAAAGAAAGAGTTAAAAAACACGCGACCTTCACTTTATTAGCATGTGTGTGCGTGTGGACATGGATTTTGCATTTATCTGTTAAATCTTTAAAAGATGAGGATGGGATTTGCCACAAGGAGGCCATTTAGTGCTGGGCGTGCAATCCAGGAGCTGCAGAAATTCAGCCGATTTGTCTCAATTTGCTCATCAAAGTCCTCTGAGCATCATTGTGATCCCGTCTCTGGGTGAAGATGACTTCATTGAGCCACGGAGAGGGGGATCTGACAGCTGAGTGGAAGGGCTGGAAAGGTGGAAGGAAGGTAAAGCAGAGGAGTGTGTAAAAGACACCTGAATTGAGAGTAATGAATCCAGAGAGGAGCACAGACATGTCTTTCATCTTCAGGCGGACTTGAACCGCTCTTTCATCATCATCATCTGAAAAATGTGCATGCTCATAGCACAGAGGCATTTACCTGCAGGGAGGAAAGACACGCTTCACTTTCAAAGAATATACTCACACTTTCCAGGTCCTGCAGTGTTTGGAAGCAGAGCGAGGAGTCATTAGAGACTACCGCTGTGAGGAACACGGGCAGGTGACAATTATTTACCCTCAAATTAGCCTCATTATTGTTCCTGATGAATGTGTGTGGAAATTAAAAGCGATAGCTCAGAATGGCGGGCTTACAGCATAGCTCAACAAGGGCACGGGTGTGTTATAGGAGTTCCTCATCAGGGTGACAGAGAGCAACGTGGCGAGCTAAAGCTTCCTGCATGTTTTGAAAGCTGAAAATATCGAAAGGGAAGGCGCTTTCATTCTTGTGATTTCTTTTGGTCACAGTTTGAGTCAACTCAGATCAACTCAGTTGTATTTTTAGTAGCCATGCTAGCAGCGTGGCTCCGGGGCTGCAAACGTGACTCTGTCGGTGCGCCACTTTAGTCAGGACTGAAATATCTCAACAGCTATGGATTCCCCAGACTCCCCTGCAGGAGGAATCGAAGTTATTTCGGTGATCGCCTCAGCCCTACTGTGAGGATATTTGCATTTCTAAGTGAAATATCCTTTCAGCTATTGGCTGGACTGCCATGGAGGACTATGAATATTCATCGTTTCCCAAGGCAGAATCGTTCCAACTTTGGTGATCCCCCAACTTTTCCTGTAGTGCTATGGGCGAGTAAAAAAATAAAATAAAAAGTCACCAGTGAAGCATCTATGGATCTTCCCAACGATGGATTCCTCTTTTGAGATGAACATTTGCACCTTTGATTTGCCATGAGATGAGATATTAGACTGAATTGTAGTAGCCTTGTTTGAGGCTCTAGCTCAGTTATTAATAAACATTTTTTCCTACACCTTTTTAGAAATCTATTCTGTTGTATTTAGTGGTTTAGACATTGGTCTAAGAAGCAAAACGATACCTGGTTCAATCCACAGATCCTTTGATGGTTGCATTTGAAAGGCAACCTGGTGTAAATCAAATCAAACGTGGACCTGCTGCGGTGACATCTTGTGAATAAAGGTGAACTCTGTTGCTTTGTATATAATAACATTCCCATCAGCCCCGGGTGTACTTTGAGTTTACAGCTAATTAAGAAATGTTAACAAGACTGCCCTCTTTCCCAAGGCATTACATACTGAGGTTACAGCAAAGCTGCTGCCTCCCAGAGATTTGTGCTGTGACCTTCACTGATCTGGCGTCACATACAGACTCCTGGTCCACAGCCCTTAGCCTCCCCTTTAAATTGGATGCCCTTAACCAAAGTCTTCAGCATGCAGGTTAATATACTGAAGGGGCATATTTTAACTCAACTTTCCTAAAACTAACCAAATAAAGCAAGCAGGAAACTTTAAGATTGACTTAACACAAAGCCTCAGTGCAAAACAAAAAAACTGACAAAGCTGTCAGGGTGGTTGACAGTTTTGTGGTTTAATCCTCCACCCTCCTCTTTACACTATTTTTGATTTTCAGTGTTTGCTCTTGATGTCCAGTGGTGCAGTGGTTGGTGCATCAGAATGAGAATGCCGAAAGACACCCAGCACCTTTGAAAAAACAGCAGTATTTAATGCTCTGCATGAGAACAGTTTGCACTAACAGTGTGTTCACACACAATTCAAAGGGATTTTTTTATTTTACATTTCCATTTGTCTTTAATTTTCCTAACCAGCAAAATGTTGGTGCAGCAAATGAACTCACCAGAAACCCATTGTCCTTCAGTCTCACTCAGTCCTGTCTTTGACTCTATATATTGATAACGAAGACATAAAGGCTACCTCTATATAATACAAATAGATTTATAATAGATTCAATTCCAGATTCTTTATTTGTCACATGCATGGTTATACAGGTATAACATCCGCCACCTGGCTTTGGTCTTTCTGTGCACAGGTTAACTGGTGATTCTAAACTGGCCGTAGGTGTGAATGTGAGCACGAGTAGTTGTGTGGCTCTCTGTGTTAGCTGTTCGATAGGCTGTGACCTGTCCGGGGTGTACCCAGCCTATTGCACAGTAACAGCTTTGATGGGCCCCATGGCCCTGAATTGGATAAGTGGAAGAACATGGATGAACGGATGGATGCCTAGATAAAATCTTGCTCTAAGTCGAGTTGAAAAACATTTTCAATGTAACTGCCTCTTATCTAATAGACACAGACTTTTCCATTCAGCTTGTAGCAGGTGAGATTCCAGCTTCACACAGCAGCAGATACCTGCTCAACCTTAGCCTTGTTTTTGTATTTTTCACTATGAAGCTGCGATGTAAAAAGAGAATAAAAGCCTGCTTCCATCAGAGTCTGTGTATCTGTGTGTGTGTGTGCAAGCACCCCTTTTGTGAGTCAGTGTGTGCTGCAGGAACTAAAGCTCAGTGGCCTTACTTGGTATACAAGCAAAAAGACATGAAGTGCTCGGACCACCTGACTGGATTTACTGTGACCCACTTAAGCTGACTGCTGCTGCTGCTTCTGCACAGACAACCTACTAAAGTCCTTAATTGAAGAGACAGCTTAGTGAGGGAAGACACCACAACTTTCAAAGGGCATTTAGGTAGGTGGTTTATTTTCACTCGAGGTGAGCTTAGTCATTGGCTTAGTCATCAGTGATGTGACTTCGCCCCGTTCACCTCTGCTCCAAGACTGGCCTGGATTTACCACAACAATCATTATTACAGTGGCAGCCACATAAATCTACTCTCAGGAATCAACAGTTCACATCTTGATCTGCTTATTTATTCTGCTGGTGAATTGCATTTGGAGAGATTAATGGCTTGTGATTTAGGGACATAATTACTACATCCAGTGGAGTTTTTTTGGGAGCTGACCGTGAAAATGGCAGTTTCCTCTCAATAATTGGCCGCAGGATTCCCTGGCTGCGAGATTGCTGTTCATCCAGTTATGGCAGCTTCTGCTTTCCAGCAGTCCCAACAGGGCTGGAAGTGCTGATTCTGAATGCTTTTATACGAGAACTTATTCGCTGTTAATCGCAAAAAAACGCTCTCCAGACGCCTGTTTTTGCACGAGTCAGCCTCCGTTTGATTAATGTGATGTAGGAGTGCTGCCTGCATGTGCTGCCAGCCTCGGAGGTGTCACCCGACACTGCTGAATAAATGAACACAACTAATTGTTTGTTTATGATTTGAAATATTAATGGCATTGAATATATGAGGCAGTCAATTCAAGTCACCATTTGGGACAAATATGCGCCGTGGCAGGAGCAGCTTCACGTAACATAAGAGTACCAGCCGCGCTGGCATCAGGACACAACTTTCACAAACGTTGGGGCTACGTTAAGTGGACTTTGATGTAATTGTATTATTCCCTTAAGAAAGAGAAAGTGTGTCTATTTATAATTAAAGTAGCTTACATAATGCTTTTGGGAAGTTGTGGGGGGTAAACATTTGAAAACTGCTCGAGATCTCGGTGAAGATAGAGACTTCTGAGATGATGAAACATTATCCAGCAGCTTACAGCACATTGCGCATCTGCCTCACTCGACTTTATGTCATTCACACAGAAAAACAAAGGGGGGGATGCTTCCGCACTTACATAGTTAGATGCCGATAGGGGCGTTGGAAGCAAGTGAAAATGGCCTTGAGGATTATCATTAAATATGATTGCGCTTCAAGGATGCTCGAGTTCCGAGCTGACACGTCGTCCCGAGCCGCTGATTAATGGACGATTATACAGTATGTTCTTCTCTGGAGCCACTTAGAGGAAACATTAGGGTTTCTACAAGCAGCAGGATAATGAGTACAGAGAACATACAGTGCTTGTGAATGAGCCTTGGAAAAAAAAAGGAATCCAAAGTGAGCGGTTGTCTTCAAATGTTGCAGCTTGGAGCTCTGGTGGGCCTCATCAGGATTTCTGCTCTCTGCCTCACTAATGCCGCGAGTTTAAAGAGGATGACGCTGAATCAGGAGACTAAATCCCAACTCCCTGGTGGTGCGAACCCCAGGCAAAGTTTTGTTTACGCTGTGCTTTATCAGTGATCTTGGAAGCATTGTAAATCCTTTGCATCTCCTCTTTCATCTCCATACAGCACCTTGATCCTCACTGCGTCATTAGTGCTGCGGCAATAATGAGAGATTCGGGTGAAGAATTGCAACCTTCTGGTTGCTTTGTGTGGTGTGTGTGTGCGTGTGTGTGTGTGTGGAGAGAGGAGGCTCACCAGCACTACTCATTATAAACAGACTATGTAAATCCGAAAGCCTCTGTTGTTGTTAATCTTGGTAAGGAAGCGATCCTCAACATTTCATTGTGCAGCACACGGCTCTCAAAATGAAATAAGATGATGAAGCTGATTGTGGCTGATAGTGGGGAAACCAATAGCCAGGTCTGAAATATTCTGAAGCTTCTAATCAGTAACTTCATTTTGTTTTATCACACGACGGACAATGTTCCAAGTAGCAAAAACAAAACAATTTTTTGTTGTTCTGCAGACAACTTGTTTCCTTGCCAACATTATTATTGCGTCTTTTAAATATTTTATGTTTCCAGGTTGCTCAGATCTGAAAGGAGTTATTTTGTTGCAAAGACATCTTTTTTATTCACCTCCTCATTTAAGTGCTTCACGTATCTCTGCGTTCTCCCAACACTTTAGCAGAGTATTTGTGACCCTGCCAGACTGACAGCATTTCATCAGTCCATCAGCCTCGGCTGCTTTCTGTGTTATTTTTAGTGTCAAACGACGATCCACAGTTCATGCTGATTGAGAGGATGTTCCACCCTGTCACTAGTAAGACGCTAAGGAAAAACACTTAATATTCTCCACTTTTGACGTGAAAATAGGCAAGTTTTAATGATGCACTGGTGGCAGCGTCACTTCAGGCTGAGAACGTCAGCGTGGCGTTAAACAGCCATCAGTCAAACTCTAAAAACAAAGCTGATGTTTGGGGTACAGTTTCGAGAAGCTGTATTTCATATCTTTATAAGCCCTGGCACTGCGTTCAAACATTAGCGTGTCTGATCTCATTTGGTTTTTCAAGAGCCATATTACATTGCTAGGATTGGCGTCGTTATTTGATGTCTTATCATTATTCCAGTCTGCATTAGGCTCCTCATTACTGCTGGCAGAACATAGCCCCACTCTTAATTTTCTAAATTAACATGTCCTTATGCTAATTGAATGGGGTTTTAATAGCTCTCAGCAGACAGAATTTCAAGTGAAAGGGAGTAAAGTTATATGAATGTCCCCACTGGCCACCCGCAAAAGGGTTTCTCACTGAGCACTAATAGCACCTGTGGACATACCGTTAAAGACACAAAGCGAACAATCGCATTCACTAAAGAGCCAGATTAAAGCCCAGAAAAGGCTTTGCGATTAAGAAAACACAAACAAATGGTAAAGTGTGACCCTAGATTGAAATATAGTGATCAATAACCCGTTTTCTTCCTCCTCTGTGTGTTGTTTTCCTAAAAGGTGGAAAATAAAAAAAAATCGACAATCTACATTCAGTTTACAAGGACTGATCCCTATTGGCCTATAAAGCAAGCTGTCTGGGCTGTTCTTGACATATCGTCAGCTATTACTCCTGATACCTCCCATGGGGTCGTCTTCTCCATAAACTCTTCCCGTCTCTGAGCCCCTGCCTCCCATCACCAGCATGCTTGTTAAACAGACGCACACATTAGTCTAACTCATGTTTCCTCTGAGGCCCACTAGCCTGCCAACACAAAGCTCTTGCATATCACTCAGTCTCTGCCCCCTGTATGAGTGCAGAGCCGCTTGCATTCATGCCCTTCCCACAGATAAAACCTCTCAGTGTAAGCGTGTACATTTTCTTTATCCCGGCTTTGCTTTGCTTTGAACTGCACAGAATCTGATCCAAAATCCATTAGCAGATGAGCACATATGCAAATTATGAATGAAGGTAGAAATATCAAAGAGCAGGTCTTGTAATTTGTATTGTGATAGGTGGCTTGACTTTTTATTGATGCTTAAATCTCTGCAAGTGGAACTGAAGTCAATGGCGTCTGCAAAATGTGTTTAAGGGTCAAGCATGTTAGAGCTATTCTAAAGCTTTGAATAGAAGATAAAAAATAATAAAATAGGAATTACCTCAGGGTGCGCTGAGCAACTCTGATCAAAGGCAAATCAAAACATCAGTGCCATGAACGACATCTGCAAAACTAACTCAAAGGCTGTATTAGTGGATCTGGGTCAAGTGTGTGCAGCCGAGCATCCTGTTTACCTCAACTGTTGAACCATCGTGTTCCTGGTGGACAACAGACGCAGGCTATTACACACCAGCAGGAACATAAAGTAATCAGGCCCCGGACTCTTTTAATCCAATTTTTGGTATTTTAACATAGTGATTTTATCATTAAACTTTCAGGTTTATTCAGCTGTAAAAGTGAAATCAATTTTTGCAAGTTGCCCTCCTGTTATATTTTATTAATTTTAAATTATTGACATAACTAAGAGGATTTTAAAATCATATCAAGTATCATATTTTTTTTTAAAGCAAATGTTGAGAAAGTGTATTTATAGATGATTCATTTTGTTGGAGCTAAAAGAAAAATACTTAATTGTTTTATTTCATGGCCAAAATTAGAATGTTGACGGTTTGGAGTCACATGACCGTTAACCACGTGACTTTAACTTGTTTGTCATTTTGGAAGTGGACAATCAAGGTGACAACGTAGGTTGCAAGTAACGTAGTCATACAGACCTGCATCTTTACTACAGCTAAGCTAGTATTCACCAGTGATTGCAGACCACAGGCGACTGCGAGGACCTGCTAGTGACCAAAGCAATCACAAGGAAGTTTCTGGTGCAGTGGCCTCTTTGTGACCGATTTCAGCCGGCAACGTTAAAGAACCACTTGACAGGAAGTTGGTAAATAAAATGTTTTCCCTCATGGCCGGTAATTTTAACCACTTCCTACATGGCACACAGCTTTTGAGCAATGTATGCTTGTAGTCATGTGAGAAACCTCAATAGTAGGACATCAAAAAACAGACAGGTAACACGCTTAGTGAGCGTCATCAAACTACAGTGTTTGCACTTTTACACATCCAGCCCACATGTGCTATACATCCATTCCACATCAGCACTGACGACACATCCATAATGGATCTTTAAATGAGGCTACAACCTGAAAACAGTGGAAGCAGGGGAAGCTCCGTCTACCAGCATTAAAAATCTGCATCAGACCAAAACCAAACTGGTTAACACTAGTTAAAAACAAACTAATCACAACATTAACAGCTGGAATTTAATGCCTACAAATATGAAAGCATGAAAGCACAAAAACAATATACTAGCTTAGAGTTTGTGTTGTTTCATATCTATTATGCCAGCAGTAAGACGCATATAAATCTTCTAACTCTTGGCAAGAAAGTATATTTCCAAAAATATCCCTAATGTAATAGCTGAATTATTCCTTTAATGGGTGCACGATAAAACTTATTCTGAATCCTTGTTTGTGGCCCTTTCTTTGTAAATAATCCTGATATTTTTTATTCTGAAATTCTTAAAAGGTTTGTTCAAAAGCTCGGGGGCTGAGCACTTAGGTTTGTGGTTAATGTAACCTTTACTTTTTAATCTAAATGCTTGCCATTGGAAAACACTAATGCAGGAACTATTTTTATTTCTTTACCTCTGAAAGAAAATCGGTCGAGGATGGTGAAGAGCTTTGAATCAAACTGAAGTGAAATTAAGTAGAAACTTTTTCAAACTCATCTTAAGGACAAATTGAACCTAAAATCAAAACCTGCCTTAGCAAATCTGAGCCAAGAAAAAAAACCAAAAAAAAAAACCCTCTTTCTGCTTCATAGTCACCCCAAAGGTGCCCTGGACTGCCTCCAGTAACAGTACGCCACATATTTAACACCCAGATGCAGAGTATTTTCTCGTTCAGAAGGTTTTAAAAGTCACACCAGATGCTCACTATTTAACCCAGGGAGTTAACTCTTGCTGGGATATGATCCAGAATAGTGTCTCCTTCTCACACACACACACACACACACACACACACACACACACACACACACACACACACACACACACACACACACACACTTTTACCTGCAGGCAGGTAAAACACACAGTGCAGCTTTGGCATATTAAATTACTGCTACAACAAACTCCAGACCATAAACAGCTTTTAAACTCTAAAACAAGAGCCCAAAGAAAAAGGCTGAGTTGTAAAGGGGTCGTTTTCAAAGGCTGAATATGAACACAAAGTAGCCAATACCAGAGCCTGTGATGCCTGATCGCTCAGTAACAGAATGGCAGCCTGGAGACAATAAAGCTGTGTCTAAAAATTGACCAATAACATTGCAAAATCAATGTTTAAGCTCAAAGAAACCCTATGGAGGATGCAAAAAACAACAACAAAAAAACAACAACTAATAATGAAACCAGCGCCTTGAGCACATTTTTAAGCTTTGCCACATAAAGTGAAAAAGAAAAACCACCAACCAAAAAAATCAAACAAAAAAAACAAGCTTATTTCCCACAAAATTGCAGCATGATACATCATAATGTGAATGACAGTAGGGCGGTGATAGCTGTAGTATGCTCAGCACCTCATCTCACAATCAAAACTGCATCAGGTACCTCGTTCACATTCATTCTGAATGACAGCATCGGAGCAAATTGTGTCTGGCTTTAATCTTGGGAGCAACGTGTCTGGTGAATCCTGATGAAGCTGCGTCTTTGCTACAAGCTCTTTAGAAGCTCGTCTAATCAAAGCTGCTCCATGCTGCTAGCCTGCGGCTCCACTCTCGACAGCCCTTGGGGGGATTAAAGCTGATTTCCCTTTTGGCCAGAGTCACACTTGTGAGGGTCCAACTTGCTCTGGCGCAGGGTGAGAGTACTATCCTTGTCACTGACACTTTGCTTACTGTTGTTTGATGCTGGGCATGTCTCTGCGGCACCCTGGCTCATCTATCACAGTAACTGTGAATGGCATATGGGGACAGCAGAGAAACAGAGGAAGGCTACTCCCAGCCTCCCCCTTCTTTCACTATATACTTAGTAATCTGCGCTAACGCTGTTCCCTGAATGGAGACCTTGTGTTCTGAGGCTCCAGATGGGCAAAAACAACACAGCGCACACTCTCCAGTGGGATTGAGCTGAAAACTATAAAACAAGCTAGGAAGACTGTGAGGACATTTCTGATTTTGTGCAAAAGGAGACTCAAATGTAAATGTTTTGATAGCACAGTATTTGACTGTCAAACTATCAGCGCTAAATAATTAACACTGTATTGTTGATTTTCTCCTTTCTTAAGCAATTTTCAGGTGCTTTAAATCCATAAAACTACACCAAAATCTTGGTAAAAACACTTATTTTAATTGCACATTGTGTATGTACAGCACAGTCTTGGACAACAAACCACACACTTGATGTAAACCAATCCAGCTGACAATGGATACAGGCCTGTTTTGTGGCAAGGAAATAGTACAAAACATCAAATGGAGGCGCTTAACTACACAGTTTATTTGCCTCGTACTCCATATAGTTTGGTTGTCTGGCACTGAAAGTTTGCAGGGCAGTGAGTATCCTGGTCACATCGGCACTGGACAGTTTGAGTCTGTGGCGGAGCAGGCAGGCGAACAGATCCACGTGAGGGGCCCCCGGAGGCGAGAGGCGGTTGACCCTGTAGCGCAGCTCCACCAGCTGCAGCAGGGCCGAGTCCTGCGATCCCTGAGTGTACGGGTAGTCTATCTGCAGAATCAAGTCCTGGATCGCCTCGGGGTCAAAGTGCACGCTGTAACCGAACAGCTGCATGCTGTTCACCTTCATGTAGCCGATGTTGTTGGAAGGGTCCACTTCCTCCAGAGACTCATAGTACAGTGTCATGTTCCTGTTTCCTCCTGTCACTCCCACAGGGTCCCTGATATTACTCCTCAGGTAGAAATGAACTGTCTCAAAAAAGCTCTTCCATCTGTTTCCCAGAGTCAACGTCCAATTATAGCAGTCCAAGGGGATATCCAGCTTGGTCCGCTCCCAGTCGGGGTATCCGTGCTGACCTATCGGCATGGTCCAGCTCTCCGAATGGCTGCCCCCAAAGGGATTCACAAACAGCGACAGTGCTGGCTCAAAAGTGCTGTTTCTGGTGAGGCAAAATTGTAGCGTGAGTCCGAGGAGCATATGAACACGGTTGGACTTGACCCGGTTGCTCTTGAGCGTGAGCAGCATTCTTTTCCTCCACGAGGGATCAAACCAAGTGTTTACACGCACGTCGTTGCTCACAAACACAGCATGCAGGGCGATGCGCGGGTCACGCCGCTGGAGCAGGTAGCGCAGCTCCAAATCCTGCAGATCTCTGTCGCTCTCCAAACCCAGATAGGGGTCGGTGGGGTCAGGCACGGCTGACCGGCATACTCCCTGGGTCAGCGTGAAGCCGGGGTTACAGCTGGAACATCGAGTTCGGTTCTCTGTGGAACATGAGGCACAGCGGGGACCGTCACCCACCGAGCAGGGGATCAGACCCTGGCAAGGTGGATGGTTGTAGGGGCAGGAGCAGCTGCGGCTCTCATCGCTGTAAACACCAACCTGATTGTTCTCGCTGCAGTACAAGACGGAGAGAGCGTAGCTCAGCCAGAACTGCAGAGGCCTGAAGGAGAGACAACAAGTGTTTCAGTACAGCTTCAGGGATACTGCTGTATTGGTTATTATATAATAACTCATTTGTCTTTGTCACTTTGCATCTTTTTCATGTTTTTGTGATTATACAACAAAGAAAATGTTTTGCCTAAGAAGATTAATCAAGCTTTGCACAAACAATGTGTTGTTTTGATGTGCGGCAAAAAACAATTTGAGCCAAACTCGGGCTCAGCTGGAGTCATAACAGAAAATCAGATCAAAATGAATATTGTAATTTGCTGAATTCTCATTCTGTGGTGCAGCCACTACTCTTATTTCTATCTCAAGCTTAGACTACTTTTAGAAATATAGCCACATAGGAACGCTTTTCAAAGAGCCCTATTATGTGTCTCACAGCATGAATTTGGAGATTTTATTATGTAGAATCAATAATGTCTTAAAAAAAGATTCTGTGAAACTGAACAAATCTTTGCAAGTAAGTGACAAATCCAATAATAAAAGGCTGTGATCTTCAGGTCTTTGGGGGGCACGGCATCAAAAAAGCGAGGAAAAGCTCTAAAGATGATTCAGTGAACACAGTTCATTACTGCATCAAAATTCAATTCGATTTTATTTATAAAGCACCAAATCACAACAGCAGTCGCCTCAATGCACCTCAATGTAAGGTAAAGACTCTACAATAATAGAGAGAAAACCCCAATAATCAAATGACTCCTTATTTGCAAGCACCTGGCAACAGCGGGAAGGAAAAACTCCCTTTCAACTTGAAGACATCTGCAGGAGAAACAGGCTCAGGGAGGCCAGGACCAGTTGAGAGTATGCAAGTAATAACTCTATCGTGCAATAAAAGTCATATATTAACAAGGTCAAGGGACCAAGGACAGAAGTCGGACAATTTCAGCCTGAACAGGTAACCGGCTAGTCCTTCACGCTCAACACATGTACAGCAGCAAGCAGATAGCCATGCTAACGCGTCATTAGGTAAAGACACAATGAGGAGGTGGTGACCTTCACACAGCTGAACATGAACATTTCAAAGAAGCAAACAAAGGCAAAGTGGATAAAGCTAAAGCTGTCTTGAATTCTGAGTCAGCCGCAAGCTAGCAGCCTCGATATGAGCATAGGATCAATGCAGTTATTAGGAAAACTACAGAGACGAGTGAAAAAGAGAAAAGGGTTGATTTCCTCCTATCTTGTGATGTTATAAAGTAAATATGACCTTCTTCTACAAAGGAGAGTTACCACCTGGCATTTAATGAGCCCACAGTTCAAAAGTTGAAGAGGTTCACTGGTGATCGTGGCACAGGTGACTTGCGCATCTGTGAAACTGCCGTTACTGCTGAGCAATATATGCAGCCGTCTTTTCCAGGGACTGTCTTGCTGATTTTAGCACGATAATACCAAACTCCATTCCTAATGTTGCTATAAAAATTGTCTGTGTGCTGAAGCGAGATCTTCTGGAGCATTAAGAAATGAAACAATTAAATGTTGTTTCAGCAGCAGGGACACAGTTTACCTGGCTTCAAATTGAACAATGACAAAAAAAAAAATTATTTTCCAAAACCTTTGTACCATTTTCAGATAAATGTAGGTTTTTAATGATTTTCAATGCTTGTGTTTTTATTTAAATTTTAACAGCATCCTGCTACTAACTTTTTGAAAACAGTGTAATTAAATTGAATGAGAGGACGCATACACACACACCAAGAAAAATGATCTTCCCGGTTATCCTAAACTACTATTGAATTTCTTTTTTACGAGCAGAAGGAGTCTGATAAAGAGTGTAATTGGATTGTGGACTGAGGAGACAGTGTCTGTGTTTGAGTAGTACACTGATGGATCGTGTCATTTAGTTAATTTCCCTGCCAGAAATAGCTATCAACACAGAGTGTTCATAGGAGAGGCATAAATCTGACTGGAGTTATGACCAATGTGGTCTCTGATAGGGCTGCTCGAATAGACCGTCCAAGTGGCAGTGCTGCTGATACAGCAGCTGTAACAGTAAAAAGAAAATATAGGAATTATATATAAGCAAACTATATTACTGTCCACGGGTTCTGATAAAAAAAAAAAAGAAAAGAAATGAGATGACATGAGAGGTTTAAAGACGCTGGATTGATTGTGATGTAGTTTGAACCTGCCGACAGTGAAACGTGGCCGTTTGGCCAGCTGGGATTCCGTTCGTCTTTCTGAGGCTGGAACAGAGAAGCCGCTTCCCTCCTGTCAGCACTTTTCACCTTACTCCACGACTACTTTTCCCTCAAGTGCCTTCTAATAAGTACCGTCTCGCTCTGCTGCTTTCTTTCACTGCCTGGTGCATAAATCATTTTCACAATTATAAGTTTTGGGGAGCACCTTGGCTTAACGGGCAGCAGCATGAATACTCCTCCCTCATGTTCCTTGCTTGCTTCTTACCTGGGCCTCTGCTGGATCATTTTGGGTTGTTTTCGGCACCTCTTGCTAAGGCTGAAGAGCTTGTTAGTGGTGCGGTGCGCTCTGGTGAGAAGCTGGTTGCTACTGGTCTCCAGCTGCCTGTATCGCTGTAGGAGGTTGGCATCCATCCTCCACAAGTGCTCCACGACAGATGTGTTTACAGCGAAATGGGTTGGCAGGTTCCCAACGAAGCTTTGGAACTCCTCTGGTAGGAAGGAGAACATGAATAAGTAAACTTTGCCTGTGGCCATAAACCGCAGGGTGACAATATTAAAAAACAAAAAAACAAAAAAAAAAAACCACACAAACGCATCCATTCCTCATTGTTTGTCCCTGAAAATCAAACAACCCAAAAAGGAGAAATAACAGCTGCAAAGCGCGGCGTGTTTTGATCTTTTATGCCTCTTTTTTTCAGGAGGGAACAAATGATTTTCATATTCTATGTCACACCTGTTGTCAGAATAAGTCACTGTATACCTTTAAGGCAACAAGTCTTATTAGAGAAATTGCTGTTTCTGACATTATTAATATGAAAGGGAGACATTTTGCCGCGTTAACGAGAAACGAGCGGTGCCCCTGATTAAACTTCTTTGACATTTTTTGATGCCGGAGGAAACTTATATCATGAACTGTGTCACCTCTCAGTAGTACAAAAAAACGACGCAGTGCATCCTCTCTGCCATTCTCTTTATACGCCCTTTCTAATCTCAAATACACAAAGAGACACAAACCCAGTGCACTCAGTGTCGACATCACAGGCAACAAAGCTGCGCTATAACTTTCTTCAAACATCTGAATAACCTACAGCACTGCAGTGTTTTGTGCTGTGATACAGTGGGCTCTGTTTTTAAAGCCGCTGCTGATTTTGTGCCGACGTATATCTGTGTAACTGCAGGGTAAGTGTCAGTCAAAGCTGCTAACTTCCTCTGCGATGGTTTTGTGTTTACGGTAATTACAGTCTGAAAAAGAAAGCAATAGCACATTATTACGTGCTTGGACAGAGGCCAGGTTTTGTGCAATAGCTTGTTCATTTGTTTATGTAGATAATTTTTTATGAGTTTTTTTGTGCACAGAGCTGAGAAAAATGTTTGTTCGAATCAAGCAGTTCAGTGATTTCAGGTTTTATAGGCTGTTTTCCCATTGTGTCTAAATGGACGCAAGATGAGTGTCTCCCCAAAGGGAATTACTGGCATTATTTTAAAGATAAAATTTATGAAAATTGTACAATGAAGTAATTTAATAGGAAACAATCAGCCTGGCTCTGTCTAAAAGTATTAGTATCTATTTTAAGGACCTCTGCAGGTCACCAGTCAAATAATATCTTGTTTTTTGCGTTAAAACAACATGTAGTGGATTTAGAGGGTCGCTTGTGAGACTATTCCTAGACTAAAAAAAATACAAATCATGTTTGATATTTCCTGTACATGTTTTTATGTTCACAGCACTTTGATGAGAACAGATGGATTTAAAAGAAAAATCACTAAGAGCAGCCCTAAGCAACTTGAGAGCATCAAAGCCGTCATTTGATTTGACACAATGACTGACAGGTCTCTTGATTTGAAGTCTGGCAGCTGTCAGAGTTTGACAGCTAAGAAAGCATTCTGAACATAAAACAAGACTTTTGTTTTAAGACTAAACTTTAAAGTGTTTTGTTCTTGAGGAAAAAAAATGACCTTAGTCCCAAAGCACGTACTTTTGAGGAGGATTTTAAAAGCCACTGTTCCACCCGTGTGTTTTCTTTTTCTTTTTTTTGTGAAAGCACTTTTCAAGCTGACATTTTCAAGTCCCATTTTGAAGGAATTTCTGACTCACCAGATTCCTCAAACTCCTTGTAGGTCAGCCTCCAGGCGTCTCTGATGCGCAGCAGGTTGTTTTCCAGAGTGGCCACGTCAGAGCGAGGACAGTTACACTGTGGGAAGTCCACGCTGCAGTCACACCAGCAGTCACTGTTCTTGCAAACAAACTGGCCCTCAGATTTGCAGCCAACGTAGTTGAGAGCTGCCTGAATGAAGCGGCTCCGCAAATAGCCTGGAAGGATGACCTGCAGCCCTGCGGAGCACCACAGACGAGACACACGAGGGAAAAAATTAATAAACTATTAAACATGTGAAAGAGCGGCTGATTCATCCTCATAGAAAAAGCAGTCTGAGTAGCAAAAGTGAAAACATTTGAACACGTCTTGTTAGTTGCTGTAGTTTACTGTTGTCTAAAAATGATTAATCTTACATACATAATCCTGCGCTGTACTTCCAAGATAAACAAATATGTATTAATCCACCATTTAAAGCAGTCCTCTAGCCTGTTTGACTCAGCCTTTTCAGACGTTTACTTACTACTAGAAAGGAACAATTAAAAAAATGATAAAAAAATAATAAAGTAGTTCTGTATTTTCAAAGATTTATATCTTTAGTATTAAACAGTGGATTATTGTAGATTGCAGGAAGGAAGTTGGAATGAACAAATATGCGAATGTCTTTTTTAATGGTTATGTTGATGCAGCCTTGCATCATATGTATACCCGGAGCAAGAGGCAGGGTACACCTGGAACAGGATAGGCTCTCCCACTACCCTGATTAGGATAACCTGAAGACAGCGGATGGATATGCTGATGTAGCCTTCATTAAAGCATTAAAGCAATTTTCACAGTGTGGGAAATAAGCTTCATGGATCTCTCAGGAACATTTAGTAGCTATAAATAAAATAAATAAATAATTGAAATAATAACTACTGTAGCTATTTAGCTTAGCTTAGGGAGGCGATAACAAGCTTGGCTATATGTAAAAACCTCCACTACTGGCACCTAATCGTTGTCTCATTACTAACGATCGGTCATTTTCGACCGGCACACCAAAAAAGTACAAATGTTGAATAAAACATGCAAAATTGTATGCAGACTAATACAACTTATTTTATGTGCCGAAATCCTTTTTTTTTTTTTTTTTTAAAACATGGAGTCTTAGATCAGTCTGATCAAATTAACTATATTTTTCTGAAAAAAAAAAAGAAAACATGAGGGTTAATCACAAATGACTATTCTGCAAACTGTTTGAAGTCTAGATGAATCACATGATGACCACAAATTCTGACTTCACCCTAACTCAAACGCTCTGACTAATCCTAGATGGCTACCCAGGCGAGTGAAGCCTAGAATTTCCACTAGTGACCAGTCAGCAATGATAAAGTGATTCACAACAAGCGAATCGCTTTTTGTGTGGACAGCTCTTAACTGTCTGCAAAATGTGCATCAGCATCTTTAAATTCAAATGATCATGAATCAATGAAGCTTTCTAACGTGTGTTTAGCAGTGCGATGGCTGCAGTTACAGCCACACAGTGGTAATGTCTACCAAACATTAGTGTTACAATAGAGACTTACGCATAACACTACACTTTCATTTTAATGTCTTTAAATACAGGATTTAATTTAGAGGGTAATAAAGAATTGGTTTTGGTTTAGAATTAATTTACTTGTACAATCGCATAATACTGTATTCTAAAATAAGTGCGCACGTTGTAGTTTACACTGTTATGTGTATGATTTACTCTTTGTTTTCTGAGTGACCTCAGTGGCAGCTGCTCCCACTCCCTTGGTTGATGAGCTAAGAGGCGGAGCAAGCCTATATGAGACCTGCAAATTGGGTCATACCACAACTCTGGATCATGGGGGGGAAATGGAATTAGGGGTTTTTGTGTTCTACCCCTTTGTGTTTATGTGGGCTGATTTAAGTTTCCCCTTTGACTTGTTTAGGGAGTTCAGTTTGTTTGAGTTAGTAGTATTGTTGCCAGCTTTTAAGTAGAGTTCTGTTACTTTGACCTCTTTTATGGGCCCAAGATTTAGATTTTTCTGTATAATTTAACCAAGTTTGTTTTTGGGTAAATTTTAAAAAAAACTTGTTTTTGGACTTTAACCTGTGCTTGACTTTCCTTCACTGCTCGGTCCATCACAAGCAGTGAAAGTGAGCGTGTTTCAGTTTTTTAGTGTAGTTTTGGTGCTTAAACCCAACCAAACAGCAAGTAAAACTGAAGTAAACACTGAATAAAAGTGACATTTAAAGCACTTCCACATGATACTTCAGTTCCAGTCTTCTGATTAACAAAGACCATTTGATCTGCCCGCTCATCTAGACTTTGTTCTTTTAAGTGGAAACGTTCCTGCATGTCGTTACATGATTCAATCAAATGGAAGGGACAAATGTCCAATACGATTATTTAGTTGGAGGACTTGGTGGTCATTATCATGGTTAGAGTTAGTCAGTCGGGGAACCCTTGGATATTCTGCTGATTTTTTCTCTGCTCTTTCCAACTGGAATGCAAGATAACCGGGTAAATACTTTGTATTCTGTCTGAGCTAATAAAAGGTTAATTAGTTTTGTGATTGCATTTCAGCAAATACCCTCTTTCAGTCTTCAGACAGTTTACCTACATGTAGCCAAAGCCCGCTCAAATTTTATTGAACCAACAGAACGTGCTCTGCAGATGAACTACTGGCTCCCAAATCAATCTTAAGGTTAAAATTTACCCTGCAGCTGAATCTTGTTTTCAGGACTGTGAACCAACACGGAGCTGACTGTGTCCAGATTGTCATAGTTGCTGCATCCGAGCGGCCCGGTTCTTGTTTCAGTCACCTGGAAGCACATGAAGAGAAAACAGTGTTATGAACGCTCGCTCTGTCAGCAGTCGCCCCCGTTTTCACCCCTCCATCTGCGTTAATAGGTAGAAAACAACTGATAATCTTGGTTCTGCATGGATTACTTGAATATTTTCTTTTTCTAAAGAAAGGTCAAAAGAACATAAAAATCCTCATCAAAGATGCATTTTATGTCTTAAAAGAGCTTGGTATTCAATGAGTCACGGTGAAGTAACACTGAAAAGGTCTTCAATTAGAAAGCTTTCTCTCCTCACACAGAATAATTTGTTCTGATGTGAGGGAAGGAAATCAACTTCCCTCTGACTGAAAAACTTTAAACTGACTCACTTCTCTGCATCTCTAACAGTAAACAATCCCAATGTTAAAGCTAGAAATTCAAAAACACATACACGCATATCGGGTATTTATATCTTGTGGGGACCAGTGTTGGTCAAGTTACTTGAAAAAAGTAATCAGTAACTAATTACTGATTACTTCCCCCAAAAAGTAATCCCGTTACTTTACTGATTACTTATTTTCAAAAGTAATTAATTACTTAGTTACTTGGTTACTTTTTAAAAACACGATTTACAACCTGAATAGGTGATAAAGCGATAGCTCTTTCAGCCCAATTCTACTTTTTCTACATAATCCATCATACAAAATGTAATCAAATGGAAAAGTCTCCTTTTTTAAAACTTGTTTTATTAGTTTTAATCTTTTAACTTTATGCATCAAGCAAAAATAAAATTATATGCACCATTCTCTGACTTGAATAAATTAGTTTAACATTTAAACCTATTTTCTGCACGTTCCAGCACATAAAATAATTGTTTTTTTTGTGTTTACACTCAGTCTTTCAAATAAATGCAAGTAAAACACAGCAGAAAATAAATAAAATCAAA
The DNA here is from genome assembly GCF_041146795.1 of Maylandia zebra. Classification (NCBI taxonomy): domain Eukaryota; kingdom Metazoa; phylum Chordata; class Actinopteri; order Cichliformes; family Cichlidae; genus Maylandia; species Maylandia zebra. The sequence goes on along the minus strand of NC_135184.1, from coordinate 25,586,120 downwards.
GACTCAGCGGCCCTTTTGCTGTATTTTCACCTGTAAAGCAGGACTGTGGTAGGCGGAGGTTTACCCTGGTGCAGGTGTGCTGCAGCGGTGTGGAAGAATCCGCGAGTTTCTCTGTGAATTTCCCATTATGTCATAGCGCACTCGGTGCTTGCTTGGAAGTTTAGGGGGTTTTTTTCGCTGTAAAAAGACGTTTTCTTCCCACGCACAACGGACACTAATGTTTTTGTCACTTTTTATGGAATCAAACTCAAAGTAAGGTCAGTACTTCCACGCTTTAAACGCTGCATGCTCATACTCTCTCCCACAATCGATATATTATCCATTGTTGATCTGCACACAGCTGTTTTCACGAATGTCGCACTTGCTTACGTCACTGTCATAAGACATTCTCGCAAAAAAAAAATCACGGTTTTAGTAACGCAGTAACGCAGCGTTCCTACGGGAAAGTAACGGTAATCTAATTACTGTTTTTGCAATAGTAATCCCTTACTTTACTCGTTACTTGAAAAAAATAATCGGATTACTGCCCATCTCTGGTGGGGACATCTAATTGACATAATGCTTTCCCTAGCCCCTTACCCCAACCCTAACCATGAAAAATGAATGCCTAACCATAACCCTAAACCTATAACTCAACTGTAACCCTGTCACTAAAACCACATTTTGAATCTCAAAAATGCCTTCAAACTTGCAGGGACCAGGATTTTGGTCCCCATAAGTATAGTAAACTTCCTATTTTTGGTCCCCACAAAGTTAGGAATACACACACACACGCACGCACACACACACACACACACGCACACACACCTTCCCATTTCTCACCGAATTTCTGTTACCATCTGTGATTTTAATGCACGGCTATTTATCTCATAAAATCTAGTGTTCATCTTCTTCTGCTCTCCTCTCTTTCTCTCACACTGATCTTCAGTCTGCCTAAACTCCACACCTGCTGCAAAATGGCAAATGAATTTATGTCAGCCTGGCTGAAAATTAATGGAATGATATCTTTAATCCATCAAGCTGATGCATAACCAGAGGAATGCGCTCTCATTTTGGGAGGGCACTTGTCTTCATCAGTGGCTACTCACTTTAGCATCTACATTTGCCCCTTGGGCTGATTAATGCGCACACCCTAATAGCCACTTCAGACGATAAAATGGATGATTGGTGTTTCATACAACAGGACACACAACCGCCCCTCGCTTCGCTCCCCTCTTTAAAGCTTGCCACAGAGTGCGGGGTAACTTAGAAAGCCTGCTTCGTGCAATACTGCTTGAAGAGTCACTTAATTAGGGTGTTATAGGTGGTCAGCTATAAACAGTCAGACGCTTCATTTTTCAAAATCTGCTGTTCCCGTTTTCCTCGCATGCTGAGAGATTTTCATGATAATAAACCACTGGTGAGGGGAAAAAACAGGAAGAACAAATTTGAAAGACTTAGTGCTACCCTGCAGTCACAACAGGTGAATCTCCTAAGTGTCAGGCCAATTCTGTAAATAAGCATTCGCTCTTAATCCTACCTGATTAAATAAGTTATGGGAGAAAAGTCCCTGAGCTGGTATTAAAGGATTTATTAGTGTAAGTTGTCTTCAAGTTGAGTTAGCCAAATGTCCTGAATTAAAACTTTCTTCTGCAAATGTGTCAGTAATCCTAAGAAACATCTGCAAGTTGATATTTAATTTTATATTATTTCATACTTTCATAACAATGCTTCATCTGTGGTGAATTTAACTCCATTATATTTATTTTAACCATTTAATTTTTACCTTTAATCGTGATCATATATTAAAATACAGCAGCAAGGAAACTGATCAAAAGCTAAGTAATTATTCTGTTGTTGAGAATAGAATAGAATAGAATAGCCTTTTATTGTCATTGTACATGTATAACAAATTGTAACTTGTTTTCTACGATTTTAGCAACACAGTACCTAATGAAATCAAATGATTTAGAGAATCTGGAGAAATCTCTGTGTGCAAGAAACAAGGCCCGAAATCAGTATTGGATACCTGTAACCTTTAGGCCTGCAGGCTGCACTGCACTAACAACAGGCCTGATTTTGCCATGGAAATCACTGCATGGGCTCAGGACCGATTCAAGGAAACACTGTCTGTGAACACAGTTCATTGTGCCATCCACAAATGCAGGTTAAAGCTCCATCAAACAGACAAAGACACAAAATGAGAACACAATCCAGAAATGTAGCCATCATGTATTCAATTCAATGTTATTTATATAGTGCCAAAACACAATAACAGTTGCCTCAAGGTGCTTTATATTGTAAGGTAAAATCCCTACAATTACACAAAGGAAACAGAAAACGCCAACAATCATATGACCCCTTATGAAGAAGTGCTTTGGCGACAGTGGAAAGGAAGAACTCCCTTTTAACAGGAAGAAATCTCCAGTAGAACCTGGCTCAGGGAGCGGCGGCCGTCTGCCACGACCTGTGTGGTCAGACGACTCAACACAGGAAATTATTTTTGGAAAACATGGATGCCGCATCATCACTGAAGAGGAGAGGGCTTGCACATCCGGAAAGATGCCATCAGTGTTTAAAAGGTATACGCTAGTTTTAGAACAACATATGCTTCCACCCAGATGATGTCTTTTTCAGGGAAGGCCTTACATATTTCAGCAAGACAATGCTAAACCACATACTGCATTTGTTACAGCAGCATGGCTTCACAGTAGAAGAGTCCAGGTCCTGAACTGGCCGACCTGCAGTCCAGACCTCTCCAGCTAAAAACATCTGGCATTCATAATGAGCTAATATTTTTCTTAAAATGATACATTTTTCTCAATTTAAACATCTGACATGTTTTCTATGTTCTATCATGAATAAAATGCGGGTTTGAGAGATTTGCATATAATAGCATTCTGTTTTTTCTTTCCATTTTAAAGAGACTCCAAACTTTTTGTTTGTTTGCATTCAGCATGTCTAAGATCATGTAGGCATGTAAGCATATGCTACAAATGACTAGGTCAAAGTGGAAATACTACAACACGGGGTTACATGGATACTGTAACTTAAAAGGAAACTAAAGAAAAAAACACCGCCTTAAAAACCCCCAGTATTTCACTGGTCCATACTGACCCACGCCGGGTCAATTTAAGCCAGGCGACGAAGACAGAAGTTATTTTCTTTCTCCCCAAAGTCATTCCCCGAAGCCACGTTCACTTTAACAGAAACCAAAAACCCACCCAGCCCGACTCCCAGCTTCATATCAGGCTTTCCCTCATGCAAATGCTTGAGGCTAACAAACCGCAAGGCAGGAGAACAACACGGCTACCTTCAGGCAGTGAATGTCTGGCGTTTCATTTCCCAGCAGATTGCTGCTGTATTTACAATTTCCCTCCTTCAACATACCCGTATGGCAGTGGATGCGATTTGGAGGTGGTGTAGCCTCCGCAGGGTGCTCTCTCTGTCTGTGAAGTAGGAAGCAGCCAGCTGGTGGAGAGTTTCCAGGGTCACGGTCCCTGTAGTATTTGAGTTCCTGTTGCTGCCCCGGCTGCCCTCGCCCCCTGAGGGCGAAGACTCCTGGCTGAGCTTCCTTTTGTCCACAAATATTGTCAAAGACTCCTCCCCTGGTAACATTTAGGCAGAGGGATGAGAGGTTCATTAGCTCCAGCAGAACGCCACTAATCACCTTTCATTAGTATCTTTTCAGACTAGATAGAAAAGCACAGTAGTCATTAAGTACTGTGGGGGAACTGATGGTTTGGATGATTAGAGGAAAAGGCACAGGCAAGGTCTCTGCATCTATTAAACTCCTGGTGAATAAAGAGAGCTCACTCACCGTCGTTAATCAAATTTCCTTAATTATTTCAATTATTTTAATTATGATGGAAAAAAATGACTTGGAAAACAAAATCAGGTTAGCGCCGGGCTGTTCTTAGATGAATTCTATATAACGGTCAAATCACCAGCAGTGAGAAGAAAAAAAGACACGTTTGATTAAGTATAAGATTTATAGATTCACGTGCACTTTGGAAAGTCAGCCCTGACAATGAAAACTGCAGTCTTTTTGTGATGCCGTTGAACTTCCTACCCTAGTAGTTAATTTCTTTCTGCAACTCACCTCATCTTCCTCCTGTTATATTTTCCCAGGTCTTTCTCTCCTATACTATCTGAACAACGTTCACCAGAGAACAGATTTGAAAATAGCTGCATTCACTACTGAGTCAAGAGGACATTAATAAATTCTTTTACTTTCCCTCAAAAGCGTCTCAGATTTGAGCCAGATGAGGAATGAGTGCCTTTTGAAGGGAGCTGCAGGTGCTCTTCAGCGAACCTTAACAACATGCCGTAACTGTCACAGCAGGTCTGAGTCACTTTATCTGTACTTACTTTATTGGCACTGTTCTCCAACTGTTTCCTCACCACTAGCGCTCGAAAAGCATCACTCCGTGCGGCCTGACCTTTGTAAATTTGAAAGCTTCTGTGATAATTCGTATTTAAACTTGCAGGGAAATAAAGCTCTTCATATTAAATTTAATTAAACTGTCAGCGCAGCTGAACCTCTGTAAGGAGAGTACACTGTCAGTGTATATGAATATGCCCACCTCCAGTCAAACAAGGATCAATACAAATTTTCCTTATAATAAGCCAGACTGTTAGTCTTTCTTATTTCCCTACAGATGGGATTATATGTGCCTCAGAAGAGCCACGCCAGTTTAACCTGCCCTCACCTCCCCCATATAAAATATTCAATCATTCATCTGATTCTGTTTCTGCTCATGTCTGGTTTCCAACCAGGCAGCTGTCCTCACATATGAAGATATTAAAAAGATGTTAAAAGATGTGGCTAAAAAGCCCTGTGAAAATGTGGCATCTTATCTCATCTTATGCTCTTAAAAATCATCTAGAAAGATGATGAGCATTTTTCTTTTTCCAAAATGACACAAAACTGTTGCGTTGTTAAATCACATGTTTACGTTTTCTGATCTGACCCTGCTTTGGTGAAGGCTAATAATCGTTTTCACCCAGTTTGGTCTGCTGACATCGTCTTAACTCTGAACACTGCTATAGCCGAGTATTACAGCAGCAGTTATATGAAACGAGTCACACTGATCAAGCATCCCTTGTGGCAGGTGGTTATCAAAACTCTTACATGTGATGATTGCAAAAATAACAAGCAAACAGTCTTATGCTTTGAAGATCCACATTTTGTTGATGCATCTATCCACTCTGACCTCTGAGACAATGCATCCTGCAGACCACAGTGCTGCCAAAAAAAAAAAATCTAATAACACAGTTCACCTGAACTTGAACTCATTCAGTTTTTGAGCGATGTAGCTGATGTTTGTAGGTGGTAAAGGTGACTCTGGGTGAAACTGACGTCTGGTACATGAAGTGTTGATAGTGTTTATTTTATCAGGAAGCTTCTATATTGCCTTTTAGGAGGACCATTTGCTCAGTATAAACTGGGTTTCAGTCTATCTGACAAGAACTTCTCAAAGCACTGGGAATTGTGACTTGTGTGACGTTGTTATACATCAACAACACTTTGCGACTATTGCATCTTTGTGGGTGGGTTTCATGACGAATTTCTAATAATTTTGTAGACACTAACAGACAGAGTGCATGGCCAGTGTTGGTTTTCGACCAGTTGCTGTATTTTGGGGCGTAAGAGAAAACTGCCAGCTACTGTTTTTTAGCCAAATACTTCCCTCAAATCAGTGCCGTTCATTTACAGCATGCTCTGTGATAGCAGTTAGCTTAAGAAAAGAAGAGAAAAACTAATTGCTTATAAATGACAGCATTTCACAGCAGTGACAAACCTCTGTTCACGGAACCGTGCCGGTTTGGCAGCTAAACAAAAATATCATATCTGTCGTTCTCCCGCCTACCACAAATCACTTGTTGTACGCTAATCTGGGGCGATTTGATTCCTTTTTGTACGCCAAAAAACACTGATCCAGAAAAATCATTACATGCTTTGTTGATTCAAAAGCAGCAGACAGTAAAAAATCTGTGCCCCATATGCTAGAAAAAAAAATGAACAAAAATCACATTAGAGGCTATGTGGATCAGGCTCGCTTTGAAGCTCAGACTACTCTACTGTACCTCCCAGAGTGGCGGAGAGGAGAAAGTGGGTGCCGTATTTCTTGATTAGACTCTCTGTAATCATCTGAAGGGTTGGTCTGCTCCCCAACTGCCGGATGGCGTGCACAAAGTCAGGGTCGAGGGGCAAAGCCAAACCCCTGCCGCCACCAAAATTTTCCAGCTTCTCCACAGCCAGGCTGTTCACCTTCCATCGACCAAATTCCCTAGAAACACCACACACACACACACACAGGTTTGCTCACTCTGTTAAGGTCTTTAATTGTGTGTAAGGCCCCGGGCTGCTATTTAACAAGCTGCGTTGAGAGGAAAGCAATATTTGAAAGTGTGTTACCCTCACTGAGGCACACGCTGCTGTATACTTATGGCTCACATACATGGTGGACACAGAGGAAGCAGTAACACCAAGCGATGAAGCTGTAATGCTCAGCGGAGCTTAACAATATGCCTCTGATGTACAAGAAACTACCCTGAAAAACCTTTTTTCTATTTTTTTTACTTAAGGGATTATACGGCAAGTAGTGATTGAATGTTTATCGATTGTCAGATTTTTACCAGGCAATTGTAAAAAAGGATGTTATATAAGACAGCTGTTTCTTTCTTCTTTCTTTTGGCCTTAAATGCTCTCATTTGAAACTCATGTAACAGTATTTATTATATAAGAGTGGATACATTATATAGATTGTAGCAGTATTACAACAATCGGTTCTGCTACTAGCACTGGGTTTAGCAGCTATGATTTAACCATTCAATCAGCACTTTAATAGAGCACCGCTCTATTAGAGCTCTGCCAACTTGCTAACTAGTTTTAATGCACTTTTAATCCAAGCAAGAAGGTTTATTTTTCTGTTTATTTATTTATTTATTTTTTATGGCAACCCGAGGCCTTAGGCTGTGGACAGCAGACTGTTAGCGGATTTAAAAAACAAGACATAGTGTGCACATTTGTCTTAATCTTTGGACATAAGTTGCTGGTGGTACAGCAAATATATTTGGAGTGCAAATATATCACTGATCTCAACAGATTAGCAGCACTCATTCTCAGAACCATGATAAAGTAAAAAATAATAGACCAGGCTGACAAAAAAATTAAAATATGAATAGATAGCTTTTCAACCTGCCTATTTGTTAAATCTTAAAAGCTTGGAGATTACTCTGGTTCAAAAGTAATAGTAATGCAGCACAGATTTATCCTCATGTTCATCCGAAAATCAAACGTGTGGATACCCTCCCCCTCCCCCGTGTATAAGTGCACCAAGTTGAGAATCACTGTTACAGTTGACCGATGTCAGCTTTGAGTAACCTGCGCCTGGGTACAACAAAACTCGTTGGGTTCCAAAGTGGCAACCCCCACAGCATCAGGAAAGGTGCAAAAAAAAGAGAAAAAAATAAAGAAAATAAAGCCCCACGACATCAGCTGCCATGATTTGTCACCCCGTGCCCTTTAGACACGAGCCTCGCTGAACTCTAGATACTCACAAACCCTCGCTCTCCATTCCCCACAGCCCCTCTCTCTGCAGCGTCAGTTAACATCCACCTCTCCCACGGTGCTTGCCTGCTGCTCTGTGTACCTCCCTCTCCTTCTGGGAGGTCATCAAATCACTGCCATGAGAAAAATGATCGGCAAAGAAATAATTGGGGGAACCGGGACTGTGTGGAGTGTGTCATTACGGCCAATCATCGTAACGAGGGGACAGGATGAGTGTCTGTCTCTGGTGGACAGATGGATATTGCAGATCTAGCCCAGGGTTAGCCTACAGCTACTCCATCAGCATGCACTGGTGGAAAAACAGAAGCGCTGTAGGAATGGGCTGGCTTATGTAAACGTGGAGGCTTACTGTACGCATAGAAAGCAATCAGAAAGTGATGAAAACACTTTATTGGGGGGTGGGGGGGTTGAAACTATACAGGAGCAGCTGTATGGGGGGGAGCTAGCTGACAGCGTAATCGCATGCTTTGCTTCCACATGACTGACAGCCACGTGAGCTTTAGTATGGTGTGCAGCTATTACAGAGGTCAGAGCAGAACTGCAATTTAAATCCCCCGGCACTTTAACACAGCACACCTATAGAAAATATGAAGTGTCTACAGCATTGTAGGGAGTGCATAAAATACAGTTATTATTAAAAAAATGCCTTCAGTGTTCCCACAGTTTATTAAATGCCCTCCCTTATCTCTAAACCATTAAATAAGTCACATTAGGCAGAGAGGATGAAAACTGCTTTAAAAAGACTCTCCTGTCAGTTATCATCTTGTTACAGCAGGTTTTTATCTCAGTTAGAGTCATCCTTAAAATCCTTAATCCCTAATCCTAAAACCAGCCTTTGGCTTAAAATATGTGAGCAAGGCATCTGAGAGGATACAGGGCTGACTGCTGTAGGGTGAAAGATCCTTAAGAGGTGAGATGTCAGCCAGCCATTACCAGTGATGAGTGCCTTTCCAGTCCAAGCTGTCTGCTTCTTTGATACTTTTTTAATGATTTCCAGTAATTACTGGAAACAAGGAGGCTCAAGTCAGAGGACTCTTGGGACATTGTCACACCGGGTCCATTGAAAAAACACAGGTGTCACGACGAGATAAACACCAGAGTCTTAAAGATTTCTGGGAAAAGATAATGGAGCGATTGATTTATAGCACAGCTAAAGATGCACACAAAGTCTTTCCTTCACTTTGCTAAACCCTTGGCGATTTTCTTCTTCTTTTTGCCACAGAAATGAAAATTTCTTCTCAAACCGACCCCGCAGGACTGCAGGGACAGTGACAAAATATCAACACACACGGGTCCTCCACACGAATTATAAACACAAAATATAATTCAGACCTTTTTACTGCACGTCTGCAACTCAAACCCCCGAGCCATGAAGGGAATGATCGATAAATACCTAAAAGTTAAATCAGAGCAGAAATATATTGCTTTAGGAAAAGTTTCTGGAAAGGCAGCAAAGTGCAGCTGGCAGATACTGCAGGAAGTCCCTGAAGGGATGAAGCTCGACTGTCCACGCACAATCCATGGCATTAACTCTTGCTGCAGGGGTCATTTAGAAACACCAGCAACAGCAAAAAGCACCAGGTTAAAAAGAAGAAGATAATAAAGAAACAAAGCAAAAGAAAGGAATAAATGCCTGCTGTTATTCAGATGACAGATGAGCTTTCAGCAGGAAAGGGCCCTCTGCATGCTTACAGCAGTTCTTCTGATTTGCTCATCAGCTTGCAACTAATTTGGTGCAGGTGCGGTACCTGTGAGAGCAATCCTGAGAGTGTGCAGGATTGCATTCCACACACACTACAGCAGCTGCTGTCACCGATAAGTTGCTCTCTTGCTGAAATTGCTCATCAGTAAAATTATCCAGTAACACGTCTGGAATGAAAAAAAAAATGGCAAGTAGCCTACTTATAATCCATACCTGAAACTCTCTCACACACAAAACATTACACGCGTTAAACACACACACTTCTCACCTATAGATCTTGTATCTGGTGCTGAAGCCCTGCTGGTACCTCTCCGCAGCCTCTGTGTACTCCAAGGACTGCTGGAAGGGGCCCTTATCCGACAGCAGCCAGCCCAGGGAGCCGGGGGAGCCGTCGCCTCGTCCGGCGGCTGCGGCTCCAGTGGCAGTGGCGGCCCTGGAGGTCCAGCAACAGCACCAGCAGAGCCAGAGGCTGAGAGCTGCCCCCTCCCATAGCAGAGACAGCCGCTTATGACTGATTCTCTGACAGCTCATGCTTCACCCAGCGACACCTCATTCTCTCCAGACTGAGAGGAGAGGACAGATAATCAGGGCTGAAAAGTAGCGCGTCACGCTGATCTGGAGGTTTGTCGGAAAAATTATTTCAAAGCAGTGATACCTCAGAGTTAATGAACAAGAAATAATAGCAATTAAACGTTTTTCCTTCTCCTCCTCCTTCTGCCGAAGACACACTCACCTGATTTGCAATAAGAACCAAAAGGATGCGCCCGAAGATGAACTCCTGCGATCTCGCCACAGCCAAGAATAAAAGCTCTCCGAATCAGCGATCCGACACAATGAATGAATTCGTAATGTGTCCTCTCTTCACAGAGAGCTACTCCAACTTGGGTATTTTTCTGCTCCCGCCCAACTTTTTCTCTCTCTTTTCTTTTCTTTTTTTTATTTTATTTCGGAAGACGTTGCTCCAGCATCCGCGCATCCATCCGCTCCTCGGTGAGAAGTTGAAGCGGCGGAGGCGGTGAGACGGCGGAGTTCATTGCGAGGACGTCCGTGCGGTCACAGATAGTTCCAGAGGTTGAACAGGGGGGGGGCAGATTTAAACAGAGTGAGTGGGACACCCTGTAGCTCTGTTTGATCGCTAAATTGTCTGTTTAAAAAGATTTAAAAGAAAAAAACAAATCTTGACAGACGCTGTAGGCGCTTATATCTCCTCTTTGCTGTGTGTGAGCTGGTGGATGAATGAGTGCCTGCTTCAACAAAGAGACCTTTTCTTCCCTATTTTTTTTCCAAGAGAGATAGCAAGAGGGCGAGCAAGTGCATCATGATGAGGCTGGCAGGGTAATATATACAGTATGATCACTGAGTGTACTTAAGTTTGGAGATGAGTGGAGTGATGATGCATCAGGACTGCATCCATCACTCACCATTATCTTCACTTTATTCATTATTATTTCCCATCACAGCTTGTCTCTCCCTGGGTGAATATTGCCCATTAAAGGTCTTTAACGGAGTCTGATAATAGGCTAATTATCTCGCGGTGTTTCTTTTGTCCCCCCCCCCCCCCCCCCTCTCCCCTTACTAGTTCTGTGCCACAGCTTCAGGGCCTGCAGCTTGCATGACTAAATGGCACACACACTTGCACGTTGCTGGATTTGCCGGGGAGAATAATTACAGGCTATTATCGGGGAGCAGGTTTCTTGGGTTGTGTGATTCAGGTTCAGGGGTGCACTCGCTATTCCACACCAAGCGTCATAATTTTGAAAATAAAAAATAAAAAATACAGCTTCTCCAACAAAAATGGATGTTTCATTTCCAGAAGAAGGAGAGGAAATGTTCGACCTGTGGCTTGCAAAATAATTGTATTTTGAATGTTCAAACCATTTGCGAATGAACGTGAGATTTTTTTTAATGATGGTTTTTCTTTTATGGGACATATGGAGCTTTGGATCCTCCCCCTTTTTCGGGGGATCCGGTCACCTTTAGGGTGGGGCAAACACTGTGAGTGTGTAGCACAAAGTGGTGCTCATCTACAGTGCTGAGAAGTAGTCTGACATTTTCATTTCTACCTTAAAAATAAAAATGCAATAAAGCGTGCATGTTTCTGAATTGCTATTTACTATGTACAGACCAGATATATATTATATTTCCAACTTTCTTTGCTAAGCAAATACAATAAAGATAAAATGAAGCTTAAGTTTGCTCTAATGGTCTCCTGTGTTATCATGTGATAGTCTTTATATACTGCCTCATTCTTTTTGATTTCTCTGTTATTTCTTCCGCTCTTCTTTCTGGTTTCCACTTTTGGCTTTCAGTTTGGATGCATTCATAGAATAGCATGACTTTTTTTTAAAGCCACATATAACAGTTTTAGCAATTTCTATCCAGTTCTAACACATATACAGTTTCACCTCACGCCATATTTCCCCCCTGTGCAAAATGAAAAATACAAAAACTCAATTTCTCAGACTCATACTGCCGCTTCATTTTCTTTGTAGTAGTTTCCATCAAATTCACCAAAATCTGCAAAGCTTGCAACTTTCTGTGACTTGTACCTTTCCCTCATGAGTATGCTGTTAGACGGGGTAACCTTCTTCTGACTACAATAAAAAACCTTCCCTTCATATACATTGGGTAAAAGCCAGACTTTAGAAAAGTGCATGTCAGTTGATCCAGAATGCTGCAGCAGAAATACTGACAGGGACTAGAAAGAGACTGGGTTCCCTTCATTGGCTCCTGTTAGCTTCAGAATTGGGATTAAAATCCTTCTCACAAAGTCTTGACTAATAGCTTTCATCCCATCTTAACCATGTAGCACCATATAACGCCAACAGAGCACTTTTCTCTCATACTGCTGGTTTACTGGTGGTTCCAGCGATATTCAAAAGTAGAATGGGAGATAGTTTTCGGTTTTCAGGCCTCTCTTCTGTGGAACCAGCTCCCAGTTTGGATTTGGGACAGACACCCTCTCTACTTTTAAGATTAGACTTAAAACTTCCCTTTTTGATTAAGCTTATAGTTAGGGCTGAATCAGTTGACTCTAAACTCTTCCTTAGTTATGCTGTAATAGACTCAGGCTGCTGAGGGCTTCCCATGATGCGTGTTTCTTCTTCTCTTCTCTCTTGTCACTCTATATGTGTTTAACCATCCCTTTGAGTCATTATTATTAATTTCTGGCTCTTTTCCACAGAGCAACCCAACTGGTTGGAGCAGATGGCCGCCCCGCCATGACTGTCTCCAAGCGCTTGCTCATAGGAGGTCGTCTGATTGTTGGGGTTTTGTACGGTTGTTACCTTACAATATGAAGGGCTTTGAGGTGACTGCTGTTGTCATTTGGCTCTGTATGAATAAAACTAAATTGAATTTGATTGGTTCGAATCGAATTAAGTCGTCCAGAATCAGTGAAAATGTGGGACAGTGTCTCAAGGACAGGAGGATGGTCCCACATAAAGGGAGACATCTGGTAGCCCTTCTAGTCACGCTTGCAGCATCATCACAACTACCTCCCGCACAAGATTTTCACAAAGCCTAATGAACTGAGAGGAGCCGCTGCTGTAAACCAATTATTAAATCAAATTAAGAGGAAAAAGCGGTATATCAGTTCTTTCTGTTTGAGTATTGGTGTCGACAGGTGCAGGAAATTATCTCTAATTAGACTCTCATGTCTCCTCTTCAGGGCCACAACAATAAAAAAGCAGATAAATTCCAGAGCGAGGCTACATCACGCTCCCCACTAGATACCTTTGTCTCATCTTGTCACCCTGTTTGTCATCCTCACTAAAAAAAAGCCTGAATGACATCTGTTAAATGGGCTGCAAGGAGAGTCTGTTAACAATGATGGGGTTAAATCAATAGTCTGCTTCAATTGATTTCCCTTTTTCTTTAATGTTGCTAGGCAAGCACTCCTAGGATGTCAGGGGATGCTCTTTTTTCTTTTTTTTCCTCCCTTTTTCAAACTCAAAGGAAGACAGTTTTTCAATTCAGTAACAAGGGGTTATATCTTTAAAGCCTAAATGGTTTTACTCACTGTAAGTGCCGCTGACAGTCATCTGGACCGTCTCAATCAACTGAAATGCTTTGAAATTTAAAGCAGCAGATAGTTTTCTTGTAATCTGCCAACAGGGGGATTTGCCTCCCCAGGTAGTCGACTGTTGCTTTCGGGACATCTGTAATGATAGTGAAGACGGTGTTTGATGGTGCAACAAAAGAAATACATTAAATATTCCAACAAGGAATTTGTGTGGAGAGGGAATATGAGAATTGAAAAAGACTAAATGAGCTTTTCCCCTCAGGGCTACAGACTGTTATAGTCTGTTGAAATCTGGGTCTTTGTTGTCTGTGTGTGGTGTAATTGAAAAGTTCCAGCCCCTGTTTCTTCCTCTGTCTTTCACACTCTTATTCTTTCCCCTCTCTATGCCCACTTCCCTTCCACCACCCCAAACCAGCGGTCTTTCTTTTTCTCTTCCAGCGTCTTCGCTTTTCGCCTCTCCATTTGAACTGTCTGTCATGATTCGTTTGACTCATTCTCCCCCCCTCCTCGGCCGCCTGCTGAGTTTTAGGACAAATGTGGATGATTTTGATCATTCGCGCCTCAACCATCCGCTGAATCAGGCTCCTCCAGCGGATGATAAGAGGGCGGAGAACATCACAATTGTCCAGGAAGATGATGTGAAAGGCCTTGACATGGCAGTGGTGGTGTTAATAGGCAGTGCCTGAAAACAACCGCTTCTATAGCCGGCTGACATCTGATGTGCCAAAGTAAGTACAAGTCAAGAATGACATTGTGATTTCCTCCCACATTGGGAAGTGAGGGAAAAGAGTTCCAATGCAGCAGATGAAGGCGTTGGCATAAAGCATGTGTGTGTCTGTGTGCATGCAAAATCATCTCTGTTGAAATAACATAAAAAATGATTAATTTTACTCAAGAGCTCCGGCGTTCAGCAATGAGTTGTGCACACTTGTCTGTCTTTGAACAGATAACGCGCCGTAGACTCCCGCCTGACTAGAAAAGTGTTTTACTGAATAATTACTTTTGCTGCACCTTTTATTCCGAAAGAATGAATTGTAGTTGATGAGCACGGTGTAAAGCATGGATACACCTGGTGCTGTGCGCTCATTGTTCTTTGAAATTCTCTCCAAAATGGAATGGCAAAGTAACTTGGCAGGTGCTGAATGTGAAAGTGCAAACAAAATGGAATGGATGATGATGAGGTCTCGCCTTTGCTATTTAACTCTGGAGCGAAGACAGCGATTGGACCGAAACCTCTCTAGTGTGAGTAATTGGACAGGCATTACAGGAAAGATGTTTGGAAACGAAACAGCAAATGCCCCCACGCTTTCGTGGGAGGGCGCAGGGTCTGAGGCACATTAGCAATTGTTTCAGCACATTAACGCCGAGATTTATTAATATAAATGAATTCAGCTTTGATTAGCTTGCCTGTTGCCATCGTTTGATTTAAGCATTTTTGTCAGTTGCCATTTCCCTTACTGGAAGCTGAAGCGGCGGGCTAAACAAGAAGTGGTAAGTGCAGATAGATGTGGAAGAAAATTGGTCCTATCCCAGGTTTGGTTGAGCGCTTGGCAGCTCTCTTGGTTATTCAGGTCAGGAAACATACATGTCCGAGGCTTTGTCAAAGCCTTGGCTTCTGTGGCCCAGCTGCTATTTTTGCTTCTTCCCTGTACATGCCCTATCATTCTTGAGTCGCACTGGAGCATTGGATGGCTGACCTAGAATACTGAAAGCCTGTCACACAACAGGACACGAGCAGCTGTGTAGAGAAAAGTAACTAAACAGTAACACCACTCAGGAAGTAAAAGTGCTTCACAATCCATTAAATGGCGTCATGATAGCAGCACTAATGAATGCACTTGATGATGATTGGTGCCTTTGAACATTGCACATATATGCAAAAATGCACTTCATAGCCTTGCTGGGTAATTATTGAGTGCTCCAATTTAATCTATTGCTTATGAGGATTCTAATAAAGTGGTGGCACTTTTCATAAACCCTTTTCAGTATATGTTTTTCTGGTTTAAACACACACACACACACACACACACACACACACACACACACACACGACTCCCAAAAGTTGCATATATAATTCAATTTATTTCTGAGGAAACATCCTGCACTGAATTCCTGCTACTTTTTGAAAAAATAAAAAGTTAGCCTATTTCGCCTTTAGCATATTCTGTATTTTTACAGGAATGCTCACATTTTTTTGTCAAGATAAATATGAAGAGGTAAACTTTTCTGTGAAACACACAGTTTGGCAAATTCTTGCTCTCTAGACAGTTGTGCGAAAAGAGAAGATTGAAAAAATAGCTGCCTCTTCCCCTCAAATTCCCATCCTTCATCAAATATGAAGCTATAGCATGTTCACGCTAAGCTAAGCAAACCACCTGTTGGCTTAGAACAAAGCTAGCCTGTATCACAACAGTGTACAACCATCCATTCCTGGTTTTAGTTTGATTATGTGTCAAACTACACTTAATTCTTGGTCAAACACTGTCACTATGTATTGAACCATAAAGCTAATAAGAGAGGTTTCATACATGACATCATACACATATAGCTCAATAGCTGTCCACTACATTGGACATGATAAAACTAACAGTGGGAGAACGAGTATTTCCTGACCAGTATGTGAGTTGTTCCTGGAGGTTGCTGGTGGAAAATGGTACCAAAGAGAGCACTGCATCAGAAACGTTCTCATGATCACTTTGGTTGCTAGCAGATTGCCAAGTTTCCATGGAAGATTACGACTTGTCTGCAAACACCGTGCTACACAAACTGGGAAACTTCAAAGAAAAAGTTGTACCTCAGCACTGCAGCTGTGCTTGTTTATAGTTTTATTTGGTGAAAAATACATATTTTCTGTAGAATTGTGAGAACATTATTGGTCAACCTATTGATAAACATGCATATTCCAATTAAGTAAGTATTTTATTAAAAGAGTTACTGGGACACTGAAGGAAATTATTTCATGCTAGAAAGCATGCACAAGTTTGATAGAAAAACTAAAAATATCTAAACTGTACAGTGTATAGATAATATAAGTAAAGGTATAATAAAGGTGCAATATATATTCGAGACGAAATTTTTAGTAACTTTCAGCTACTGTTAATCAGAATCAGAATCAGAGAATCAGAATGGGTTTATTGCCAGATGTTGAGGTTTACAACATTAGGAAATTGCTGCGGTGCTTCAGTAATGTGATCATCATTCAGAGGTTGACTGAAAATTTAACAACATCTAAAGAATTCTGTAGATGTTGTTAAATTGTATTTTATTGTACACAGAGTGAATATAAACTAATTTACAAGGTAGCTAGATTGTACCTGTACTGGCAAAGGATCTTTCAATAAATGGTCACATTTTGTTATTACTGCACACAAAAAGCGCAGATTATATTATTTTCCTGTACAATGCATTGAAATGAAAAAACACACAAACTATTTTCTCATAAAAAGTAAAGCAGTGACCTTGAACTTGGGCTTAATTTTTAAGTTGATTTTTTATTGTTTGCTTTACAATAGAAAGTTATTGGATGATGAAGCAAAAAATATAACCATTCATCTGTTTCTCCTCAAGTGAGATCATTCCTTTTTGACATCAGTGCACTGAACGGAAGCAGCAATTGATGTTAATCAGTTAACACAATTTCTGCTCCTTTCACTCTTAGCTTCTTGAGCGCTTGACTCAGACATTATAAAAGGGTAGAAAAGTGCCTAATAACAGTAATAATTGTCCACTGTTACAATTTAGGTGTAAGGGTCTGTCCTTCACTACGACACATTTCATTGCAGGCACAAATGTTAAAGGACTGTTTTTACCGGCTTTGGCTGACATGTGAATGTTAGAGCAAATGTAAATGTAGAAATGTTAGATTTTTATATTCTTGAAACTTTGTTCTTCCATTCCAGCCTGATTTAATTTCCATTGCACCACGAAGCACTTTTAACCCCTCATTCAGGCTCATTCATGGTCATGTTGCATTAAATCCGTCTTTTACGTCACTGACATAAGACAGACGCCAATTATCGGCGCTGGAGAAGCGCCGGAGAAGACATCGGGAACGCTTCCTGGCCATCCTGTGTAGATGTCAGTGAAACTGTTGGGAAGACAACGCTGGAGAAATGTGAATATTTTATTTGTACGGTATAATCTGCAGATTCTGACAGAAATCTGCAACTATCCTTTGAAGCACTGCTCCTCTCTAAAACAGCAATAAGGATAATTATTAGGCCATATGTAAATAACAAAATAACTTTATGACTTCAACAAAATTGGGAAACGTAAAGTCTGAAACAAGTCTTTATATTAAGGCCCATCAGTCAAACAATACTGTTTGGTCTGGGTCTAAACAGAGCGCGTTGTGTGTGACGTCTTCTTCTGCGCACGCGGGCCGCTTTGAGCGTTCACACTAGAGCGCGTTTGCTGTCGCATTTTATTTGTAGTGTGAACAAGCAGACAAAAAAATTGGATTTGATCAAAAAATCTGAATTGAGCATTAAGACCTGCAGTGTGAACGTAGCCTAAGTCAGCAGTAGGATCTTTCATCTCATAGGTTTCTATACAATCAGACTTCTTGGTAAATCAACAGAGTTGTCCGCTGTTGTACATTAGAAAGGACCCGGGTAAGCTACATCCATCATGTTTATCTTCTGTTTGTTGATCTAGCTGCTCTTAGTGTCTTCCAGATGTAAAATGTAGGAATAGGGATGGGTACCGGTGTCCTGTGCCATGATGGCACCGGTTCTGACATAAACGGTAGTAACCAGACCGAAAAGCAGCGCACATTTCGGTGCTTTATTTCGGTGCTTTTTTTTCCTGAGCTGTGATACACTTTAGATTCTAGCCAATCATTTTACGTTTCCGAGGATAGTAGGCGGGGCCAGGTACGTACGTTCTGTTAGAGCAGAGCTACAGATTAAAAATGTCCAAGGCGAAGCGGTTAAAAGTCTGGCTGTACTTCATAGCAAAATATGCAAACTCAGCAGCAACAAGTGCTTTAAGCTGATACTGTGATACTGTCAAAGGAGGTAACACCTCAAATCCGATGAAACACCTGGCGACGCATAGCGTTGTTTTTAAAAGCCCAGAAATGCGCCGTATTTGATAGCTTGCTGCGAGACCTCACACCGAGCACATCTACTGCGGGTGGGTTGCCTGTTATGCAACATCCCCCAAAAACACGAAGAGGAGAGTCCTGGCCCCTAGCCCTGCCAGTGTAGCAGAAATGATGACGGATGATGGTGGCAGCAGCCGTTCTTCTCTGCGTGAGTAGCTAATTTACGTTGAGTAGGCTAACCACGTTATTACATTAATGCATGTAAGGTGAACTAGCAAACATCATCATAGCTACATGCGGCTGTCCTCTTGTTTGATGGCAGATACTCCCTTCACCCTGGCTAAAAAGGCTAAAATGACCAAAGAAAAAGTGGAAAACAGTTAAACATGAGAGGTTTAGGACAAAGTTTGTGTTTTTTCCATTGTTTAAGCATTGCTTCCAGCCAAGAGTGATACCATATATGCCCCATAGCTGCAGAAAAGGCTAACATTGTTATATTTTTACAAAAAACAGCTGAACATGAGAGGTTTTTGGACCAATTTTGTGTTCTCCATTCTTTAAGCACCGGTTTGAGCACCGTTTGAGCACCGGCACCGTTTCAAAAGTACCGATTTGGCACCGGTATCGGATAAAACCTAAACGATACCCATCCCTATGTAGGAATGAGAAACAATGGCAAAAACTAAACTCAGACCTAAACTCATGAAGCTAAAGCTAGATGTGGAAAAAAAAAACGTGAACATGAGCATCAAACTGGAAAAAACGAAACTTGAAAACATGACATGAATTCCAGGAAACATGAAGCGAGGTAGACAGACGACCTGACCCTGAACAAAGGAAGACAGAGGACTTAAATACACAGAAGGGTAGTGAGGGAAATGGAAACACCAGGGGAAGCAAAACTAAACACACTGAGCATGGAAATACAAGACTTTCAAAATAAAACAGGAAACATGGAGAGATGTAAACCGGGACACACAAGCTTGGTAGGAAGACAGACAGTGCTATGGGAGTATAGGGTGTCTGGCCCATTGCTACGGGCCATTCGATCCCTATACAACTGTTGCAAGAGCTCGCATTGCCGGCAATAAGTCGACTCTTTCTCATCACCCACCACCATCATAACCTTTATGGACAGGATTTCTAGGTGCAGCCAAGTGGCGGGGGGCTTTCACTTAGGTGGCCTGAGAATCTCATCTCTGCTTTTCGCGGATGATGTGGTTCTGTTGGCTTCATCAGGTGATGGCCTCCAGCTCGCACTGGAACGGTTCGCAGCCGAGTGTGAAGCAGCGGGAATGAGGATCAGCACCTCCAAATCTGAGGCCATGGTTCTCAGCCGGAAAAGGGTGGAGTGCCAACTCCGGGTTGGGGATGAGTTCCTGCCCCAAGTGGAGGAGTTCAAGTATCTCGGGGTCTTGTTCACGAGTGACGGGAGCGGGAGATCAACAGACGGATTGGTTCAGTGGCCGCAGTGATGCAGACACTGCACTGCTCCGTTGTGGTGACGAGAGAGCTGAGTGTAAAAGCGAGGCTCTCAATTTACCAGTCGATCTACGTCCCTACCCTCACCTATAGCCATGAGCTGTGGGTAGTGACCGGAAGAACGAGATTGCGGATATAAGCGGCAGGAATGAGCTTCCTCCGAAGGGTGGCTGGCCTCTCCCTTAGAGATAAGTTGAGAAGTTCAGCCATCCCGGAGGGGCTCAGAGTAGAGCTGCTGCTCCTCCACATCGAAAAAGCCAGGTCAGGTGGTTTGGGCATCTGACAAGGATGCCTCCTGGGCGCCTCCTGGGCGCCTCCTGGGCGAGGTGTTCCGGGGATGTCCCACAGGGAGGAGGAGGCCCCGGGGCAGACCCGGGACATGCTGGAGAGATTACATCTCTCGGCTGGCCTGTGAACCCCTTGGTGTTCCTCCGGACATGCTGGAGGAAGTGGCTGGGAAGAGAGAGGTCTGGGCTTCTCTGCTTGGGCTGCTGCCCCTGCGACCTGGAAGAAGATGGATGGAAGTTCAAGGTCAAATTAAGAATGAAAGGGTTAAAACAACACTGTTGCTATGAACTGGTGCTATATAAATAAAATTGACTTTCAAACTTGGTCTATATGGTCATCATATTTTTTTGTTTTTCTTGTTACTCGATCAAATACTTTGTAGTTTTCTTTGTTATTTTACTTTTGCCATTGTAAAATAGACTGAAAGGTAATGCATCTGTTTAACTGCTAATTATGCCCATTTGTAAATCAGCTGAAACTAGCTATAAACATTGAGATATGTATGACTGCCTTTTTGACCAACTTGTTTGAAACTAGAGTTTTTAGATGTATAATACTTGGAAAGATTTGCATTAATTTGGAGTTGAAATTCTGGCCACTATAACACATTTGTGTGATTCTCTGGACCTGAAGGAAGTTCTTTCTTTACCAAGCTCCATTATATTTACTAGCTGTGTTGCTTTTTTCCCCCATTTGGTGCTAGGCAGGTAGTCTATAGTCTGTTTGTAAGAGCTTTTTGCAGCATTGAGAAGTGTATCAGAAGCAAAAGAGTACAGCCACAGGCATAAAAGCAATTACCCAGCTAATGCTGATCTCATATTGAAGCAGAAATCTATCCCACAGAAAGCTGTGTTATTACTGTAGTCTTGTGTGGCTGCTGTTTTTGTCGTACTGGGAGAAATTTCACCTAAATTTTGCATGAATGCAACATTTTTTTAGTTAAAAGTTTCACTTGAAGCATGATGAAAATGGTTATTTCTTGACAGTGAACATCATGTGGTTTTAGTTTTTTTTGTCGTGCCATAAAGCAGTCTGTGCTGTATCATTGCTCAGCACTGACTTAACCTGAGCAAAAACAAAAGCACATATAGTATGTGTTCTCTGTGATGGATTATCGATCTCATTCAAGTCACAAGTCTCTGCAAGTTGATTGGTACACCCAAGTGAGAAGAATGGAATCAAGTGGCTGTCTCAGTGGAGGCAAGAGGCACGAATACATCTACTCCAACTCTTTAAAAAAATAGTGTGCAGGGCTCTCTGAATAATCTAAACATAACAAAAACAAATGCACAGCCATTTAATACATTCAGTAAAATGTGCTATATGGAAGAGTTTAACCAGCTCCTTGTCACAGTTAATAAAATTCTGCTGATCTTTTTTTTTAAACTTTGAATCGTTTCGAATAATTACGTTTCACAACTGCAATTGTAAAACACTAATCAAGTTGTGCTTCCCATGCTGGGCTGCTCTATTGATCCACGCAGCTCATCATGTGTTACAGCCAACTGTTCAAGTCACCTTCTTCATATAGAAGAACAAAGGGGCCGTTTCATTTGAATATTATTTTTTTAGATAAATGTTACAGGTTCTTTTTCTCTGACAGCCTCCTGCTGCTTCTCATGCATCATAATTGCTCCTAATCTATTTTTGTGAGTGTTAGCACAGGCATGACTTGCAACGCTATATTGAATATGTAATGATTTTGGGCCACCGGCGCATTAACACGTGAAAGGAAAACATTATGAGCATTTTGCCTGGGTGGTGTGATTTAAATACATCCCATCGTGTCTGATCCAAACAATTGCTAATATATCCAACGCCGCTGTGTGCAAAGCTGTGTACACACTCTGAAACATGTTGCAGTGTTTCTAAATAAGCCTGGTTGCTGGCTCTCCACAGCACCTCCAGACTTTATCAAACTGTACATCTGGCACATTTCTGAAAGAAACTGTGACCTTCAGCTGTCATTATATGTCAGGGTTCCTGGGTCGTTGACCCAGTGTTTTCTGTTTTGTCATGTTCAGTTTATTTTCACATCTGTGTTTTCTGTGCCAGCATACCGCCTGCGTATTGTGTTCCAGTTATTTCCATGTATCATTAGTCAGACTAAGTTCAGCTGCGTACTCACCGGTTTCTAATCTTTCCTCACCCAGCGTGTATTTAAGTCCTCAGTTCCATCCGATCCTTGTCGTGTCATTGATGTACATGTGATGTTCCTGTCGTCTCCCCGTATGTATGTTCAGTTAGTCAGCCAGCCATTCATCCAGTCTTTCAGTCAGCCAGTCCTTCGTTCCTGCTTTGTTCATTCACCCGCTCCAATAAATCCCCATCATTTCTGTACCTGCGAGTCCTGCGTTTGGGTTCCTTCTTCCTCGCCTCCACACAACGCCTGACATTATAAGGCTAAATTTTTTTTAGATGGACAAATATGGCTGGCTGTGTTTGCCATACATTCCTTTATGTCCCATCTCTGCTCTCGTCTCCCTTCCCTCACCCCCTACTGGTTGTCATACATGGCTGCTACTCTGCAAGCCCAGCTCTGCTAGAGCTTTATTCCTGGTAAAAAGGAGTTTCTCTAATTTTTGGAGGTTTGTAGGGTCTTTACCTTACAATACAAAGCACCTTGAGGTGACTGTTGCAGCTTCAAAGTCAGTCTTATTCTTCTTCAGACTGTAGACTTCTTTGGACTCAAAAGAAAGTCAAAGTTTAAATCTCCAAAAGCTAATTGTTGTGTACTACTATGCATGACTACATATTGTCTAAGACCATAAAAACTGAATGAACAATATATGTATAAAAGCATGCATCATATATGTGTGTAGGAACTACATCCTTCCCATTCTTACAGACAGTTTCAACTGAAGAATTGGATGCACTGTAGAGCAGCAGGGAGGAGCGGCTTCCAGCTGTGCTCTGTTTTGCATTTCAACTGGAAGAACCTCCTGCTGAACACACTTTTCCTGTTGAGACACAAGCCATGTAGGGGGTGAGCGTGGTTGTCCGTAATGGTTCTGAGGATCCCCCCTCTCAGCCTTACTCCACATGCAGAATATCCACATCAGAGCCCAGTACAGAGCCAGCCTCCCTCCAGCCCACCAGGACTTTATTGAGCTTCCCAGCATCTCCCACACTGCTCTTGCTTCTGTGAACTAATAGAAAATTTCAGGGATTTTGCTGCTGATGTTAAAGGACCTCCTTGAGAAGATCACTCTGGCCCCTCCTGCAGACAGGAGGTTGTCCTCTTCAGATGATTACTCAGATGTACTGCCAGATACTTGTAGGATGCCACTTTTTCAACCTCAGACTGGTGCATGTTGACTGGAAAAAGTGCCTTATGACAAATTTCACAACGGCTTCTTTGTCTTGGCCTCGCTGATCACTGGCTACTTAATTCCACTTCATGAAGAATAGTAGAAACTCATCAGCTCCTGCACTCTGAGCCATATACACCATAATTGCTGAGTAATCAGAAAGCTTTTACAGATGACGTAACTCTGGCTTAAATCTGAGGTGTACAATGTGAAACAGAAGGGATTCAAGACTTTCCCCTGAGGACAGCATGGCAGGAATCCTACTGACTGCACAATTTTTTCTCTCTCCAGGTAACATACAGTATTTGGTTTATAGATTTAGATTATGATGACGATAGTAAAACTAATATTAAATATTCAACTATCTAAACAAGGCATAATTTCCCCAACTCTGGCCTACATGTCCCTGCCTTCACGTCTATCGCCCTTCTAAGATATTCGGTGCTGCATTTTGAAATTCACTTTACTCTCACCACTTGATCTGTTAATGATGTCACTGTATAGGAAGATGATCCAGGTCCGTTCTGTTCCAACTTTTTATTAAACACCTTGGTTTCAGAGTGAAAACTACCATTAATGAAATAAAAGAAAAATGTGGATTCAATGAAAAAATAATCTTTCCTGATTATTGACATCAGAATTCCCTATAAAAGGGAGTTAACTGCTGGGCCTTTCAGTTTGTTAAATCGCAGTTATTCCTCGAGGCTGCTGTCTGTGATAGTCTGTGGTGTCTACAGACCGCTTTTTGGTTTTGCAAATGTTGGTGTAAGTGCTGTGATTGGTGATAGAGAAGAGCAGCCACCTTACTGGGTGACAAGATCGTCTCTTACTTGACCATCATTCACTGCAGCTTTCACAAGTTAAAACGTGTGATCCAAACTTCTGTTGATGCTCGTTACAGAGCCGAGTTCTTTTCACATGTTTGTCTGCTGCTGACCTAAATAAATATGCCTCCTTCCCTGTACAGAGATTTGCACATGTGAATAAAAGTGGGTTTTTGCAGAAACAGAAAGTATTCTATCAGAGCACATTGTTTTCTATGTCCTGTATGTAGAATGCACTGTAGTGAACTGTTGGCATCATTTTTAGCTGTTGCGTTTCAAAACTGTCTCAGTTCATTTGAAGTGCGCTTTGGCCCAGAGGTGATAGTTGGATGTCTGCATCATTTTCACATGCGGCTTCGTCGCGACAAAGCTTTAACCTGGATGTGTGGATGGCACGGTGAGCCATGGTCACAGACACTGATTCCTGAACCCATGCAGGGATTTCCATCACCTGTTTTAGTGCAGTGCCACCGGAGGGTCCGGAGATAACAGATGTCTAATATTCATTTTTGGCCTTGTCTCTTACATACAGAGATTTCTCCAGATTCTTTGAATCTTTGATAAGTTTTCGTTTTAGCACTAAAGACCTTTTCACCGTTTTCTTGCCCCTCTCCCAACTTTTTTGAGACATCAACTTCAAAATGCGATATATTTCTTAGAATTACTTTCTCACCTTAAATATTTAATATATCTTCAAACTGTGAATAAAATGTGGGTTTATGAGATTTACGAATCATTAAATTCTGTATTCTTTACATTTTACACAGCATCCCAACTTTTTTGGAATTGGGTTTGTACAACCTTGCAGAGCCATGCGAGGATATACAGTCTCTTAGTCTCCCAGCTTGTATTTGTATTATCTAGAAAAGCACCAGTTTTGCCTCTACTATAGTAGATCTGAGAACAAAAAAACCAGTGTGTGAATGTGTGTGTGAATGGGTGGGTGACTGGATGTGTAAAGCGCTTTGGGGTCCTTAGGGACTAGTAAAGCGCTATACAAATACAGGCCATTTACCATGTTTTTTTGGTTTTTTTTTTTACCATTTAAGAAAAAGCAGGACAAGGTGGAACATTTTATATTGGCAGTGAGTTATGCTACAGTGAAGTGTGTTATTGATGTGAGGAATTGTTTGGTTTGTGCTCAAAGACAGACATAACATGACATTCACTCTGACCCCCTTGCTGTCAGGATAATCTGCCCTGTCAGCTTTCATAAAGAACCAAAGGACACTAAAAGGGGTTCTTTGACTGAAACTAAGCCTCTTACTTGAATTTTAAGTCTTTGCTCTTTTTTATGTGCCCTTCTTCTCCTTTTCCCTGTCTCTGTGCTCAGTGTCTCTGTCTGTCTACTTATCTGTTAATCTGAGCCCCAGCCTCTCACACTCAAACCTGTCTGAAGCCTCTTGAAGGAGGTAGCAAATGTGTTGTAAATGCTTTCCAGAGGTTAGTTAAATGTCTGCAACCATCTGTGTACAGAAACAATGTTTTGCTTCCACTCCAAGCTCCTCTGGTCTGGAACACATCACTCGTTATATGGAATTCACACCCTCTCTGTCACAGGTACTTGTGTTGGAGTTTCTCATTAGCCTCGTGCAACTTGTACGTTTGTCATGACAGTTCTTACACCACAAACACATGACACCGACTTTTCAGTTCTTAGTGCATTGCAGACAGCGGGTGTGAGATTATGCTGTCCAGTGGATGAAGTGTGTCCAATCCCTCGCTTGGAAAAAAGATCAGGAAAGAGCGAGTGTGTGGATGTGTGTGTTTGTGGTCTAGTTTTGTTTTGCTTGCGAGTGTCATTTTGAGCTCTGGACTTTTTGAGGAAGTGGAGTCTTTTTTGCTGGTCCTCGCTTCACCCGGCTGAGTTGGTAGTTGAGGATTAGGATTTGGGATTAATTTTAAAATGAGGTTTTGTGCAGGGAGAGGGTAGGCAAGGCAAAGAAAGAACAAACTGAAAGAAATGTCACATTTAACAACACCTGCTCATGAAGATAATTAAAAATAAGAAGGACTTGAATAATCCCTTAAACAATTTTGCTATAGTTGCAAAGACTGTGGCAGATATGGACAGCTTTATGGTAGAAAATGCATACCGCTGGAATAAAATATATTAGTAAAACATGTAAGTTTAACAAAAGGGGTGCCCTCCTCTTATGTCCTTTCATAGTATTTGTTTAACATGCACTTGCAGCACTATGTAAGACTCTACCTGAGGTGGGGTCCAATTCTGTCCTCAGGGGACTGAGTCAGCCACTTCGTAGTCTTTTGTTGATATCAATCATATTTTTGCCCAAAAGACTACAACATAAAAAATTGTCCACCACAGGCTCAATATGGTGTCACATACATTGGAGGATGGGAGGCGCTGTAATGGAAAGAGATGTACTAAGATAACTTGGAATCCACTTTGTATTGCTGATAATTTGCAGATGGTTCAGCTTACACACAAACGTCTCCTGATCAGGGAAGGCTGAATGATTTTAAAGCACTGGAGGAACCACAGAGGCATACAGACGAACTCTGAAGAGGCCAAAGTTTGCCACAAAAAATATCCCAGGGTACTATTACACCACCACCACCACCACCACGAGTTTGAACCACTGATACAAAGAAGGTTAGAGCCATGCTTTTGTGTTGTTTCCACCAAATTCTGATCCTAACAGCTGAATGTTGTATCAGACCAGGCCAGATTCTTTCAGTCTTCTGTTGACAATTTTGGTAGCCTGTGTGAACTGTCACCTCAGTTTTCTGTTCTGAGCTGACAAGCATGGCATCCGGTGTGGTCTTCTGCTGTGGTAGCCCATCTGCATCAAAATTCAATATGTTTTGTATTCATAGATGCTCTTCTGCATACTTTGGTTGTAACAAGTTGTTATTTGACTTACTGTTAACTTCCTATCAGCTCAAAGCAGTCTAGCTTTTCAACCAAGAGAACTGTCGCTCACTAGATTTTTTTTCTCATGTTTTGACCTTTTTCTATAAATCCCAACAGATCAGAGGTGACATAATTCCAACCATGTAACCTTCAAAGTTACACATATCACTTTCATCCATATTCAGATTCTCAGTTTGAACTTCCACAGGTTCTCTTGACCATGTCTACATACAGTATCTAAATGCATTAAGTTTCTGCCATATGAATCCTGATTAGATATTTGCAGTGGTGGAAAAACCTCTGGCAGAACTAGACTCAGGGATGTGCAGTCATCTGCTGCACCAGCCGGGGGGTGTGGGGAGAAAGAAGAGAAGAAAGGGACAAAGGAACAAAAAGAGGGGATAGGGACAAGGACAAAACAAGGACATGACAAAACACAGGCTAACAGCGAAAGAAGACAAAAATTTTTATGTCATACTGCGCTGGTATATAAACATGTGGGGAGTGAAAAGAGGTGAGTGGAGAAGAAGTGCTCAGTGCATCACCCTACAGCAGCATAACTAATGGATGCTTCAGGGTCACCTGATTCCAGCCTTAAATATAAGCTTTGTCAAAGGGAAAGCTTTATGTCGATGTATAAAAGTATAGGAGTCTCCCAAATCCAAACTGGGATCTGGTTTCACAGAGAGTGCAGTCTGAAACCTTAAAGATCTGCCTCCCAGTCTGGTTTTAGTAAGTCTTGGAAAGACAAGTCAGTCTGCAGTCTGAGAATGAAGTGATCTGTTAGGACAACATGATACTAAGAGCTCTTTAAGATCAGATGGGGACAGATTATTAAAGATTTTGCATGTGAAGAAAAGGATTTTAAATTCAGCTCTAGATTTAACAGGGAGCCAACAATAAGAAGTTAATAAGGGAGAAATATAGAGTAACTTTCTCATCTCTGTCAGTGCTCACGCTGCAGTGTTTTGGATTAATTGGAAGCTTTTTGGAGAATTTAGAGAACAACCTGATAATAATGAATTGCAAGTTCAGCCCAGTAGTAATGAATGCATATACTAGTTTTTCAGCATCACTCTGAGAGAGGATATTTTTAATTTGAGAGATATTGTGCAGATGAATGAAAGTAGTCCTAAATTTTTGTTGAATGGGTTCATTGAAGGGCAAATCCTGTAGAAAAAATACTCCAGGATTTCTCAGTGTTACCGGGGGACAAGGTAATGCAATCCAGAGTAAGTAGTAGTAAGTAACCTCAGCTTTGTCTGAATTTAAGAGAAGAAAATTATGGTACATTCAGACCTTTATGTATGTTTACATAAAGGGCTGAATGTCCTTTAAGTTGAACTACAGGCATGTTTAAGATATGCCTGTAGTGCAACTAATTGATTTGTCATCTGGCTTAATGGATAAATATAGCAGGTTATCATCTACAAAGCAATAAAATATATGCAGTGTTTTCTAATAATAACAATATAGATAAATATAATACTACCAGCATGCATAATGTAAATAGAACTTGTCCCACCACCGAACCCTGTGGTGGTGTTAAAGCTACAAACATACTGGAAACGATACGAAGATTTGGCGACTTGAGGCCATAGAAAGAAATATTTAATGACAAAACTGCTGGCAACATGAGCTTTTCTCAGTTTCAAGGCAAAGTACTGAACCGACTACCAAGAGTGGAAAATACAGTTGACTAACATTTGACCTGGCAGTAAATAAGATAAGATAAGA
This sequence comes from Maylandia zebra, assembly GCF_041146795.1. Lineage (NCBI taxonomy): Eukaryota > Metazoa > Chordata > Actinopteri > Cichliformes > Cichlidae > Maylandia > Maylandia zebra. The sequence continues at coordinate 25,557,272 of NC_135184.1, read as the reverse complement.
GATAGAACTTTATTAATCCCTCGGGTGGGTTCCTCTGGGAAATTCGACTTCCAAAAAGCACAGCAACGACCGAAGTTACAGTTACAGAATTGTTATATATATATATATATATATATATATATATATATATATATATATACACACACACACACACACATATATAAATACAGAGACAAATATAAATAAAATATACGAAGGGGATAAATAGAATAAATAGGAATAAAAAATAAAAATACAAGTGAATTGCACATTTCAAGTATTGAGTCTATTGCACTGTTGACTATTTACAAAAGTATTGCACAAGGTATTGTACAGTGAGGTGAAGAGGCACTACAGCTTAGTTGTTCCCCCCTCCTTTGTCCTCCTGTTTCCCCTCCCTCTCCCCTCCAGAGAGGAGTTAAACAGTCTGATGGCGTGTGGGACAAAGGAGTTTTTAAGTCTGTTAGTTCTTGTCTTGGAGAGAAGCAACCTGTCACTGAACAGACTCTTCTGATTGTTTATGGCCGTGTGCAGAGGATGCCTGGCATTGTCCATAATGTCCATCAGTTTCTTTAATGTCCTTTTCTCTGCCACTGGCACCAGAGTGTCCAGCTTCATGCCGACCACAGAGCCAGCCTTCCTGATCAGTTTCTCCAGCCTGGATGAGTCCTTCTTTGCTGTGCTGCTCCCCCAGCACACCACAGCATAGAAAAGTACTCCAGCAACCACCGACTGGTAAAACATCCTCAGGAGCTTCCTGCAGATGTTAAAAGACCTCAGCCTCCTGAGGAAGTACAGTCGGCTTTGGGCTTTTTTATACAGGTGCTCTGTGTTGCATGACCAGTCCAGTTTATTGTCCACCCACAGCCCGAGGTACTTGTACTTGTTGACCACCTCCACCTCCTCCCCCTCTATCTGAACCGGCAGTGGACCTGCTCTAGACCTCCCGAAATCCACAACCAGTTCCTTAGTCTTTGAGGTGTTGAGTTGCAGGTGGTTTGTGTGACTCCATGCGACAAAGTTCCTCACCAGACTTCTGTACTCCTCTTCCTGATCATCCCAGATACACCCCATGATGGCTGTGTCGTCTGCAAACTTCTGAATATGGCATAATTCAGAGTTGTAGCAGAAGTCAGAGGTGTACAGGGTGAAGAGAAGAGGGGACAGCACAGTTCCCTGTGGTGCTCCTGTGCTGCTCACCACTGTGTCAGACGTGATGTCCTTCAGCCTGACGTACTGTGGTCTGTCGGTGAGGTAGTCGGAGATCCAAGCCACCAGGCAGGGGTCCACCTCCATCCTGTTCAGTTTTTCCTGAAGCATACAGGGCCGGATGGTATTAAAGGCACTGGAAAAGTCAAGAAACAGGATCCTGACCGTGCCTTTTCCCCCATCCAGGTGTGAGTGGGCTCTGTGTAGGAGGTACAGGATGGCATCCTCCACTCCGACACCCGCCTTGTATGCAAACTGTAGTGGGTCCTGGGCATGTTGTACCTGTGGTCGGAGGAAGTTGAGGAAGAGCCGCTCTAGAGTCTTCATAAGATGTGACGTCAGTGCCACCGGTCGGAAGTCATTCAGTCATTGGGCCGGTTCCTTTTAGGGACCGGGACGATGCAGGATGTCTTCCATAGGGCGGGCACTCTCCCCAGTCGCAGACTGAGGTTGAAGACTCGTTGTAGCGGCTCCCCAAGTTCAGCAGCACACGCCTTTAGCATCCTAGGACACACCTTGTCTGGGCCTGCTGCCTTTCTGGGGCGAAGCTTCCTCAGTTGCCTCCTGACCTGATCCACTGTGACACTGGGAGATGTTTGGGAGGAGGGGAGGGGGGGAGATGTCTTGCTGCTGAGAGAGGGATTGGAGGAGGGGGGTGTCATGGTGTCAGGAAGGGGGGGGAAGCGAGGGAGGCAGGAGAGTGGGGGGAGGACTCTGTAGTGAAGGTAAATATGTCAGTGGCAAATGAACATAGGCAACCAGAACCTGCACTGTTCACAAGCGACCAGCCGTCAGCTTCAAAGTGCTATGCGGCAAATTGTTTCCAGTGTAGACACACCTGCAATTTCATTCGTGAAGAAGACTCCCCAGTTACATGAATAAATTGGAATCTATCAGATAGATGCAGTTCAAACCACTGCAGCACACTCCCTTTAATTCCGAGGATGCTGTAATCCTGTTAGATCTCAGTGATAAATGGACTGAGCTCTAACAGGTCAAGCCTAGCCTGCCAAACATCACGCTGAAACAAAAACAAAAAACAATCTGTTCAGCTGAGACAGTCTGTTACACATGCTTGACTCTGTCCAGATCAGGATGCTCAGTAGTCAAAATCAAATTGCCTGATTTTGACAGTTTAATAAAAAACACAAGAATTTAAAACAAGTGTTTTGTTGTTTTGTGGCACAGCCAACAAGCCTGTACTCTGTTTATATCAATGACTCATGATAGTCCAAGCAGCAGACTGTGTTTGCTCTGCACCGGCTGCATTCGAATACACACGTTCAGCATGTGACAGCATTTAGCATCCATCATAATTTAAATACAAATGTTACAGAGTCTTAAGAGTCCAGTGCACATCGATAGCGACATATCAGCATTACCTACAGGTTATTAGTCACTTCTCATCAAAAAGGAAAAAATCTTCTGCCTCCTTGTTGTTAATGACTGACCTGAGGTCACTGATTTCCCAAGAGAAAACACAAACATTTCTCTTATTCTTCTAAAAGTCTGATTTCACCATTAAATGACAGCATATAGGCATAAAAGCAGCCTCACCAAAGTGCTCTCTGACTACTAGTAGTCAATTATTGCTCCTAATATGTATTTAATAGTGACCAGCATACAGATCAGAGTCCTGGTCCAGTGGCAGTCTCTCTGCAGGTTTGGAAATGCAGATGCAGCACTTGCGGAAATGAGAGCCCATGATCATCTATCTTCGGGGTTAAAGCTCTCATTTGAAAACATAGAGTTACACATTAGAGGGATTGGAGGGATACACATTCGATTTCTATATTTGAGCTGAATACTGAAAGGCCAACTAAGTGAAGCACTTGAGATTTTTAGGAGAAAAGAAAAGTTAAATCATAACAGCATACGACCGTCTGTTTATACTAGCTCACTGATCAAAAGAATTCGAATTTTCATAGCTTTAATGATTAAGATGAACAAACCTCACATTAAAATGTTGGATTTAGGCGAGGGTATGGATAGAAGGGGATCAAAGGAATTTTCTTTGTTTTGAAGTAAGCCCTTTGGGTTTTTAATATCACCTGCACACATTTTATGTTTGCCCTCAGTGTATTTTTGCCACTGTAGTTCTTAATTGTGTTATTCTTCCAACTGTATGCAATAAAGTGAACCAAACTTGTTAACCTTAATCCTCTTCAGCAGATGTGATAAAAATCTACCCGGATGAAACCTGACAAAGTTCAGCAGCACTTTAAGGCAAATTTCCACCTCACTTTCAGCCTTTTGTTTAAGATGGCACTCTTGCAAATATAAGTACATTTCAAGGACCTTCCGGGGCAAGCAGAGCATGAAGCCGCAGACATTTTTCAGAGTGACTATCTCATTTCACAGCCAGTTTGTGGTGCGTCTCTTTGCCTCCTGGCTGTTGGAGGCTGGAGGAGATGTGGCACAGACGGGGAGAGCAGGTCAGAAGGTGCAGACACCATCATCGATCCTTCCCAACTGCATCTCCGGGAGCTCTTGAATGGGACATCTGAGAGGAGAGTGCGGTTGTGCATGCGTGCGTATGTGTGTGTGAACCTAAAGCACGTGTGCCCGTGTCTGAGTGTCGGTAGCATGGGGAGTATGTGGGTGCAGCCTCACTTGCAGAGTCTCAAAATAGAGTGAAATTCCTGCTGGGCCTTTAGAACAAATATTTATTTGGAGGAATGTGACACTCA